>NC_041384.1:525567811-525654587 GCF_002162155.2 Triticum dicoccoides
AGGTGAATGAACCTCGGTTGGGGGGGCATGCATTCATAGCTTAGGATTCCCTTCATGCTGAAATGAGGGAGGAGGGGGGCTGCTAGTTACTTCGCACTTTGCTAGGTGAACCTCGGTTGGGGGGAGGGGGCATGCATTCATAGCTTAGGATTCCCAATTCATGCCGAGGCGAGGGGGGTGGGGGCAAGCAATACCATGCGCTTTGCGAGAGAGGTGCCACATCAAAGTTGCATTTGGTATTTGAAAATCAAACCACCCTTTTGATACATAAAATATGTCCACATGCAAGTGTGTTCGTGTTCTGACCCTCTCCCGTGTCATTTTCACCAAATTTATGAACATTAGACAAGTCGGATGACGCAACAGACATGGTTCACCCAAACTAACCGTGTGCCATGCCGGTGCCCCTGTCACGCACACATCTGCATAGTACATTGGGCTCCACGAGGCTCCCCGTCTCATAAATATCTGCCCGCCTCGAGGGTTTTTCTGTTTCATAACACACGGTTGTTATCTCTGGACCGTGTGCGATGTTTCTTGTTCCCAATCCCCCTGCATCCCTAGAAAATATCTACCCGCCTCGAGGGTTTTTCTGTTTCATAACACACGGTTGTTATCTCCAGACTGTGTGTGATGTTTCTTGTTCCCAATCCCGCCTACATCCCTACAAAATATCTACCCGCCTCGAGGCTTTTTCCGTTTCATAACACACGGTTGTTATCTCCGGATCGTGTGTGATGTTTCTTGTTCCCAATCCCGCCTGCATCCCTAGAAAATATCTGCCTGCGTCAAGGGTTTTTCTGTTTCATAACACACAGTTGCTATCTCCGGACAGTGTGCAATGCACTATCATCAAAATTTTCAATAGCCTGGCATTTCACTCCCGCGTTTGACTCCCGCATAGTAAAAATTTTAGTACTCGCTTCATTTCCTCAAACACCCCCCCTCCACACACACACACACACACACACCAAAACCTCCTCGGGCATGCACGCGCGCGCACACACACACACACCCTCCCTCGCTCGAAACCCTAGCAAGGTCCCCGCCGTCGCCGCCGCCGCAAGGTCTCCATTGTCAACATCTGCCGGTTTGCCCGTGCAGCTTACGCGCCGATCTCCATACCCAGGCCGCCCTGAGTTTCTTAGATGACGCCTGCCAAACACCCCCTTTCCCACAGATCCCCATCCCCCACTCTAGAGCGTCGCAGCCTAAGCCCGGCTACGCTTCCCATGGAGCTCGAGGAGCGACTGGCCCAAATGAGGTGTATAGCTGTCTCTTCACCCAACGTCGCCGAGGAAGCTGACGACCATTACTAGTGGCAGGCACTCAAGCAGCGGGCTAGAGTATGCGGGCATGTCTCAACCGCCGGCTATGACATCGAGGTCATCGACAGCAACGGCCTGAGGCGGGCTATGTCACAAGTTAAGTGGCGTGGCCCACCCCAACCCCTCGGGTTCAACCGTCACCGATCTCATCCATGGCCCCGCCGCTGATCTCCTCTGGCTCGGTGTTAACAATTTGCCATTCTACATTGCCATCGAGCCCCTTTTGTCATTTCTGAAGGATACATTCTGCGACGGTGGCTTGGGATCCACAGCTTCCAAGTCAGACCTCATCGATGGCAACCACGAGGAGGGCACCCTCTCCGGCTCTTCCAAGGGGAAAGAGTCCATCTGCTCTTCCAAGGGGAAAGCACCTGTCTGCAACATCAAGTAGGGCACCCTATAGTCGTGCTCTTCCAAGGGGAAGGAGCCCATCTGCGACAACGTGGAGCGCATCCAGGGTCCGTGCTCTTCCCACGGGAATGAGCCCAGCTTTGACAAGTGAGGAAACCCATGATTTGTTTTGTCGTGCCTCTTCACAGGGGGAAACCCATGATTTGTTTTGTCGAGTCCCTTTTGTAGTGTAGTGAGAATATGTCCAGTTTTAATTGCTATATCTAGTTGTTTGCAGTATGCCTTGTTTATTTCAGTTGTTCACAATGTGATGCTCTATATGTGCAATTATTTAATGTGTTGTACATTTCATCAATCTAGTTTTAAACATACCAATAGGAATGCATATATTTTCTTGCTATTAAGCATGTTATAGCTAGCATATGCTTCTGTTAAAGTTTTCTAATCGTTCGGTTGTTTGTAGTTAGCATATGTCCAGTTTCAAATGCTATCTTTGGTTGTTCGTAGTATGCCTTATTTATTCTAGTTACTCACAAAATGATGTTCTATATGTGCAAGTATGAACTGTGCAGTTCAATTTCATCAGTACCAGTTTCAACAATACCACTATGAATGACTACATTTGGTTGATGCATCTTGTAGTTAACACACCTTTCCATTTTTATTTAACAATAACCAGTGTACTTAGACCGGCACAATACCAGTTTGAATGACTATGTTTGCTTGTTGTTAAATGTTAGGCCTGTTGCAGTTAGCACACCTTTCCACTTGTTTTGCTTTACTAGTGTGCTTAAACCTGCACACTGAAGCTATCTTTTAGAGATTATTTTGTCTGCCATGTATAACTTTGGTTGATGTTTAGCCTGTTGTGCTTAACATGCTTGTCGATGTACGTACACAGGACAATTTTGGGAACGATGTTGTTTTCCATCAAGGTTAGTTTCGTACCATGGCTTATATCTGCTCACTGTTCAAGATATCGGTAGCTGGTACCATATAGGCCGGCGGCTGATAAGGGACTAATCGGTGAATCAGACTTTTAGTTGAATATATCTTCAACCCATTTATCGTTAGGTTAACTAGGGACATATGTAATATATATGAGGCTACATAGCAACATGCATTGTACTTAATGTCTAAATATGCAATCCTGGGCTACATAGCAACAAGCAAGAGTCTTACATTAATGTTCTAATGATGCCTAGATATACGTAGAAGAGCAGCAACAACAACAACAACAACAACAACATAGCCCTGTTTGGATACTCAACTTAGCTAGAGGTTAGAGTTAGTTTCTATCTCATTACTAACCCTGAACTAACTCCATCCAAAGTTTTGTTTGGATGGCAGGGTTAGATTGACAATAAAAGCACTAGGAGAACTAGCTCCAATTAGCACCTCTTGGGTTGGATAGTTTTTTGGGTGGGTTATAGATGCAACTAGATCAAACTAGCCCTCATGTTTAGATATACTTTAGGGCTATTTGAGTCCGAACTAGCTCAAACTAACTGTAACCCCTGGATACAGGAGCAGTTAATCAGCTGATAATTTGTAAGAATGCACTAAACTCCTTCCGGCCCATAATATAAGATGTTAATTCATCTAATATGTGAGTATATTGGATGTTATAAGATACTCCCTCCATTCCTAAATATTTGTATTTTTAGAGATTTCAAATGGACTACCACATACGGATGTATATAGACATATTATAAAAGAGTGTTGTACTACGTCATTTTGCAATTGCTGTTTAGCTTCTAATATTAACTTGGTGCTTTTAGGTACATATGTCATTGGTAAAGATCCGCGCTTCGACCCTTTCTGCGTATGGGGCAATGAGATATCGATGAACCAACATCAAGTGAGGAAGCTGATAAAGATTTTTAGTAAAATGGGTCCAAAGATGGCAATTAAACTACTTGTTTACACTTTATCCAAGACAACAGCAAATTGCAGGATGGTAAATAAGAACTCTGCAGCCTTCTTTTTACTGCCCATAATGAGTTGTGTTAGATGACAATGTCTGAATATTTTTCCTTTGAAGTGGTTGCCAAAGCAGTTTACTCAAGACTACCTCTCAAACTACATGATTGGTGGGCATGCAAAGGTTAAAGTATTTCTACCAGAACACGATGATTATCTAGATGTTTTCATGAAGACCATGAAGGATGGGCGGTCGGCCATCACAACGGGTTGGACTAGAGTCGTCTGCATGGAGGAGGGAACAATATGGGCATTCTGCTTCACCTTGTTCAGCAACCAGAATATACTTCTCCTCTTTCTTTATCGTCTTTAATACTACAAGTATACAACTGTAGTTCAACATTCTTTCTTTGGTTCTTATGTAATTCTTGAACATATGTACCTATGAATCGAATAATGCATTGGTTGTTTGAACCTGATGGATATGAATAAAGCTATAGCATACATTCAAATTCAAATTCAAATCTGGTACAATCTGAAATAGCAGTAATTAAATTACGGTGAGATTATGCTCTTGAAAGTGCAACTATACCTAGGTGGTTTTGGTAATTCCTAACAACATATAGCTCATTGATCTAATGCTATTTCAAGATAAATATTTCAGAAAAAGCTCAATGATTGGCATGGCATGGATTAGAAAGTGGACCCCTCAAAATGCTAAGGACAAAAAGGGATGGCTCAAGCTCAAAGCACAAGACTCTACATTTCATTTTTAGTGATCCAAGATCACATTGAGTCCATAGGAAAGCCAATACTATTAAGAGGGGGTGAGGTGTTCCTTAATGAGTTACTTGCTCAAAATGCTTAGTGATATGCTCCCAAAACTCTCAACTACTTTATCATATCCAAATATGTCCCAAACCAAAAGTCAAACTCGCCCCCACTGATTTGATCTATCCGGCGCCACCGAGTTCTCTTGACATAGCCACTGCCACAAACCCTAGTCTTTTTGGTTCCACCAATAGGGATCTCGGTCTTACCGAGATGGGATTGTAATCTCTCTATTTCCCTTCGTAATGTTTCGGTCCAACCGAGATGAGCGATCGGTCCCACCGAGATTGCAATGCAAACTCTCTATTTCCCTTTCGTAACATTTCGGTCCTACCGAGATGAGCGAATTGGTCCCACCGAGTTTGCCTGACCAACTCTCTGGTTAGTCTATTACCAAAATCGGTCTCACCAAGTTTGTGTAATCGGTCTCGCCAAGATTACGTTATGCCCTAACCCTAATGGCATTGGTCCCACCGAGTTGACATGCTGGTCCCACCGAAAATCCTAACGTTCACATTTTGAACTAAATCGGTCCGACCGAGTTCTCTGAATCGGTCCCACCGAGTTTGCTAAATTCTGTGTAACGGTTAGATTTTGTGTGGAGGCTATATATATCCCTCCACCCACTCTTCATTCTAGGGAGATCTATCAGAACATGCCTACACTTCCAACATACATTTTCTGAGAGAGAACCACCTACACTTGTGTTGAGGTCAAGATATTCCATTCCAACCACATAAATCTTGATCTCTAGCCTTCCGCAAGTTGCTTTCCACTCAAATCATCTTTCTACCAAATCCAATCCTATGCAAGAGAGTTGAGTGTTGGGGAGACTATCATTTGGAGCACAAGAGCAAGGAGTTCATCATCAACACACCATTTGTTACCTCTTAGAGAGTGGTGCCTCCTAGATTGGTTAGGTGTCACTTGGGAGACTCCGTCAAGATTGTGGAGTTGAACCAAGGAGTTTGTAAGGGAAAGGAGATCGCCTACTTCGTGAAGATCTACCCTAGTGAGGCAAGTCCTTCGTGGGTGACGACCATGGTGGGATAGACAAGGTTGCTTCTTCGTGGAACCTTCGTGGGTGGAGCCCTCCGTGGACTCGCGCAACCGTTACCCTTCATGGGTTGAAGTCTCCATCAACGTGGATGTATGATAGCACCACCTATCGGAACCACGCCAAAATCTACGTGTCTACATTGCGTTTGCTCCTCCAAACTTCTCCCTTTACCTTCATATGCAATTGTTTTACATTCCGCTGCTATACTCTTAGAATTGCATGCGTAGGTTGATTGCTTGACTTGTGCTAAGTTGCTAAAATCTGCCAAGAATTAAAATTGGGAAAATGCTAGATTTTTATTTGGTCAAGTAGTCTAATCACCCCCCCCCCTCTAGACATACTTCCGATCCTACTAGTGGTATCTGAGCTTTGTTCTCCATTTTCTTTGATTTCCATAGCTTTTGGTGGTCACAGCCTTGGTTTCACAACCTAGGAGAGTATGGCATCTAGAGAGGGAAATTACCACCGTAGAGGTACTTACTCTGATGGTACTAATTTTGCTAGTTGGAAGCATAAGATGAAAATGCATATTCTTGGACATAACCCCACCATTTGGGCTATTGTGTGTATTAGCTTGCAAGGTGAATTCTTTGATGGGAGAGAACCAAACCGTGAATATACCGCGGAAGAGTTGAAGATGCTACAATACAATGCTCAAGCTTGTGATATTCTCTTCAAAGGATTGCGCCCCAAAGAATTCAAACAAAATCAGCCATCTTGAGAATGCAAAGGAAATTTGGGATACTTTGATTGATATGCACGAAGGTGCCGACTCCGTCAAGGAATCCAAATTGGATGTGCTTCAAAGTCAACTTGACAAGTTCAAAATGAAGGATGGTGAAGGTATCGCTGAAATGTACTCTAGGCTTGCTCTCATTACAAATGATATTGCCAGCTTAGGAAGTGAGGAGATGACCGATAGATTCATCATCAAGAAGATCCTAAGATCCTTGGATGGAAAATATGATACCGTGTGCACATTGATCCAAATGATGTCCAACTACAAAGATCTCAAGCCAACGGAAGTCACTGGAAGAATTGTTGCTCATGAGATGTCACTCAAGGATAAGGAAGAACTCCACAACAAGTCAAGTGGCGCTTACAAAGCCTCATGTGATGCTCCCACATCATCAAGTGAGAAACAAACCGTCAATGAAGAATTGATCCTAATGGTGAAGAACTTCAACAAGTTCTACAAGAGTAGAAGCAAGGAAAGAAGTTCCAAGTCAAGGTCCTACAATGACAAAAGATCTTCTAGTCGTGAGCGTAATTTCTACAATTGTGGAAGACCCGGGCACTATTCCAATGAGTGTACGGCTCCCTACCAAAGAAGAAAAGATTCTCCCAAAAGAAGAAGTAGGAGAGAAGAATCACCGCCAAGAGAGAGAAGGAGTAGAGATGATCGTTATCAACGAAGACCCTCTCGGAGAAGCAAGGATTCGGGGAGGAAGGACAAGTCATCTAGGAGCTACACAAAAATAAGACATCAAGCTCATGTTGGTGAATGGGTATCCGGCTCTGACTCCGACCAACACTCCGAAAGAAGTTATCACTCTGACTCCGAATATACTCAAGATGAAGGTGTTGCTGGTCTAGCACTTGTGTCAACCGACTCCTACAACATATTTAACTAACCAAATGAAGGAATTGGAAGATGCTTCATGGATAAAGGTCCAAAGGTAACACACCCCGAGTATGTTGATTTTAATAGTGATGAAGATGATTTGCTAGGAGATGATGATTTACTTGTTGACAACTCTAGTTATGAAAACTATGATGAACTTGCTATTAATCTTGATAATCAAGATAAAACGAATGACGATGATAAGGAGATTGAGCGTCTAACTAAGGAACTAAACACTCTTAAGTTAGCTCATGAAACTACCTTGGAAGATCATGGAGAACTTTTAAAGACTCATTAGAAGCTACGCTTTGAAAAGCTCAACCTTGAGCAAGAGCATGAGTTCTTAAAAGCAATCAATGATGATCTTCTCAAGAAAAGTTCTTCTTACATTGCCAAGCGTTTACTCTTGTCTACTTACATGCCACAAGTTAAATCTAGCAACAAGAGTAAGAAAGATTCTTCTTGTAGTAGCAACAACAATCATGCTAAATCCAATATTGTTGCTTTTAGTAGTTCTCTTGATTCCACTAATGATTCTCTTAGCCAAGTTACACTTGAGCAAGAAAATAGCTTATTGAAGGGAATTATAGAGAAATGTGTTTACATGAGCCTTGCCGGGAGTAAGCAATTTGAGGAAATTGTACGCAATCAAGGAAGACACCGGAAGAATCAAGGTGTTGGTTTTGAACGAAAGTTCAATGCCAATGGAGTTGAGTGGGAAGAAGATCAATACCCCAAGATGAAGTTTGTTCCTCAACAAGAGAGGTATGATCCTACTTCTTTCCAAGGAACACAAGCTCAAGATGATCTTCCACCACAAGACCACAAGCTAAAAGGCAAGGACAAGCTTCAAGAGGAGATTTATGCATTTGAAGAAGCTCCTAAAGCCTTGATCAAGTGGGTTCCCAAGACTACATCAAGTTCCACTTCATCAAGTACGACTACAACTCCAAGGATTCTCACCAAGATGGTGTGGATCCCGAAGAAGAAGAACTAGAGAGTTCTTGAGGGTGACTCCGCTAAGATACCTCACTCATATCATTTTGTCAAGGACATGTGCAAACAACTTCCACATCTTGCACTAAGTTCAAGGAGTCACAAACCCTCTTGTTGGTAAGACAAGGGACAAGGTAACCCAATGCTTTCATGGACATCATCTTGTGTGAATATCACTCTATGTCTATGGATATCCTTGTTTGTTCCTTATGGGACTAACCTGTGTAGGTATTGAAAGTGCAACTCACTCCAATGGATTGCTCCGAATGATCTACATCAACATTGAGCATCCACATCTTCAACACCTACATGAAGGCATCATCGACAAAACCCAAGGTTAGTTCATCTCGCTTATGGGGGATATCACATCTAGGGGGAGATTTACTCTAATCAATTGAGCTAAAGCAACTCTAATGGTGTGAACACAACAATGCTTTATGTAAAAGTGGCAACCCCACTTGTGCTTAAACGATGAGTATGACCTACGATCAAATGTTCTCATTTGACTCCTAAGTCAATATACTCATATATAGATGACCTAGTCATCGCCAAATTGCTTGATAGATGCTAGAGTGATTGTGCATGCTTTGTCACATATTTCATTTGTCATTTTATTGTGTGAGCATGCTGGATGCATATTTTACTCATTCGAGGACATCCATTTGTTGCTTTGGTTGTTTGGCTTTTCTCTTTTGCCAAATGGATGGACAAGAATGCCTAAGAACTACATCTAGCTATCTATGCTTTTCTCGTCTCAAACTCTATTCATGCTACATCACAAAGTTTGATCAAGTCAGATTCGAACCACTCTGTGTGAGGAGCACTCGGAGTCCCCAATTCGTCATCGACTTAAACTTCCAAAACCTCTTTGTGCATTTTGGTATGACCAAGTCATCCATTTTGGTCACACCGAGATCACTAAGTTGATCTAGGTTTTCAATCTCGGTGCAACCGATTAGAACTTTTTGGTCACACTAAGTTGCAGTAACTGCTCACAGTTTTGCATCTCGGTGCCACCGAGTTGTTCCACTCGGACACACCGACATGGTCAGGTTATATATACTGACGGGTCAAATTTTGGAAATTTTTCCAAAATCTTTCACCCGCGCGTGACCTGCTCTGCTACCTCGGGTCTCCGGATCGTCCTCTCGCCGCCAACGATCTCCCGCCGCTGGTCTCCGCCGCCGTCAATGGCAATCTGCCCCGCCGTTGCCGTCATAGCAAGTTCACCACCGAAGTAGGGTATGAACTTGATCTTTGTGCTATTCCTTAACTCCGATTCTTAGCACATTGCTTTGCCATGATTCTTGCCACGTATGAAATCATCCTATACAGCAAAAGCACCCCGTAAATTAGATTTGATTTGAAAATTTAGGGTTAGGTCTCCGCCGAACTCATCTTGGACCAACCGAGTTGTAGAAATCGGTCTCACCAATTTGGCTTAGGCCATTGCACATGTGTTTTTGGTCTGACCGAAAATTGCAAATTGGTGTGACCGAGTTCAATTCTTTGTGAAACCCTAGCAGTCTCGGTGCCACCGAACTGTGACTAGGACTGACCGAGTTCACTAGTTTAGGTCCCAAAAGCTGCGTCGGTATCACCGAGTTTACAATTCGGTAGATCTGAAATGCTTTCTGTGAAGAACAAAAACTAAGTTCTCTAAGTCATCTGGTTTGCAAAAACTCTACACTTTGTGATGCTCATCTACTCTACCTCATCCACAACGTATTCACAGGGTCTGCTGACAGTTTGCCTGCAAGATGTCTGATCAAAGTGACAGCCAGAACAAGTCTGAGGAGCAGGTTCAATTAAGTGAGAGCACTAGTCCCTCCAGCACTTTTGATGATGGAAGTAGGAGCACTCCAAGCAACTTGCCAAAGGCAGCAACCAGATCCAGGAAGAAGAAAACCTCAGAATCTGAAGATGAGGACTGTGTGGCTGTCGTGGGTTTGTCACGACAGATGTCCTCGTGAAAGGACTTAGTCATGGAGCCATCGTTACGGGTTAGCTTAAAGGGGTTAAACCGGACAAGGGACACGAGGGGTTTTTATACTAGTTTGGTCCCTTCGATGAAGGTAAAAGCCTATGTCTAGTTGTGTTGGTATTGCTAGGGTTTCGATGACCAGGGAGCGAATCCGCTTTGCCTGGCTCTCGAGTTGTTGTCTGTTGTCCCTAAACCGCTGCTGGGTCGTCCCTTTATATACATAGGGTGACGCCCGCTGGTTTACAGAGTCCCGAGACCGGATCATAAACATGTCCGGCTCGGTCTCTATCCTTCCTATCTTACAATGCAAGTTATATGATAAAGTCGGTTTACATCTACAGGTCTTAACTCGCCTTTGGGCCTTGGGCCTTCGTAAAGCGCCACCATCTTTACGTCTTCATGGGCTTCTGATCTTCTTGGAGTTAATCCGGCTACTCCTGGCCGGTTTACGTCCAGTAGTAATATCCCCAACATTAGGACCTAGATTGATTTGAACTTGTTCATGTCAATCTTCAACACTTATAAAAAATTCTTCCCTTGCATCTCCTTCATCTTGTAAACCGCCATGACGTCATACTCCAGGATCATGATAAATCGCCATGACGTCATCTTTTTATTTTAAAATGATACATCTCACCTTCAGTTAATGAACCTCCGACAATCGAGGCGACCGCTCCTGTTAGGTATCCAATATTCCGGGCCCTCGAGTCTCGCGCCTGTTACCTCCCCCTTTACCTTATAAATAGGGCCAAGGGTCATTTCCTTTTTTCCCTCCGTCTCTTCACTTCTTCTTCCTCCTCGCGACGACCCTGCACCCGAGCGTCGCCGCCATCGCTGAGCTCCACCTCTGAATCTCCGTTGGCCGCTGCATCGACCTGGTTCCACTAGATAGCCGTGGCGTAACTCCGCTTGCTTCAACAGCCGTTGTAAGACCTTCCCTTTCTTCCTTTATAGATCTACCTAGGGTTTTAGTGTTCATCGAAGTTCATCAAAGCTCCAACAACTGTTCTTCCTTGTTCCTCCTTAGTCCATGGAAAAACCCTCAAGCTTGATGTATTACGTGTAGTAGCTATAGCATTCCTTATCCTTTGCTATCACAACAAACCCTTATGTGCATAAAAACTGATCTGCACCTTTGTGAACTGCTTCGGGACCAAACTTTTTTGGTCTAAATCTTTTTACTTTTCCTATCTTATGGTAGATCCCAAATTTCCATGTAATCTTGTGAAACCTGTTTTACCTTACTTAGTCGTTCTTGCCTTAGATCTGTATCTTCTTCATTACATAGGCGGTTTACCTTTGTAAAAAACAATCTATCACATACCATTAGTCCCCTTGTAAACCGGCAACTCCTTGATTTCCGTTGTCATATTCCGGTTTAATAATATGTGCATATCTCTTTTCCACTTATTGTCTTGTCATTCATAATTATATCATCCTCCGGTTTACCAAGCTTACATACTTGAATTCCTTTGTTCTGTTGCACCTTACACATCACTATGAATGAATTAATAAACCGGCATTTCTTTCCAGCCTTTCACTTGCAATGGTCAAGCAGTTTTATTCCTGCAACTGGGCTCCCTCCCGGGTCACAGAGGAGCAACTGAATGGTATGGTTAAAATCGGCACCTTACCAAAGAAGAACGAGATCCGTTGGTGAGTTCCTGGGCCGGAAAATCATCCCACCCCTAAGCAGGGGGAGGTAGTGGTGTTTGTTGATCACATAGGCCGTGGCTTCAAACCGCCCGGGTCAAAGTTTTTCCGGGATGTGCTTGCCAGCTTTCAACTCCACCCTCAAGATATTGGACCCAACTCGGTATCCAATATATGCAACTTTCAAGCGTTCTGTGAAGTGTACCTACAAGAAGAGCCAACTGTGGAGCTCTTCCGGGATTTCTTCCATCTGAACCGGTGCACTGAATTTGTAGACGGGCCCAGTACTAAACTCGGTGGTGTCTCCATTCAGAAAAGAGGTTGAAGTTCCTCATGCCAACCTGCACAGTCATCCAAAGAGTGGAATCAAACTTGGTTCTACTGTAAAGACACCTCCCCTGAAGACGAGAATCCTCTGCCAGGTTACCGTGCCCACCGGCTTGCCAATTCTCATCCACTTCCACAATGCCAAAGTGCCCAGGAACGGGCCCCGTATGCACCTCAACTCGCCAAGCTGAGAGCCTTCTTGGCCAATGATTTAACAGGTGTAGACTTTGTCCGTTGTTGGATATCGTGGAGCATCTTGCCGTTAAGTCGCCGCTCCGGCTTAATGTGCGAGTATACCGGTGAAGTAGAAGACTCCCAACGTCATATCAATATTCAGCTAACAGATGAAGAGGTCACTGAGGCCGTCAAGAAGATATTGAATAAATCGGAAGCTATCTGTCGCCAAACCGGACTAGCCCCTTTTACATGCAAAACAAACCGCCTGCTGTGAGTATCGTTCCTCCGCTTTACACTTGATATCCTTAGACTGTACAATCCTTGAATATCCTTCTTTTTACCTTTAAATAGGGTGATGATCCGTTTTGGAAGAAGAAACCTCAAGAGAAAGCGGCAAAAACTGCCCGCCCTAAAACCAAAGCCGTCAAGAAAACCACAAAGCGGAAAGCACCTGAACGCATCAGTATGGAACTGGGTGACGACCCGGATGAACCGGAAGCTGAGGTAGAACTTGATTCCCTTGGCTCCCTTTGCATGCATCTCATTGACAATGATACTTATTAGGAGGACGTGGAGGGCAGCCAAGCTGACGATGTAGAGGTAATTATCCTTTCCTTCGGTTCAGACTCTATGCCAACACAAAAAATCCGTCAAGCGGTCTGGAAAGTAAGCCTTTCTCATCCTCTTGCTCACCTGGATCCAACATTTATTTTGAAGACGCAACAGCATGAGGCTCGCCGCGCCACCCGGCACAGCGGCCAAAAGGTCACTTCGGCCGGTTTACCCCGGTTCGAAAGCACCGATCTGAGGTCTCACCCAGTTCTGGCAATTCTTATCCCAAGGCAGGCTATTTCTGACAACCTCTTAATCCGTCCGATTCGAATTATCAGGTGACACCTCCTTCATCCTCTGGCGAGTCAACAACGACCCAACTTCCTCCTCTCAAAGCTGTAGCTCGGTAAGTACTTCAACCCCTTCTTTTGATGTTTTCATACTTTATATACTATGTTTAACTTTCGTATCTTTTTCTGTTTTAGAGCCAAAGCCAGACCCAGCAAAAAGGCTCGAGTGAACAATCCGCCCGAAGACCAGGTGGTTCTTGAACCGGAGCAAACGGTTGAACCAGAGCAAACGGCTGAATCGGAGGGTCCAAATCCTGAAGCTACCTTAGATGAACCACCCCCTCAAGATCACAATACTGATGAACAACCAGAGGTTGACACCGCTGTACCTGATGATGAACCGGGAAATACCATCCGGGCTGACGATAGACCTTCTAGTCCGGAGAAAGCTACTGACACCCCATCAACTCCAGAAAAGACTGCTGGAGGCAAAGAAGGCGATGTTATCATTACCGGTATGAGCCACAGCTCTCCTGGACATCCTGTTATATTGGTGAAACATAGTGCCAAGGAAGAGCGTGCTGCCATGGAAAAAGGCAAATGGAGCACCGACTTGTCAAGCTACGCCCATCTCAGCGCTCAAGAACTCCACTCCGGTTTTCTAAACCGTCTGCACTCAAACCGTGATTATGAAGCTGGTTTGGCGAACCTGATGAAGGAACGCTATGAGGTATTTTCATAACTTTTCCTTTCTTAAATCCAAAGTACAAGTATCATCCCAAGTAGCCCCCAAGGGCCGATTTATGATGGCAATCATAAACCGGGACTTTATAATACTTTAACTCTTGCAAACCTGTCCTCCATATATCAACTGATCTATTGAAGTAAACCAGACGTGATTATTGTATTCCTGTAGTTTTCGCCTGTGTAGTCCTCAAGGGCCGGTTTATCTTTCCAAGGTGAACCAGGTCTTGAATCCATGTATCCATTTGAACAGATATACATTAGCCCCCAAGTGTCAAAGATAATGCTTGCATTGTATTTGAGACTTGCAAATAAAATTTTGATGATAGAACAAATAGGCATTAGCCCCCAAGTACAAAGTGCATAATTGGTTATAAGCTTGGTACTTCAAATATACATATCGCCTTGTTGATATATGTTGCCATTGTAGGCCGAGCTCAGTAAAAGGGATGCTCAAACCGCTGACCTTCAGGAGAACGTTAAATCTTAGCAAACAGAGGCTTCCAAGGCCAAGGAAGAGTTGACCAATGCCTTAGCAGCCATGGAAAGGATGAAAGAGACCTTTAACAAAGAGCGTGCAGACTGGGAAACAGAAAAGGCCGGTTTAACAAAGAAGGCCGAGGACGCAGAGGCAGCCCTGAAGCCGGTGGTTGAAGAACTGACCAGCTTAAAGCGCCAGATTAACGCCATGACTTCTGCTGTGTTTGGTAAGTACCCTCTTGTGCAGTTTGTCTAATTCATAATATCTTATCAATGACCGGTTTACTGAGCTTAATCATGACAGGGACCCGCATTGCTCATCTGGGCTCTGACATGCGAATGAAGCTGAAAGCGCCTATACCTTGATAGAACAGATGTTCTCTAGATCCCAGCGAGCCATTTGCACTACAGCTTATAACAAGCCTCCGCCAACACTGATAAAAGAAACTATTGCAAAGCTGGCCATGCTGCCTGCCCGGATCAACGAACTGAAGAGATCAGCCGCAAGGTCAGGAGTGCTGACCGCGCTAGTCTAGGCCAAGGCATGGATTCTGGATCTTGAACCGGCCGATATCATCAAAGGGTATCCTGGTGTGAAAGAAGACGGCTCAGACTTCAATAACGATGATCTCTGAAGGCTGACAAAGGAGATGTGACCGATAGCGAGCAAACTGGCGGAGGACACAGATCTATCTCATTTTCAACCGGTTTACGATGCTGAGGGAAAAAGACAACCCGCACTGATTCATAATGTTGAAGATCTTGTGCCGCCAATCCGTAAGCATACTTATGCTCCTGACATTGACCTCTCCAGCCGTATTCATGAAGATGCCATTTTTCAAGCCTTAACTGGAATCGATTGGTCAACGGTTGATTTCCAGCATCTGGGGAGGGATGAGGAGAACGTGACTGCGCAAGATGACCCTCAACCGTCAAACCGCCCCGATGAAGAATCCTAAACCGGTGGTCGGTTTATCAGCTGCAGTCTGCCACTCCTGTTTAAAACAATTATGCAATTTGGGCTGTTTTGAAGCACCTTGTAATAAGATAGTGTAAACACTTTATCTGCCATGCCATCGAGCATGTTTGTTTTGCTTGATATTTGAAAACTTGTCCTGCTTTTAGGATCTATTTATGCATAGTCCATTATGATTTGTGTTCCCGCATATAAGAACTTGAAAGTGTCCTAGTGGTTTACCACTCGACGGGTCATGATGCCCAAAAATATATACATAACTTGGATGGATAACCAAGATTTGTGTTAACCAGATATAAAATAGATGATACATGTAACATACCTCGTTGGCTGACCAACTATTTGTGTAGTAAGGGTGAAAAAACACCAATTCAGAGTGTTGATGACTCATTGCCCTCTTGTCGGTTCAGATAAAAACCATACTGGGCGATAATAGCCGCTGATTTGTTCCTATAATGCTGGTGACATCTAGTCAAAACCAGACCGGAGCAACGTACTGCCGGTTTAAATCTGATCATGTACTGACAACTAAGCGTTGAAAGTCACGCCGGGTTGTAATAAACACCGGTTTATCAGAAAATATTCATAAATCCCTTATTAAAAGATTATAAAAATAGCAAAGACAAAAGAAATATGCAAGGCTTTTCATGGGCTGTCAGGCCCTAAATCGAGGCTTTTCATGGGTTGCCAGGCCGTTGAGTTACACCATTTAGCAAAGCCTTTTAAGATGGACCTCAATCTTTAACCAATCACCCTTTTAACTTCGACAAGTTTAGGGTCTATGAGATTGACTTGTCAAACGTTCGATGGGTCATATCAGGTTTACCTGGACGGAGTGCCTTACTTAAAGAGGCAGGATAACCCGGGGTTTTAAGTGAATACACCTGGCTTCTAAGCCTGGCTTGATAGCCTATTACAAGGGTGCAAGGTCGTTGTTCTTTGAGAAGCAAGGAGCCCCCATGTAATATTTGAGCTATGCTCAGTGGTTACCCATGTTTGAGTTGTGCTTGATGCAACAAACTCTCTTGAGTTCCACATAATTTCCTTTTGGCTTTAAGCCTATCAAGAGGTGTAGCTATGGTGTGAAGACAACCAAGCCCCCTAGTGATATCCCTTTTTGGTGTTAAACCGATCAAGAGGTGTAGCTATGGTTCGAATACAACCAAGCCCCCTAGTGATTCTCTTTATATTTGTGTGGCCTTATGGGCCGGGTTAATAAAACTCCGCTTTGTAAGTAGAATCCCCCATGGAACCACACATGATGTAAAAAAGAACAGAGACCCCACTTTAACTGAGGCTCCGGTTTATTATATACATTGTCATAAGTATGTACATAAGAAGAGCCTGTGGCTCGGTTATAGTAAGGCCAAAGAAGGGCTATATTCCACGGCCGCTTGGTCTCCTCCTCCGATTTATGTGAGTCTTTGTGCTCTCGAACATCGGTAAGGTAGTATGACCCGTTGTGTAGGTTTTTGCTGACCACAAAAGGTCCTTCCCAAGGTGAGGATAACTTGTGCATATCAGTTTGATCTTGGATGAGCCGGAGCACCAGATCACCCTCTTGAAATGTTCTGGTTTTAACCCGGCGGCTGTGATAACGCCGGAGATCTTGTTGATAAATCGCCGAACGTGCCGCTACAAGATCACGCTCCTCGTCTAACCGCTCCAGTGAGTCCTGACGTGCCTTCTCATTGTCAGCTTCAACGTAAGCCGCCACACGGGGCGAGTCATGACGGATGTCACTAGGAAGAACCGCCTCTGCACCATAAACCATGAAGAAAGGTGTGTAACCCGTCGATCTGTTAGGTGTGGTGTTGATACTCCATAACACAGAAGGTAACTCCTCCACCCAACAACCCGGTGTCCGCTTTAAAGGAACCATAAGCCGGGGTTTGATACCCCTCAAAATTTCTTGATTTGCCCTCTCTGCTTGACCATTAGACTGGGGGTGAGCCACTGATGCCACATCAAGCCAGATGTGCTCACGTTGGCAAAATTTCTCCATCTCACCCTTTGACAGATTAGTACCATTATCAGTTATAATACTGTGAGGAAAACCAAACCGGAATATCACCTTTTTGATGAATTAAACCGCCGTGGCTGCATCACACTTACGGACTGGCTCTGCTTCTACCCACTTGGTAAACTTGTCAACTGCCACTAACAGGTGGGTCTTTTTGTCCTTGGATCTCTTAAAGGGTCCAGCCATATCGAGCCCCCAAGTTGCAAACGGCCAAGTAATTGGAATCATTCTCAACTCCTGAGCCGGAACATGAGCACGGTGTGGAAATTTTTGACAACCGTCACACCTTTTGACTAAATCCTCCGCATCAGCATGAGCCGTCAACCAATAGAAGCCGTGACGAAAAGCCTTAGCCACCAAGGATTTTGAACCGGCGTGGTGACCACAATCTCCTTCATGGATTTCTCGCAAAATCTCACAACCCTCTTGAGGAGACACACAACGTTGAATCGCTCTTGTGACGTTGTAACAATGTAACTCCACATTCATAATGGTCATTGATTTGGATCACCGGATTATCTGCCGGGCCAAGGTTTCATCTTCCGGTAACTCACCCCGGTTCATGTATGCCAAGTACGGGACTGTCCAATCCGGTATAACATGCAAAGCCGTCACCAACTGGGCCTCCGGGTCAGGAATAGCTAACTCCTCCTCTGTGGGTATCTTGACTGACGGATTATGCAGTATGTCGAGGAAGACATTAGGTGGCAATGGTTTACGCTGAGAACCTAGATGGCTTAAAGCGTCTGCCGCTTCATTCTTTCGCCGGTCTATATGGTCAACTTGATAGCCCTTGAAATGACCATCCACTGTGTCCACCTCTCATCGATATGTAGCCATGAGTGGGTCCTTAGAATCCCAAGTGCCAGACACCTGTTGAGCCACCAGGTCCGAGTCACCGAAGCACTTAACCCGGCTTAAGTTCATCTCCTTGGCCATCCGAAGACTGTGGAGTAAGGCCTCATACTCAGTTGCATTGTTAGTGCAAGGGAACATTAAGTGAAGAACATAACAAAACTTGTCACCTCGTGGGAAAGTTAATATGACTCTAGCCCCCGAGCACTCCAATTGCCTGGACCCATCAAAATGAATAGTCCAATAAGCATTGTCTGGATTTTCCTCTGGCGCATGCAACTCGGTCCAATCATTGATGAAATCCACAAGTGCTTGGGATTTCATTGATGTGCGAGGTGTATATTTGAGTCCATGAGGTCCAAGCTCAATAGCCCACTTAGCAATCCGGCCAGTTGCTTCTCTGTTTTGAATGATATCTCCCAGAGGGGCTGAACTGACCACTATGATAGGATGACCCTGAAAATAATGCTTGAGCATCTGGCTTGCCATAAACACCCCATACACCAGCTTCTGCCAATACGGATACCTCTGCTTTGATTCGTTAAGCACCTCACTGATATAATAAACCAGCCGTTGAACCGGATACTCCTTTCCAGCCTCCTTGCGCTCCACAACAATAGCCACACTAACAGCCTGGGCATTTGCAGCCACATATAGCAATAAAGGCTCTTTATCGACTGGAGCCGCAAGGATAGGCGGTTCAGCTAACTGCCTCTTCAAATCTTCAAACACTTTATCAGCTGCATCACTCCAGACAAAGTCATCCGTTTTTTCAGCATCTGATATAAAGGGATAGCCTTCTCCCTAAGACGACTGATAAACTGGCTCAAAGCTGCAATCCGGCCCACCAGACGCTGAACGTCATTGATACATGCCGGTTTAGCCAGAGAGGTGATAGTTGTAATCTTCTCCGGGTTAGCCTCAATGCCCATGTTCGACACCAGAAAACCCAGGAGCTTGCCTGCTGGAACACAAAAGACACATTTGTCCAGATTAAGCATCATATTATAAACCCGGAGGTTGTCAAAGGTTTCTCTCAAGTCATCTATCAATGTTTCCTCCTTCCTAGACTTCACCACAATATCATCCACATATGCATGAACATTGCGCCCAATCTGCTTATGAAGACAGTTCTGAACACAACGCTGGTAAGTCACCTGGGCACTCTTGAGCCCAAAGGGCATAGAGACATAGCAGAAGGCTCCAAAGGGAGTTATGCAAGTTGTCTTCTCCTGGTCCTTAACTGCCATTTTGATCTGATGATAACCAGAATAAGCATCCAGAAAACACAGACGGTCACAACCTGCCGTAGCATCAATAATCTGATCAATACGAGGGAGGGCAAAGGGATCAGCTGGACAAGCCTTGTTCAAGTCTGTGTAGTCAACACACATACGCCAAGTGCCATTTTTCTTAAGGATTAGCATTCTATTAGCCAGCCATTCCGGGTGAAAGACCTCCACGATAAACCCTGTGGCCAACAGCCGAGCTACCTCCTCACCAATAGCCTTACGCCTTTCTTCGTTGAAGCGGTGGAGAAACTGCCTGACTGGTTTAAACTTAGGATCGATATTAAGTGTGTGCTCAGCGAGTTCCCTCGGTACACCTGGCATGTCAGAAGGCTTCCATGCAAAGATGTCCCGGTTCTCACAGATGAACTCGATGAGCACGCTTTCCTATTTGGGATCCAGGTTAGCGCTGATGCTGAACTGCTAGGATGAATCACCAGGAACAAAATCAACCATCTTAGTGCCTGTAGCCGATTTAAACTTCAACGCCGGATCGTGCTCTGTAGTTGGTTTTTTCAAAGAAGTCATGTCCACCGGATCAACCTTGTCTTTATAAAACTTTAGATCCTCTGTGGCACACTCCAAAGCGATCTTCCTCCTCCCATGTACTGTGATGGTCCCCTTGTGACCTGGCATCTTAAGCTATAAATAAACATAACACGGCCTCGCCATGAACTTAGCATAAGCCGGACGCCCGAACAGGGCATGATACGGACTCTTGATTTTCACCACCTCAAAAGTCAATGTTTCTGACCTTGAATCATGATCATCTCCAAAAGCCACCTCTAGGGATATCTTGCCCACTAGATACGCAGACTTACCGGGCACCACACCATGAAAAACGGTGTTCGACGGTTTAAGATTCTTATCTGTCAACCCCATACGGCGGAAGGTATCATAGTAAAGAATATTGATACCGCTTCCCCCATCCATAAGCACCTTGGTGAACTTATACCCCCCAACTTGAGGTGCCACCACTAAGGCCAGATGACCCGGATTATCAACCCGGGGTGGGTGATCCTCTCTACTCCATAAAATGGGCTGCTCAGACCAGCGCAGATACTGAGGCACCGCCGGTTCAACAAAGTTTACTGCCCTCTTGTGAAGCTTCTGATCGCGTTTACACAAGCTAGTGGTAAAGACATGATACTGCCCACTATTCAACTACTTCGGATTACTCTGATAACCCGACTGATGCTGCTACTGATTCCCCTGATGGTTATAACCTCCTTGATTGCCCTGGTTCCCTTGATGGCCATGTCCGGTTTGATTGCCTTGGAATCTTGAACCGGAGCTGCCACCTCCATAACCCGGCCCATGAAAACCGCCTCCTGAGCCGCCGGGCGGGCCGTTGTCATATTGAAACATATTGGAATTCTTAAACTCCCGCATAATGACACAATCCTTCCAAAGATGTGAATCTGGCCTTTCCTTCGATCCGTGCTTTGGACAAGGCTGATTTAACAGGCGCTCCAGATTGGGGCCTGACCCTCCGCCCCTCTGAGGATGTTTACCCTTACGATGCTGACCGTTGTCCTGAGCGCTGGTGTTAGCCACAAAGTCCAAACTATTGTCTGCCTTGCGCTTACCATTATTCCCATGACCTGCCGGATTGTGCTGCCGCCCCTTGGTATTGCCGTTCTTTTTCCCTTTCCCCGGTTTGTCATCCTCAGACTCAGGGTCTTTGGTACTACCTGAATCAGCGTATTTCACCAAAGCAGCCATAAGAGTTGACATGTCATTGCAGTGATGCTTGAGCCTCCCTAGCTTCAATTTTAACGGCATAAACCGGCAGTTGCCCTCCAACGCCAAAACTGATGTATCTGCATTAATGTGGTCTGATGAATGTAAAATAGCTGAGACTCGCTTCACCCAATGCGTAGTAGACTCCCCCTCATCTTGAACACAAGCGGCTAGGTCCACAATTGACATAGGCTGCTTACATGTATCTTTGAAATTCTGGATAAACCGGTGCTTTAGCTCAGCCCATGACCTGACAGAGTTAGCGGGTAAGCTCTTTAACCAAGTTCGAGCTGTCCCCTCCAACATCATGGTGAAGTATTTAGCACATACTGCTTCATCCACGTCCAGCATCTCCATCGCCATCTCATAACTCTCCACCCATGACTCCGGTTGTAAATCGGCAGTGTAATTCAGCACCTTACAAGGGCCCTTAAAATCCTTGGGCAGTCGTACATTACGCAAAGCGGGAGTAAGACACGGCACCCCTAAAGAACTGAAGATCACACCTGGATCCACTGAGGTGGTAGGGCAAACCGGAGTAGGTTGATGAGCGGCGTGCAGAGCTGCTAACTCGGCTTCTTGACGTGCACGACCATGATCCACCACATCCTGCACATTAGCACCACCACATGCTGGGTTGTGCCCTCGCGGCGAGTTACGGTGACGTGCACTGCTTGATACAGTCGGTTCATCCTCAACGTGCCAGCTGTAGCTCCGACTCGGACGGGGGATGGAGTGAATCCTCTCGCGACTATGCGAATAAGCCTGCTGCTAGTTTAAAGCTGTTTGAAGGAGCTCTCTAGCCCGTCGTGTCTCAATCGCCACTAGTGACTCGCCGTCAGTTGGGAGGGCTGCCAATCGTGAAGCGGCAGCCACAATGTTATCCAACGGGTTGGAGTAATGCCCCGGGGGCGTCGGAACATACTGCGGCACAACGTTGTTCTGACGAGGCGGTTTCATCGTGCACGGCTGAACCGACGCTCCTATTCCCGGCGCCTCCGTCCGGTTTACCACTGGCTGGTTACTAGTTCCGGCTCCTAGCGTGTTGAAGAGATTTCTTGGCTCATAACGCGGCAGAAGGTGCGATCGGTATCTCCTCCTCATGACCTCATCTAAGGCATTCTGGTCCAACCTAAGCTAGTAGGCCTGAGCTTCCAACTCGGCCCGTTCTGTAGCCATCCTGGCGTTCTCTGCTGCCAGGTTCGCTTTAGCCTGAGTTATCTGATCCTTCACCTTTGCAATCTCCGCATTGTGCTGATCTCGGGCTGCAGCGTCAACCTTCGCGGCCATCAATGTTGCCAAAGCGTCGAATAAATCAGACAAAACCTAAGCGGGAGGCGGCGCAGAGCCCCCTGCTCCTGCTGGCGTTGCTGTTGCTGAACCGGAGAACATCGCCGCGGCGGTAGAAGAGTGTTGCGCTGGTTGTGTACCGGCCATGAAGACCGTGACCCGGTTTGGCAGATCGAGGTGGTCTGGAATACTGTTGCCATCGGAACTCCCACTAATCCGATCGTCCTGCAGCTGATACAGCGACTCAGTTTCTCCGGTTAAAGATTCGTCATTGGAACGGATAAGGGTTTCTCCATCAGATGCTGGTCCATCCTCATACTCCGCTCCGTGGATGACTCCTATGAAAACATGCCTTGCTGTGGGCTGGACCGGGGCAGGGCTTGCACGCTGAGCCGTTTCGACGATGTCGGTGCAGGTGTCCGGCTCAGGGCCCGGTTCGCCGATTTTGCCGATGAAGACGTGAATTCCACCAAAGGGGACCCGGTACCCGTATTCGATCGAACCAGCCTTGGGACCCCACCCTGCGTTGTCGATGTAGAGCTTGCCGTGACGACTCTTCGTCATCCGGCCCACAGCCTATCCCTTGAGTCCTTCGAAGCTGCCCTTCAAGAACTCGAAACCATCGTGCGATAGCCCCACGGTGGGCGCCAACTATCGTGGGTTTGTCATGGCAGATGTCCTCGTGAAAGGGCTTAGTCATGGAGCCATCGCTACGGGTTAGCTTAAAGGGGTTAAACCGGACAAGGGACACGAGGGGTTTTTATACTAGTTCGGCCCCTTCGATGAAGGTAAAAGCCTATGTCTAGTTGTGTTGGTATTGCTAGGGTTTCGATGACCAGGGAGCGAATCCGCTTTGCCTGGCTCTCGAGTTGTTGTCTGTTGTCCCTAAACCGCTGCCGAGTCATCCCTTTATATACATAGGTTGACGCCCGCCGGTTTACAGAGTCCCGAGGCCGGATCATAAATGTGTTCGGCTCGGTCTCTATCCTTCCTATCTTACAATGCAAGTTATATGATATAGTCAGTTTACATCTACAGGTCTTAACTCGCCTTTGGGCCTTGGGCCTTCTTAAAGCGCCACCATCCTTACGTCTTCATGGGCTTCTGATCTTCTTGGAGTTAATCCGGCTACTCCTGGCCGGTTTACGTCCAGTAGTAATATCCCCAACAGTGGCTATTGAGGAGGAAGTCAGCTCTAAAAGAAAGGTGTTGAAGAAGGAATATGGAACAGCTCCTACAGTTAAGCCAGGGATGAACAACAAAGCACCAGCAAAAAGAGTTCCTATGTCTAAGGCCAGAGCCTCAACTGCTGAAACCTCCAAGCCAACTGAAGAGGCGGTTGGAGAAGCAAAGAAAAGGAAGGAAAGGGTCAATAAGACCACTGCCAGAGTGCTTGGTCATTATGAGAGATTCAGAAGAAGAGGAGGAGGAAGAGGATGATGTACCAGCTCCTAAGGCTCAGAAGCTCATGGGAGATGCAATCAAGTCAGGGGCTACTCCATCTAAGCCCAAATCTGCTCCCAAAGCTGCTGCTCAGAAGCCCCCAAAGCCCAAGAGAAACACAAGAAGTATACCTGCTGAGGAGAAGAACAAGGCCCCAGTGCCTGAAGCAGCAAAAGAAGAAGATTCTCATGTTTTGAGGAACTTGAAACCCAAGATCCCTGACCACAATGATGCTCATCCAGTCGCTGAGGACATGCACATCAGGAGAGACTCGGGACTGGGATTGTGGAGAGAGTCTGATCCATATGCTATTAGGAGGAGGACTGAAGTTGACTACAGGTTTCATACAAAGGAACAACAAGATTTCTATGAAACCATTCTGCTTGACAAGAAGCCCATAGTGTGTGACATGAGATGGGTCGATTGGGAATTCATCCAGGAAAATGAAGATCACTTCCCAGGAGTGTATGGCAGCTTTAAGGCTTGTGGAGTAGATGAATTCGTCGGACAAAAGCTCACTAAATGGAATAATGAGCTGATCATGCAGTTTTACTCCACTTCCCACTTCTATCTAGATGGGAGGATAGTTTGGATGTCATAAGGTACTAGGTACCAGTCCATAGTTGATGAATGGGCTAAGCTGATCAATGCCCCTGCAGAGCATGGAGATGACTTGGATGTATATGCCAAGAAGAAGAAAGACCACAACTCCATGGAAAACATGTACAAGGAGATCCCTGACAAAGCTTTGGAAACACATAAGTTTGTATCTATACACTATCTGTTGTCTGGTTTGCTTACCATTAACTGGATCCTAAGGCACACTCTGCTACCCAAGTTAGGAGATCACAAGATGATTAGAGGGCATTCTATCAATCTGCTCCAATTGTTTGATGTCCCTCAGAAGTTCAAGGTTATGAGCTTAATGATAGAAACAATCAAGAGGACTACTGCTGGCCAGAAGAGAAGTTGTTGGTATGCTCCACATATTCAGGAGCTCATCAACTCTAACATGGGCATAGGGACTTATTTGCTAGAAAAGGAGCATCTACCCTTATATCCTGATTTTCAAGACAATACTGTTGTGATGACTGAGGAAGATCCATCATCTGTGCAAGCACATGAGAAGAGAGAGAAGGCAAGGGCAGAGAAAGCTACAAGGATGCCAACTGCTGAAGAGGCATCTCAAGTCTTCCTGAAGAGCAAGCAAGATCAGTTAGGCTATCTGATTCAAGCTACACTAAGGATTGAGAAGGGCTTGGCCACCCTGACTCAGAATCAGGAGAGCCTGGAGAGGATTGTGGAGACAAAATTCTATGATCTTGATCTGAAGGTGACTGAGATTCAGACTGCAGTTGAGCAGCTTCAGGAGGAAGCAGAGGAGAGGAGAGGAAAAGCAACCACTAATTCTTTTAAGCATGTGCCATGAGGTACAAGGTCTGCTGTAGTGCCAGTCCCAGATGCTAGAGCTTCAGTGTCAGCACCAACAACTGCAGCTCTAGTGCCAACTCCAGCACCCACTCAATCAGCTCCAACTACATCGTCGGAAGCCTTCGTCCTTGGAGTTCTATCTACACCACTTCCCGAAGACCAAGCCTGAGAGACGTATAGCACTATGCATTTTCAAAAATTTTGGTAACTTGTTGCCAAAGGGGGAGAAAAATGTATAGATCATAGGCTTCGAGAGAGATTGTTTGTTTTTTATCTCTCTTGCTTTTTGGTTGAACTTTTATTGTGTGCTTGTGTGAGATACTTTATGCCTGTCCTTATGAGATGCTTATATGATCATGTGGTTGATCATATGCTACATTAATGTTTGGTTGAATGATGCTACCCTTTATATTCCTTATATGATCATTCACTTGCTTGGTGATGAGTGCATGCTTTTGATTTCTATCATTTTGAGCGCTCCACCAAGATGTATGTGACATGGAAGAGTAACCCATGATCCTAATCAATTGTGCATTTGCATTCAAAAGCAAATTTTAAATAATGCACAAATTTAGGGGGATCTCTTGCTTATCACATACTTCTCAAAGCGACGATGTTTTTCAATCTTGTAATCATTTGTTGAAGCTTTGATCTATATGTTGTCATCAATTACCAAAAAGGGGGAGATTGAAAGTGCAACTATCCCTGGGTGGTTTCGGTAATTCCTAACAACATATAGCTCATTGACCTAATACCATTTCAAGATAAATATTTCAGGAAAAGCTCAATGATTGGCATGGCATGGATTAGAAAGTGGACCCCTCAAAATGCTAAGGACAAAAAGGACTGGCTCAAGCTCAAAGCACAAGACTCTACATTTCATTTTTAGTGATCCAAGATCACATTGAGTCCATAGGAAAGCCAATACTATTAAGAGGGCGTGAGGTGTTGCTTAATGAGTTACTTGCTCAAAATGCTTAGTGATATGCTCCAAAAACTCTGAACTACTTTCTCATAACCAAATATGTCTCAAACCAAAAGTCAAACTCGGCCCCACCAATTTGATCTATCCAGCGCCACCGAGTTCTCTTAACATAGCCACTGGCACAAACCCTAGTCTTTTCGGTTCCACCGATAGGGATCTCGGTCTCACCGAGATGGGATTGTAATCTTTCTATTTCCCTTCGTAAAGTTTCAGTCCAACCGAGATGAGCGATCTGTCCCAACGAGATTGCAATGCAAACTCTCTGTTTCCCTTTCGTAATGTTTCGGTCCTACCGAGATGAGCGAATTGGACCCACCGAGTTTGTCTGACCAACTCTCTGGTTAGTCTATTACCAAAATCGGTCTCACCGAGTTTGTGTAATCAGTCTCACCGAGATTACGTAATGCCCTAACCCTAATGACATCGGTCCCACCGTGTTGACATGTCGATCCCACCTAAAATCCTAACGTTCACATTTTGAACTAAATCGGTCTGACCGAGTTCTCTGAATCGGTCCCACCGAGTTTGGTAAATTGTGTGTAACGGTTAGATTTTGTGTGGAGGCTATATATATCCCTCCACCCACTCTTCATTCAAGGGAGAGCTATTAGAACATGCCTACACTTCCAACATACATTTTCTGAGAGAGAACCACCTACACTTGTGTTGAGGTCAAGATATTCCATTCCAACCACATAAATCTTGATCTCTAGCCTTCCCCAAGTTGCTTTCCACTCAAATCATCTTTCTACCAAATCCAATCCTATGAGAGAGAGTTGAGTGTTGGGGAGACTATCATTTGGATCACAAGAGCAAGGATTTCATCATCAACACACCATTTGTTACCTCTTGGAGAGTGGTGTCTCCTAGATTGGTTAGGTGTCACTTGGGAGCCTCCGCCGAGATTGTGGAGTTGAACCAAGGAATTTGTAAGGGCAAGGAGATCGCCTACTTCGTGAAGATCTACCCTAGTGAGGAAAGTCCTTCATGGGCGACGGCCATGGTGGGATAAACAAGGTTGCTTCTTTGTGGACCCTTCGTGGGTGGAGCCCTCCGTGGACTCGCGCAATCGTTGCCCTTCACGGGTTGAAGTCTCCATCAACGTGGATGTACGATAGCACCACCTATCGGAACCACGCCAAAAATCTCTGTGTCTACATTGCGTTTGCTCCTCCAAACTTCTCCCTTTACCTTCATATGCAATTGTTTTACATTCCGCTGCTATACTCTTAGAATTGCATGTGTAGGTTGATTGCTTGACTTGTGCTAAGTTGCTAAAATCTGCCAAGAATTAAAATTGGGAAAAGGCTAGATTTTTATTTGGTCAAGTAGTCTAATCACCCCGCCCCCCTCTAGACATACTTTCGATCCTACAGCTCTCCAGGTTGTTACGGCACACACGGTAGGTAAAACACAAACATTTGCGATATACACCGAAATCCAAGACGGTTCACAGAGAGGAAACGTGTGCAAGGATGCACACAGTTGCCGTTTCCAAAGCGTGTGCGATGTCAGACAATATCACAAACGGTGTGGGCAAACTAAACATTTGTGTTAGTTGCCTTATCATACACGATTCACGACCATGAACTGTTTCTGATGAAGTATGCATCAGAAACGTTGCACCACAGAATAGCGTGTGTGATAGTTGTCATGTACAACGATGTTACGACGGTCCGACGTTTCGTAATCCTGTCCGACACTCGTACCACGATTAGCTAATCTTCTTAACAGTGAACCGTTTGTGATGGGCCGCGCATCATACACGTTCTAACATAGTGAGCCATTTGTGATGGGCCGCACATTGTAAACGTAACACCACAGAATACCGACCACGATGGCAATGTGAGCAGAAACGAGTAGGAGTATTGTAGGGTCCCTATCCCCGACGGTTTCTAGGTCGTGTGGGAAGGACCCCCCTCTCGGCCGCACTCACTTGGCGACGGTTTGAAATGCCATCACGGGAAGGGGTTAAAAACCGTTTGTTTAGCACCGACGACTACCTCTTGAGCATGTGTTGATTTTCCCTTGAAGTGGAAAGGGTGATGCAGCAAAGTAGCGTAACTATTTCACTCAGTTTGTGGGAACCAAGGTATCAATACAGTAGGAGACAACGCTCAAGTCACCTAGTACCTACACAAACAATCAAGAACCTCGCAACCAACGTGATAAAGGGGTTGTCAATCCCTTTACGGTCACTTGCGAAAGTGAGATCTGATAGAGATAGTAAGATAAATATTTTTGGTATTTTGTTGTATAGATTGGAAAGTAAAGGTTGCAAAATAGTAAAGGAGATGCGATAATAAAAGAGATGCAATATAATAAGAAAGAGACCCGGGGCCATAGGTTTCACTAGTGACTTCTCTCATGATAGCATGTATTACGGTGGGTGAACAAATTACTGCCGAGCAATTGATACAAAAGTGCATAGTTATGAAGATATCTAAGGCAATGATCATGAATACAGGCATAACGTTCGTGTCAAGTAGATCGAAACGATTCTGCATATACTACTATTACTCCACACATCGACCGCTGTCCAGCATGCATCTAGAGTATTAAGTTCATAAGAACAGAGTAACGCATTAAGCAAGTTGACATGATGTAGAGAGATAAACTCAAGCAATATGAAATAAAACACATCTTTTTATACTCGATGGAAACAATACAATATGTGCCTTGCTGCCCTTACTGTCACTGGGAAAGGACACCGCAAGATTGAACCCAAAGCTAAGCACTTCTCCCATTGGAAGAAAGATCAATCTAGTAGGCCAAACTAAACCGATAATTCAAAGAGACTTGCAACTATATAAAATCATGCATATAAGAATTCAGAGAAGAACCAAATAATATTCATAGATAATCAAGTTCATAAACCCACAATTCATCGGATCTCGGCAAACACACCGCAAAAGAGTATTACATCAAATAGATCTCCAAGAACATTGAGGAGAACTTTATATTGAACATCAAAGAGAGAGAATAAGACATCTAGCTAATAACTATGGACCAGAAGGTCTGTGGTAAACTACTCATGCTTCATCGGAGAGGCTATGGTGTTGATGTAGAAGCCCTCCGTGATCGATTCCCCCTCCGGCAGATCACCAGAAAAGGCCCCAAGATGGGATCTCATGGGTACAGAAGGTTGCGGCGGTGGAAAAGTGGTTTCGTGGCTCCGCCTAATGTTTCTAGGGTATAAGGGTATATATAGGCGAAAGAAGTACGTCGGTGGAGCTCCGTGGGGACCACGAGGGTGACTGGCACACCCTCCTGCCTCGTGGCTGCCTCACAGAGTTCTAGACTTCCACTCCAAGTCTCCTGGTTTGCTTTCGGTCCAAGAAAGATCATCACGAAGATTTCATTCCGTTTGGATTCTATTTGGTATTCCTTTTCTGCGAAACACTAAAATAGGCAAAACAAATAGAAACTGGCACTGGGCCTCCGGTTAATAGGTTAGTCCCAAAAATAATATAAAAGAGCATATTAAAGCCCATTAAACATCCAAAATAGATAATATAATAGCATGGAACAATCAAAAATTATAGATGCGTTAGAGACGTATCAAGCATCCCCAAGCTTAATTCCTACTCGTCCTCGAGTAGGTAAATGATAAAAACAAATTTTTTGTTGTGGAATGCTACCTAACATATTTATCAATGTAATTTTCTTTATCGTGGCATGAATATCAGATCCGAAAGATTCAAGACAAAAGTTTAATATTGACATAAAAATAATAATACTTCAAGCATACTAAGAAAGTAATTATGTCCTCTCAAAATAACATGGCCAAAGAAAGTTCATCCCTACAAAATCATATAATTTGATCATGCTCCATTTTCGTCACACAAAATAGTTAAATCATGCACAACCCCGATGACAAGCCAAGCAATTGTTTCATACTTTAGTAATCTCAAACCTTTTCAACTTTCACGCAATACATGAGCGTGAGCCATGGACATAGCACTATAGGTGGAATAGAGTGGTGGTTGTGGAGAGGACAAAAAGGAGGAAGATGGTCTCACATCAACTAAGCGTATCAATGGGCTATGGAGATGCCCATCAATAGATGTCAATGTGAGTGAGTAGGGATTTCCATGCAACAGATGCACTAGAACTATAAATGTATGAAAGCTCAACAAAAGAAACTAAGTGGGTGTGCATCCAACTTGCTTGCTCACGAAGACCTAGGGCATTTGAGGAAGCCCATCATTTGAATATACAAGCCAAGTTCTATAATGAAAATTTCCCACTAGTATATGAAAGTGACAAAATAAGAGACTCTCTATCATGAAGATCATGGTGCTACTTTGAAGCACAAGTGTGGAAAAGGATAGTAGCATTGTCCCTTCTCTCTTTTTCTCTCATTTTTTTATTTTTTGGGCCTTCTTGTTTTTATATTATTTGGCCTTTCTATTTTTTCTCACATGGGACAATGCTCTAATATTGATGATCATCACACTTCTATTTACTTACAACTCAAAGATTACAACTCGATGCTTAGAACAAAAATATGACTCTATATGCGTGCCTACGGCGGTGTACTGGGATGTGCAATGAATCAAGAGTGACATGTATGAAAAAATTATGAACGGTGGCTTTGCCACAAATATGATGTCAACTACATGATCATGCAAGGCAATATGACAATGATGGATCGTGTCATAATAAACGGAACGATGGAAAGTTGCATGGCAATATATCTCGGAATGGCTATGGAAATGCCATAATAGGTAGGTATGGTGGCTGTTTTGAGGAAGGTAAATGGTGGGTTTCTGGTACCGGCGAAAGTTGCGCGGTACTAGAGAGGCTAGCAATGGTGGAAGGGTGAGAGTGCGTATAATCCATGGACTCAACACTAGTCATAAAGAACTCACATACTTATTGCAAAAATCTACAAGTCATCAAAAACCAAGCACTACGCGCATGCTCCTAGGGGATAGATTGGTAGGAAAAGACCATCGCTCATCCCATACCGCCACTCATAAGGAAGACAATCAAAGAAATACCTCATGCTTCAAATTTTTTACATAACGGTTACCATACGTGCATGCTACGAGACTTGCAAACTTCAACACAAGTATTTCTCAAATTCACAATTACTCAACTAGCATGACTCTAATATCACCATCCTCATGTCTCAAAACAATCATCAAGTATAAAACTTCTCCTATTATTCAATGCACTTTATATGAAAGTTTTTATTATACCCATCTTGGATGCCCATCATATTAGGACTAGTTTTATAACCAAAGCAAACTACCATGATATTCTAAAACATTTCCAAAATAATATAAGTGAAGCATGAGATATCAAAAATTTCTATAAAATAAAACCACCACCGTGCTCTAAAAAGATATAAGTGAAGCACTAGAGCTAAATTGTATAGCTCAAAAGATATAAGTGAAGCACATAGAGTATTCTAATAAATTCCGATTCATGTGTGTCTCTCCCAAAAGGTGTGTACATCAAGTATGATTGTGTTAAACTAAAAGGCAAAGACTCAAATCATACAAGACGCTCCAAGCAAAACACATATCATGTGTTGAATAAAAATATAGCCTCAAGTAAAGTTACCGATAGACGAAGACGAAACAAGGGATGCCTTCCGGGGCATCCCCAAGCTTAGGCTTTTGGTTGTCCTTGAACTTTACCTTGGGGGGCCTTGGGAATCCCCAAGCTTAGGCACTTGCCACTCCTTGTTCCAAAATCCATCAAATCTTTACCCAAAAACTTGAAAACTTCACAACACAAAACTCAACAAAAAATCTCATGAGCTCCGTTATTATAAGAAAATAAACCACCACTTTAAGGTACTATAATTAACTCATTCTTTATTTATATTGGTATTAAACCTAATATATTCCAACTTCTCTATGGTTCATATCCCCAGATACTAGCCATAGATTCATCAAAATAAGAAACAAAACGCGAAAAACAGAATCTGTCAAAAACAGAACAGTCTATAGCAATCTGAAGGTTCCGAATACTTCTGTAACTTCAAAAATTCTGAAACAATTGGACGACCAGTAGAATTTGTATATTGATCTACTGTAGTTGGAATTGCTATTTTATCGCTCTCTGGTAAAAATGTAAATTATTTTTGTGAGCGCATACTTTCTGTTTTTATCAGCAAGATCAAACAACAATCACCCAAGAAGATCCTAAATACTTTACTTGGCACAATCACTAATTAAAACATAAAAACACAATCATAACAGAGGCTAGATAAATTATTTATTACTAAATAGGAACAAAAAGTAAAGAACAAAAACTGAATTGGGTTGCCTCCCAACAAGCGCTATCGTTTAACGCCCCTAGCTAGGCATAAAAGCAAGAATAGATCTAGGTATTGTCATCTTAGGTATGCAATCCATAAGTGGATCTCATAATAGAGTCATAAGGTAATTTAATTTTCTTCCTAGGAAAGTGTTCCATGCCTTTCCTTAATGGAAATTGGAATCTAATATTTCCTTCTTTCATGTCAATAATTGCACCAATCGTTCTAAGGAAAGGTCTACCAAGAATAATAGGACATGTAGGATTGCAATCTATATCAAGAACAATGAAATCTATGGGCACATAATTCCTATTTGCAACAATAAGGACATCATTAATTCTCCCCATAGGTTTCTTAATGGTGGAATCCGCAAGATGCAAATTTAAAGAACAATCATCGAATTCACGGAAACCTAGCACATCACACAAAGTTTTTGGAATCGTGGAAACACTAGCACCCAAATCACATAAAGCATAGCATTCATAACCTTTAATCTTAATTTTAATAGTAGGTTCCCACTTATCATAAAGTTTTCTAGGGATAGAAACTTCTAGTTCAAGCTGTTCTTCATGGGATTGCATTAAAGCATCAACGATATGTTTAGTAAAAGCTTTATTTTGATCATAAGCATGAGGAGAATTTAACACGGATTGCAACAAGGAAACACAATCTATCAAAGAGAAATTATCATAATTAAATTCCTTGAAATCCAGAATAGTGGGTTCATTTCTATGTAAAGTTTTGACCTCTTCAATCCCACTTTTATTAATTTTTGCATCAAGATCTAAAAACTCCAAATCTTTGGGATACCTTTTAAATAAAGTTGATTCATATACAGTCCCATCTTTATCAAGATTCATATTGGAAAACAAAGATTTAATAGGAGACACATCAATAACTTTTAGATCTTCATCATTATTATCATGAAAACTAGAAGAACACGCTTTCACAAAGCAATCTTTTTTAGGACGCATCCTAGCAGTTCTTTCTTTGGACTCATCAATGGAAATTCTCATGGCTTCGAGAGACTCATTGATGTAATGCTTAGGTGGAATAGATCTAAGTTTCAAAGAATCAACATCAAGAGAAATTCTATCCATGTTCCTAGCCAATTCATCAATCTTAAGCAATTTTTCTTCAACCAAAGCATTGAAATTCTTTTGCGAATTCATAAATTCTTTAACACTAGTCTCAAAATAAGAGGGCATATTATTAAAATTTTCCATAAGAGTTGTTGTAGGGATTACCATAATTATTAGAGGAATTACTAGGAAATGACCTAGAATTAAAGTTTCCTCTATACACGTTGTTACCAACAAAATTCACATCCATAGATTCATTATTATTCTCAATCAAAGTGGACAAAGGCATATCATTAGGATTGAAAGAAACACTTTTATTAGCAACAATTTCATAAGTTCATCCATCTTTCCACTCAAAACATTAATCTCTTCAATTGCATGAACTTTTTTACTAGTGAATCTTTCAGTGTGCCATTGAGAATAATTAACCATAATATTGCCTAGGAGTTTAGTAGCTTCTCCTAAAGTGATTTCCATAAAAGTGCCTCCCGCGGCCGAATCTAAAAGATTTCTAGAAGCAATATTCAATTCGGCATAAAAAATTGTATAATCATCCATTAATTCAAACCATGAGTAGGGCAATTACGTATCATTATGTAACATCCCAAATTTTCAATTTGGAATGTTATACATTAGATCATCAATGCATATCATATTTTATTTTGCATTTTGGTTGATCCTAGAAATTCTATGCAACTCAATGACCCACGGAGAGAGTTGGGGATTTTGTTATTTTCATATTTGAGTTTTCTCAAATTTTGAGAATAGGATCATTTGATTTTAATTATTTTATCGTCAATTATTTCTATTACAAAAAATATGAGAGAGGGAATAAAATGATTTTCCCAAAAATAAGAAATATTGAGGATTTAATAATAAAATCAATAAGATTTTATTTCAGAGTTTTTTCGGTGTTTTATTTGAATTTAGGAAAAAAGTGCGTTTTTCAAAATTGCATTTAGGTCCCAAATAAATGTCCACCTTGTGCGGCTTGATTTTAGAAGCCCGTGAAAATTTATTTCGGAATTTTTGCAGTCCATTTAGTATTTCTTTTTATTTTTCTTCCGAGCGGAATAATTAAAAAAACGAACCGACTTAACGGGTCGTATCCGACCTGGACACCGACCCGGGAGGCCTTTATAAGCCGAGGCCGGCCCCGGGGGAAACCCTAAGGCGCCCTAAGCCGCCGCCGCCGCCACCGGATCTCGCCGCCGAGGTTCGTCGCACCTCGTTTTCCGTGCCGAAAAAAGAAAAAAAGTCGGCGTTCATCGTTTTTCTTTTTCTCGGATTAAATCCGCGATTTTTCTGATCGCGATTCCTGATCCGATTTTCGTTTTAGTATAACTTTTTGCTCGTTTATCGGAATCAGGTGATTCAAGCGCCCAAGGATTCGTCTCGAAACCCTCTATCCGTTTAACCAACTTAAACAAGATTTTGCTACTGTAAAATTTGCCCTAGATCCAGATTACTAGAACGAAGTTGTTTTCTTTCACCGTTTGACTTTCGTTGCTTCGTTCGATTTCATTCTTTTTGCCAACCGGAGTTCTTAAGTTGAACCTTCTGGTTAGATCTTTTATTTGAGTTTTACCTGTGCATTAGATGAGTACTTATTGTATGCTTGTTTGTTTGTCTGCAATAGAATACCCGGAGTGCGCTGCTTGTTACTTTGAATCGTTAGGTTTCGCGGATCATTAGTAAGGCAAGTAACACTTTGATCATACCTTTTCTACTACCCAGTTTTATTGCATTAGATCAATCCTCACACATTGCATGATTAGGATCTAATTAAATTGTGGGATGGGAAGTAGATGAGGTAGTACATATTACCTGTTATTATCAAACCTTTGGGAGTTACTTCTACGTTTGCTTATTGTGCCATGCTATGCTAGTAGACGTGGATTGGGTGAGTGATATCCATGGCAGATGTGAGTATTGTTAATTAATGGTTTATCTAAGGTGGCAACTTAAACACACATCTGGGTGGATTGAGGCACCTGGGTATTCCAGGACTTGGCTGTTTTCTTTTGGACCGCCACCCAGGCTCAAAGGGATCATGAGACTATTCATACTAGAAACTTCTGTGTGCAGCCACAAGCTATTATGGGCTCTAGCATAGTTGACTAAGTTGTGCGAACTCTTACAGTGGTAGACTAGCAGATGTAGGGGATGTAGGTGGTACGGTCTACCCGATCGTAAGGTGCTAGCGCTTCTGAAAGACTATGTCTCGGTCATCCGTCTTCTCAAACACCATGTAGTGCAAGAAACCAAACGGAGGCGATCGAGTCTTGTGGGGAAAAGTGCGCAAACCTCTGCAGAGTGTAATAAACTAATCATGGTTAGCCGTGTCCCCGGTTATGGACATCTTGAGTATCTAGTACTTGGATTATCATGTGAATCGCAACATGTTACCCTAAATTAATTTTGTTGGGTTATGTTTAATGATGATGCTTAATTGGGATTGAGAATGTTGTCAACCATTCTCAATGTTTAACAACCACCATGATAGTAATTAAATTTTATTCCTTTGAAGTAGGGAAAAATTGGCTTTACGCAAAACTGTAACCATAGAGCTTTCCACCAGCCAAATATGCATACAGTATAGCTGTTACATTCCATTACTCTCTATGTGTTACCTTTCCAGCATATTCCATGTGCTGACCCGTTTCGGGCTGCAATGTTAATGTTGCAGACTTTTTAGACGATGATTAAGGAGTTTTTAGGTCGTGGTTCTATACTCAGTGATGCCGTTGGAGTTGATGGACTCACTTATCTTCCAAGCCTTCCACTGTTATCGTTATTAGATGGCCTTAAGCCATATTTATTGTAATAAGTTCTCTTATGAGACACTCGATGTAATAAGTGTGTGATTGCTACTCTACTATAAATCCTCCGAGTACTGTGTGGTGTCAGCATTACTGATCCAGGGATGACACCGGAGCACAAAGATCAGACTGTTTGAGGTCTGGTCGCTACACATTAATTTCATCCTCTCCCAAGCTTGTGCAGCATGCTCGTGATCAAGTTGCTTAAAATTCATAATATCATTCCTAAGGGAGATAACTTTAGCAAGAGGAAAATACTTAGAGATAAAAGCATATTTGCACTTATTCCATGAATCAATACTATTTTTAGGCAAAGAAGAGAACCAAGTTTTAGCATGATCTCTAAGCGAAAACGGAAATAGCTTCAATTTAACAATATCATTATCCACATCTTTCTTCTTTTGCATATCGCACAAATCAACAAAGTTGTTTAGATGGGTAGCGGCATCTTCACTAGGAAGGCCAGAAAATTGATCTTTCATAACAAGATTCAACAAAGTGGTATTAATTTCATAAGGTTCAACATCGGTAGTAGGAGCAATCGGAGTGCTAATAAAATCATTATTGTTGGTATTGGAAAAGTCACACAATTTAGTATTATCTTGAGCCATCGTGACAAACAATCAATCCAACACACAAGCACACAAGAAGCAAGCGAAAAGAGACGAACGGAAGAGGGCAAATAAAACGGCGAAGCTAAAGTGGGGGAGAGGAAAACGAGAGGCAAATGGCAAATAATGTAATGCGAGGGAGAAGAGTTTATGATGGGTACTTGGTATGTCTTGACTTGGTGTAGATCTCCCCGGTGACGGTGCCAGAAGTCCTTCTTGCTACCTCTTGAGCATGCGTTGGTTTTCCCTTGAAGAGGAAAGGGTGATGCAGCAAAGTAGCGTAAGTATTTCCCTTAGTTTTTGAGAACCAAGGTATCAATCCAGTAGGAGATAATGCTCAAGTCACCTAGTACCTGCACAAAAAATCAAGAACCTCGCAACCAACACGATAAAGGAGTTGTCAATCCCTTCACGATCACTTGCGAAAGTGAGATCTGATAGAGATAGTAAGATAAATATTTTTGGTATTTTTTGTATAGATTGGAAAGTAAAGGTTGCAAAATAGTAAACGAGATGTGATAATAAAAGAGATGCAATATAATAAGAAAGAGACCTGGGGGCCATAGGTTTCACTAGTGGCTTCTCTCATGATAGCATGTATTACGGTGGGTGAACAAATTATTGCCGAGCAATTGATAGAAAAGTGCATAGTTATGAAGATATCTAAGGCAATGATCATGAATATAGGCGTAACGTTCGTGTCAAGTAGATCGAAACGATTCTGCATATACTACTATTACTCTACACATCGACCGCTATCCAACATGCATCTAGAGTATTAAGTTCATAAGAACAGAGTAACGCATTAAGCAAGTTGACATGATGTAGAGAGATAAACTCAAGCAATATGACATAAAACACATATTTTTATACTCGATGGAAACAATACAATATGTGCCTTGCTGCCCCTACTGTCACTGGGAAAGGACACCGCAAGATTTAACCCAAAGCTAAGCACTTCTCCCATTGGAAGAAAGATCAATCTAGTAGGCCAAACTAAATCGATAATTCGAAGAGACTTGCAACTATATCAAATCATGCATATAAGAATTCAGAGAAGAACCAAATAATATTCATAGATAATCAAGTTCATAAACCCACAATTCATCGGATCTCGGCAAACACACCGCAAAAGAGTATTATATCGAATAGATCTCCAAGAACATTGAGGAGAACTTTATATTGAAGATCAAAGAGAGAGAATAAGCCATCTAGCTAATAACTATGGACCCGAAGGTCTATGGTAAACTACTCACGCTTCATCGGAGAGGCTATGGTGTTGATGTAGAAGCCCTCCATGATCGATTCCCCATCCGGCAGATCGCAGAAAAAGGCCCCAAGATGGGATCTCACGGGTACAGAAGGTTGCAGTGGTGGAAAAGTGGTTTCGTGGCTCCCCCTGATGTTTCTAGGCTATAAGGGTATATAGAGGCGAAAGAAGTACGTTGGTGGAGCTCCATGGGGCCCACAAGGGTGGGGGCGTGCCTACCCCCATGGGCGTGCCCTCCTGGCTCGTGGCCGCCTCACGGAGTTCCAGACTTCCACTCCAAGTCTCCTGGTTTGCTTTTGGTCCAAGAAAGATCATCGTGAAGGTTTCATTCCATTTGGTATTCCTTTTCTGCGAACACTGAAATAGGCAAAAAAATAGAACTGGCACTAGGCCTCCGGTTAATAGGTTAATCCCAAAAATAATATAAAAGAGCATATTAAAGCCCATTAAACATCCAAAATAGATAATATAATAGCATGGAACAATCAAAATTTATAGATACGTTGGAGACGTATCACCGACGCGCACCAGTGATGTCGTTAATCCTTAAAGACATCGTTGTACTATGATCAACAATTTGACCATACTAGTAACTTTTACTTACAACTAACTTGGAGTACTGGAAATATCTGGTTGTTTACATACCATGGAATACAAGTGTGGTTGAAATCATATTTCACTCATCAGTATTTCAGGACACCGACTCCTTCCATGTGACATTTGACAAGAAACTCGTCTTGACATTTTACATACTAAACTGCTTTAGTATTTTGTCAATATGTATTTTGGCTAAGTCCGATTAGACAACATTATCTCCATAGATCATTATGTCTAATACCAAGACTACTCATTGCTGAGGTGCTTTACTGAAAAACTAGTTTCAATAAAGTCTTAATTTGTGTCAAAAAAACGAATCAACTATGTGTCATGCACACATAGTGTTTAGAAATAATATCATGCTCCACTTACTTTCTTGTAAATACAAGCATATTTGCTTCTACCGTTGATATCATATTATTCGATCAATTCATCAAAACAAATATTCCAACTCCACTATGCTTGCTTCAAATCTTTGAAGTTTGCACACTTACTTGTATCCTCTAGATTGAGAAAATTGCCTTGGTCTGTATCAAATATACAACCTTGGTTCTATTTCCATCTCATGGGAATCATTCTGACATCCATCTGATATATCTCATAATTGAATTTTTTTAGTAATTGCTAGTTTAATCTGAATTGACTTTAAGTATTATTATGATGAGATAATCTTGTCATAATCAACTCCTTGATCTTTTCATAAACTCATTTGTAACAAGCCAAGCATAAAACATTTTTATCATTGTCAATCTATAGATCCATCACTACACTTTAACTTTTAGTCTTTGAGAGGGTCCATCAAGTTTGAAACTTGAATTATGTGTATGGATACTATCTCGGATTATTCTGGCGTATAGCCAATTCCAGAGTCAGGGCCCATCAACGCTTCTCTGTGTATCATAGGTTCATTGTTTGTTCAACAATATTTCATCTGTGCACCATGAAGGTTTGCACGAATATTACCAACCTATATATTTGAGCTGCAAGTTCGACCGAAGTAGAGGCTTTTGTATCAGTAGTAGTAAGAAATCTTAGAACCACTTCTAGCGTTTCTTTTCTTGGACCTGGTCACGAAGATTCTATAATCTCATCGATTTGCACTGTCCTCCCACTTAGTATTTTGCAGAAAACATTTTCTTCAAAATTTCCTCACTTTGTGGCAAAACACTTTTTTCTCGACGTAGTGATAGAGGAATACCCAACCATTTGGGATAACCTACAAAGTAGCACTTTTAGATTTGATGGCAATCCTTTTTCAGTGTAAAAGCCATAGTCTCTAAAGCATCACATTAAGAGTATATTGGCAAAATCGATTAATGTCATCTTTGACCTCACTATGTCATACATAGTTTGATTACATCTACTCAAAACACTCTACTCTTAGTAGTGTCTCTAGTAGGTGTAAGCTTGAAAACTATGCCCCTCGGGTCTACTTTAATCATATTATAAAAACCAAAAATACCTTATTGCAATTTTTTACTTTTATTTTGTTTTGCAATTTATCTATCTACCAATACAAGATTTGATCTTTGCAAGTAACGAGTTCAAGGGGATTGACAACCCTTTTGCTCGCGTTGGGTCCAAGTATTTGCTTTTATGTGTGCCAGTGTTGTTCACTAGGATTTGTGTGGTTCTCTATTGTTCGATAACCTTGGTTCTCACTAAGGGAAATATTTATCTCTACTGTACTGCTCTAGCTCTCTTCGGGGAAAATCCCAATGCAGCTCACAAGTAGCAAGCGTCTCCGATATGTGCTTCTATCCTTAGAGGGACTTCTAAGTTCCTTGAGGATAGGACCGCATATTGGGTGTTACAAGTTAGTTCTTGTAATAGCTTGGTGGCTCTTTATTGGTCGTCACCTGTTGCATCTTGGCTTTGAGCACCTCTTCGGCATGGAAGAGCTCATTCAAGTGGTCCTCCAAGTATTGCGCATTCTTGCGAAGGCGTTGCTTCTCGCTGGTTATCTTTTAGGTCGCATTGACCAACCTTGACCTAAGTGCATAATGATTAGGGTAGCCAAGCGATTCATTCTAAGTCTCGCTAGCATTGTCATTACTACCTTCCCCGCTGTTGGGATTGGGGTCCTGATACGTCTCCAGCGTATCTATAATGTTTGATTGTTCCATGCTATTATGTTATCTGTTTTGGATGTTTTATATACATTAATATGCTATTTTATATTATTTATGGGACTAAGCTACTAACCTAGGGCCTAGCGCCAGTTCCTATTTTTTCCTTAGTTTTGAGTTTCGCAGAAAAGGAATACCAAACGGAGTCCAAACGGAATGAAACCTTTGCGATGATTTTTCTTGAACCAGAAGACAACCAGGAGACTTGGAGATGAAGTCAGAGGAGCCACGAGGCAGCCATAAGGATGCAGGGCGCACCCAGGGGGGTAGGGCGCGCCCCCACCCTTGTGGGCCCCCCATGACCCTCCTGACCTAATTCTTTCGCCTATATATTCCCAAATATCCCCAACCCACCAGATGCATCCACAAAAACACTTTTCCACCGCCGCAACCTTCTGTACCCGTGAGATCCCATCTAGGAACCTTTTCTGGCACCCTGCCGGAGGGGGATTCGATCACGGAGAGCTTCTACACCAACTCTATTGCCCTTCTGATGAAGCGTGAGTAGTTTACCACAGACCTACGTGTCCATATCTAGTAGTTAGATGGCTTCTTCTCTCTCTCTTTGATTCTCAATACCATGTTCTCCGTGATGTTCTTGGAGATCTATTCAATTTAATACTTTTTTGTGGTGTGTTTGTCCAGATCCGATGAATTGTGGATTTATGACCAGTTTATCTATGAATATTATTTGAATCTTCTCTGAATTATTTTATGCATGATTTTATATCTTTATAATTCTCTTCAAACTATCGATTTGGTTTGGCCAACTAGATTGGTTCTTCTTGCAATGGGAGAAGTGCTTAGCTTTGGGTTCAATCTTGCGGTGTCCTTTCCCAGTGACAGTAGGGGCAGCAAGGCACATATTGTATTGTTGCCATCGAGGATAAAAAGATGGGTTTTTCATCATATTGCTTGAGTTACTTCCTCTACATCATGTCATCTTACTTTATGCGCTACTCTGTTCTTCATGAACTTAATACTGTAGATGCAGGAAGGAGTCGATCGATGTGTGGAGTAATAATAGTAGATGTAGAATCATTTCGGTCTACTTGACACGGACGTGATGCCTATATTCATGATCTTTGCCTTAGATGTCGTCATAACTTTGCGCTTTTCTATCAATTGATCGGCGGTAATTTGTTCACCCACCATATTATTTGCTATCTTGAGAGAAGCCTCTAGTGAAACCTGATACGTCTCCGTCGTATCTACTTTTCCAAACACTTTTGCCCTTCTTTTGGACTCTAACTTGCATGATTTGAATGGAACTAACCCGGACTGATGCTGTTTTCAGCAGAATTGCCATGGTGTTGTTTATGTGCAGAAACAAAAGTTCTCGGAATGACCTGAAACTTCACGGGACAACTTTTCAGAAATAATAAAAAATCCTTGCAAAAGATGAAGGCCAGGGGCCCACCACCTGTCCACGAGGGTGGGGGCGCGCCTGCCCCCCTAGGGCGCGCCCCCTACCTCGTGGGCCCCCTAGAGCTCCTCCGACCTCAACTCCAACTCTATATATTTGGTTTTGGGGAGAAACAAATCAGAAGAAGGATTCATCGCGTTTTACGATATGGAGCCGCCGCCAAGCCCTGAAACCTCTCGGGAGGGCTGATCTGCAGTCCGTTCGGGGCTCCGGAGAGGGGAATCCGTCGCCATCGTCATCATCAACCATCCTCCTTCACCAATTTCATGATGCTCACCACTGTGCATGAGTAATTCCATCATAGGCTTGCTGGACGGTGATGGGTTGGATGAGATTTATCATGTAATCGAGTTAGTTTTGTTAGGGTTTGATCCCTAGTATCCACTATGTTCTAAGATTGATGTTGCTATGACTTTTCTATGCTTAATGCTTGTCACTAGGGCCCGAGTGCCATGATTTCAGATCTGAACCTATTATGTTTTCATCAATATATGAGAGTTATTGATCCTATCTTGCAAGTCTATAGTCACCTATTATGTGTTATGATCCGTTAACCCTGAAGTGACAATAATCGGGATACTTACAAGTGATGACCGTAGTTTGAGGAGTTCATGTATTCACTATGTGTTAATGCTTTGGTCCGGTACTCTATTAAAAGGAGGCCTTAATATCCCTTAGTTTCCGCTAGGACCCCGCTGTCACGGGAGGGTAGGACAAAAGATGGCATGCAAGTTCTTTTCCGTAAACACGTATGACTATATTTGGAATACATGCCTACATTACATTGATCAACTGGAGCTAGTTCTGTGTCACCCTACGTTATGACTGTTACACGATGAACCACATCCGGCATAATTCTCCATCACCGATCCATTGCCTACGAGCTTTCCATATATTGTTCTTCGCTTATTTACTTTTCCGTTGATATTGCTATCATCACTATAAAATACCAAAAACACTACTTTTACTGCTGTTACCTTTTGCTACCGTTACCACTACTATCATATTACTTTGCTACTAAATACTTTGCTGCAGATATTAAGTTTCCAGGTGTGGTTGAATTGACAACTCTGCTGCTAATACTTGAGAATATTCTTTGGCTCCCCTTGTGTCGAATCAATAAATTTGGGTTGAATACTCTACCCTCCAAAACTGTTGCGATCCCCTATACTTGTGGGTTATCAAGACTATTTTCTGGTGCCGTTGCCGGGGAGCATAGCTCTATTCTTTGAGTCACTTGGGATTATTATCTGCTTATCATTATGAAGAACTTGAGAGATCCAAAAACCAAGATCTATCCCTCAACTACGAGGGGAGGTAAGGAACTGCCATCTAGCTCTGCACTTGATTCACCTTCTGTTTTGAGTAAGCTAGCGACACCTAAACCTGCTTCTGCTATTCGTTCTGATATGTCGCATGTTATTGATGATGCCACTTCTGCTATACATGATACTTATGATTAAACTAATTCTATGCTTGATACTACTGTGCCACTAGGTGAATTTCTTGATGAACAACTTGCTAGGGCTAGAGAGAATGAAAATATTGAATCTGATAATACTGATGAAAGTGATGATGAAGATTCACCTATTATTCCTAAGGGTTATGTTTTTGATAAAGAAGCTTCTTTAGCTATTTTAGCTTGCAAAGATAGATATGAACTCAAAAGGTTATTAGCTAAATGGAATAAGCAATCTCTAAATGCTAGGATGAAACCTGACCCTGCTTTTGCTACTTCACCTATCTATGTTACTGATAAGGATTATGAATTCTCTGTTGACCCTGATATAATTACTTTGGTTGAATCTGATCCCTTTCATGGCTATGAATCTAAAACTGTTGTGGCACATCTTACTAAATTAAATGATATAGCCACCCTGTTCACTAATGATGAGAGAACTCGTTACTTTTATATCCTTAAAATATTTCCGTTCTCATTAAAGGGTGATGCTAAGATATGGTTTAATTCTCTTGATCCTGGTTGTGTGCATAGTCCCCAGGATATGATTTACTACTTCTCTGCTAAATATTTCCCTCCTCATAAGAAACAAGCTGCTTTAAGGGATATATATAATTTTTTGCAAATTGAAGAAGAGAGTCTCCCACAAGCTTGGGGGAGGCTTCTCCAATTACTTAATGCTTTGCCTGATCATCCTCTTAAGAAAAATGAAATACTTGATATCTTTTATAATGGACTAACCGATGCCTCCAGAGATTACCTGGATAGTTGTGCTGGTTCTGTTTTTAGGGAAAGAACACCGGATGAAGCTAAAATTCTATTGAATAATATGTTGGCAAATGAAAATAATTGGACACTTCCTGAGCCAGCTCCTGAGCCTATTCCTAAACTAACTCCGAAGAAGAGGGGTATTCTATTTCTCAGTCCTGAAGATATGCAAGAGGCAAAGAAATCTATGAAAGAAAAAGGTATTAAAGCTGAAGATGTTAAGAATTTACCTCCTATTGAAGAAATACATGGTCTTAATTTACCGCCTGTTGAAGAAACATATGATCTTAATCCATTATCTATCGAAGAAACTCATAGCCTTGATAACCCGACACAGGTAGTAAAGGTAAATTCTCTCTCTATATATGATAAGGCCGAAATCCCATTTACTAAGTTTTCTAGCCCATGCTTAGATGAGTTTGATACATTTATGGCTAAGCAAGAAGATTTTAATGCTTATTTTGGTAAACAATTGAAATACAATTCAAATATGCTTGAACACTTGGGTGATTATATGGCTAATGTTAAATATGAACTTAAACTTATTAGTAAACATGCTTCTATAGTTACCACTCAAGTAGAACAAGTACTTAAAGCTCAAAATGACTTGCTCAATGAATTGAATAGTAAGGATAATGATAATGCTGTTAGAGTTCTGACTAGAGGTGGTAGAATGACCCAGGAACCTTTGTATCCTGAAGGCCACCCTAAGAGAATTGAGAAAGATTCTCAGAGAAATAATGTGGATGCACCTAGTCCTTCTAATAGGAAGAAAAAGAAAAATGACAGGACTTTGCATGCTTCTAGCGAACCTGTTACTGAAACACCTGAGAATCCAAATGATATTTCTATATCTGATGCTGAAACACAGTCTGGTAATGAACCTGAAACTAGTAGTAATGCTAATAATAATGTTAATGATGATGCTCAACCTAGTAATGATAATGATATAGAAATTGAACCTGCCGATGATCTAGATAACCCGCAATCAAAGAATCAACGTTATGATAAGAAAGACTTTGTTGCTAGGAAGCACGGTAAGGAAACAGAGCTTTGGGTTCAGAAACCCATGCCCTTTCCTCCCAAACCATCCAAGAAAAAGGATGATGAGGATTTTGAGTGCTTTGCTGAAATGATTAGACCTATCTTTTTGCGTATGCGATTAACAGATATGCTCAAAACCAATCCTTATGCCAAGTACATGAAAGATATTATTACAAATAAAAGAAAGATACCGGAAGCTGAAATTTCCACCATGCTTGCTAATTATACTTTTAAGGGTGGAATACCAAAGAAACTTGGAGATCCCGGTGTACCAACTATACCATGCTCCATTAAAAGAAACTATGTTAAAACTGCTTTATGTGATCTTGGAGCTGGAGTTAGTGTTATGCCTCTCTCTTTATATCGTAGACTTGATTTGAATAAGTTGACACCTACTGAAATATCTTTGCAAATGGCTGATAAATCAACTGCTATACATGTCGGTATTTGTGAGGATGTGCCTGTTTTAGTTGCAAACGTTACTATTTTAACGGACTTTGTTATTATTGATATTCCTGAGGACGATAGTATGTCTATTATTCTTGGAAGATCCTTTTTGAATACTGCAGGGGCTGTTATTGATTGCACTAAAGGCAATGTCACTTTTCATGTTAATGGTAATGAGCATACGGTACACTTTTCGAGGAAACAACCTCAAGTTCATAGTATCAACTCTAGTGGGAAAATCCCATCGATTATATTTGGAGGTTTTGAATTTCCTCTTCCTACTGTCAAGAATAAATATGATATTCTTATTATTGGGGGTGTGCATATCCCCGTTGAGGTAACATAGTGTTATTCGAAATTTATCCGGTTCCATGTTATTCGGAATGAGTTCGTTAACAAGACTTGATCAACCTTGTTAGTGGATTCCTTTTGATGATCATGAGATGGATGAAACTAGAAGGCACAACCTTATGTACCCTCCTCTTACTTTCTGTTATTTATATTAAATAGAATAAAAATAAGCATTTTCTGTCTGCCATCTGATTATCTGTGCAATATAAAAATACCCTGAAAATAAAAGTTCTCCAAATGCCCTGAAATTTAAATATGATATTTTTCTAGAATATTTGAGAATATTTGGCACTGAGAACACGGCAGGGGGTCATCCACCTGGCCACGAGGGTGGAGGGCGCACCCTCCTTCCTTGTGGGCCCACTGTGGCCCTCCTCCACTTATTCCTACACCCACACACTTCTTCTTCCTCCCACAAAGACGAATATCCAGCAAAAGCACGAGTTCTAGCTCATCTTGCTGCCATTTTCGATCTCCTTGCTCAAAGCACCTCTCACAAAACTGCTTGGGGAGATTGTTCCTTGGTATGTGACTCCTCCATTGGTCCAATTAGTTTTTTCTAGTGCTTTATTCATTGCAAATTTATGCTGCCTAGGTGACCATATTTTTGAGCTTGCATGTCAAATTTATATGGTCAAAAGTAGTTTTGATGCATGATATAGGCTCTAGGCACTTGTAGGAGTAGCTGCTATCAATATTATTGAGTTTGGCTTACTTTTATTTTGAAGTTACTAAAAATTTCAGAATTTTTTAGAAAATAATGAAGAGACTTTTGAGGGGCTCATCGAGTCGAAGCTCGAAGGAAAAGGCACCGAAGCCCAAATATAATCTGCCTCGCATCGCGGAGGTTCGGTCGTGTGAATGGCCTTCCTGTGATTTCTTGAGAGCAGCCGGGATTTATGAAGATTTTTATGAGTTGGCTGAGAATGCAAGCCTCACCACCTTCCTCCACGACCAATGCGATCAGTATCTCTTACTCACAAATATCTTTGTGCAAAACTTTCATTTCCATTCTAGGAGCTCACCACCTACGATGGAGTTTTATTTATATGATGAGCATAAGGAGATGTCACTTTATGATTTTTGTCGGGTTTTTTGATCCCTTCCGAGGGCAGCATAGAGGAACCACATCGAGACAATGTGGATGGGTTTATTGATACCATCACTGTAGGGGAAACGAGGAAGGTTTCCGATGCACGAATCACTAGCATACATTTTCCTGTTTTACGCTACTTTGCAATATTTGCTAGTCATTGCTTAATTGGTCGTGGAAACTGTGGAAACCTTAGTGTCCCTGATATTATTATTTTGTTCCACGGTTTATTCAGTGATAACTCTGTTAGTATGGGCGGTATTATTGCTAAACGGTTAAGTTTGAACCGTACCAAAGGGCCCATCTTTGGAGGCATCTATGCTTCACGCCTAGCTGCACATTTTAACATACCTATTAGGCATTATGAGAAGGAATAAAAATTGCTACCTCGTGTTTACTTAGATTATAAGAGTATGGTAGCACACGGTTTTATTGTTAAGAATAGGGAAGGGGAGCTTAAATACAAATTGTTCTTTGACAAACATCATCCTGAGACTATTACCCTGCCTGCTCCTTCCTTGTTTGATTTATCTGTAGGCCAGTACCTTGTTCCATTAGAGGCTATTCACGCCTATCGGAACCCTACATCAACCACGGAGCCAGAGCCGGAACCACAAATTGAGCCTCCACGACAGTCCAATTACCATTGGGATCCAGAGATGATTGCCAACCAGTGGCAATCAGAGTCTTCTTCTTCGCAGTACGACCCCAGCTACTATTATGGATATCCGCCAGGCCAACCGTGGCCATAGACCAACTTAGGCCAAAAGCCTAAGCTTGGGGGAGTACGTATTTCTCACCGAAATTATATTCATGTTCACACACTCATTGCTAGATGTCGGTGCTCATACTTTTTCATTGTATCATCCATGCTAGTTTATTTCCCTTTTATGATTTCTTCTTGTGTTTTTAATAAACCTTAAGAAAAACCAAAAAAATTAATTGTAGCTTTTAATTGGTTTAATTCCCATGCTTGTAGTAGTAATTAAAAAGAAAACCCAAAAAGATTTCATGTTCTTCTTTTACTTGTTGGGAGCTTTCCTGTGTAAATAGTTTTATTTCTTTTATTTTCTTTGGGGGTCGATAGGAGAAGATCATGATTAAAATTGTGAAGTGGCTCTTGTTTGCATTATTGTTGATCTAACAAAAGAGCCCATATTGTATTGTTTTCTCCTGCTTATTGAATGCTTGCAGATTCCAGCTTAGTCCAATGCACGTGCACTATTACTATTATCCACATCGTTCGGCCGTGCAAGTGAAAGGCAATTATGAAGATATATGATGTACTGACTGAGATGAGAAAAGCTGGTATGAACTCGACCTCTTTTGTTTTTGTAAATATGATTAGTTCATCGTTCCTGATTCAGCCTATTATGGATAAACATGTTTGCAATGACAACTAGAGATCATAGTTTCTTGTGCCATGCTTGATTAGCTAGGAGCTTATAATGGTTTACCTTGTGTGCCAACATGCTATTAAAATGGTTATGATGTGGTATGATAGGGTGGTATCCTCCTCTGAATGATTTAAGTGACTTGACTTGGCACATGTTCACGCATGTAGTTGAGAACAAAATCAACATAGCCTTCACGATATTTATGTTCATGGTGGATTATATCCTACTCATGCTTGCATTCGGTGTTGATTAATTTTAATGCATGTTCATGACTGTTGTCGCTCTCTAGCTGGTCGCTTCCCAGTCTTTTGCTAGCCTTCACCTGTACTAAGCGGGAATATTGCTTATGCATCCAACTCCCATAAACCCCAAAGTTATTCCATATCAGTCCACCATACCTACCTATATACGGCATCTACCTGTCATTCCAAGTAAATTTGTATGTGCCAAACTCTAAACCTTCAAATAAATATCCTGTTTTGTATGCTCGAATAGCTCATGTATCAACTAGGGTTGTCTGTATCTTCCATGTTAGGCGGGTTATTCTCAAGAGGAGTGGACTCCGCTCCTCACTCACAAGAAAGTGGCTGGTCACTGGGATGCACAGTCCCATGCTTTATACAAATCAAATCAAAATAACTGCAAACAAAACTCCCCCTGGGACTCTTGTTTGTTGGAGGCACTCGTTGTTTCGAGCAAGCCATGGATTGATGCTTGTTGGTGGAGGGGGAGTATAAACTTTACCATTCTGTTTGGGAACCGTCTATAGTGTGTGTAGCAAGGAAGATATTGCCATCTCTTGGTTGTTATGTTGACAATGAAAGTATACCGCTCAAAATATTATTCACCTCTATTTCAAAATCGAGCTCTGGCACCTCTACAAATCCCTGCTTCCCTCTGCGAATGGCCTATCTATTTACTTTCATGTTGAGTCATCATCTTCTTATTAAAAAGCACCAGTTGGAGAGCAGCTCTATCATTTGCATTCATTACTGTTAGTTTACATTGAGTATGACTTAACTGGATCTCTTTTACCATGAATTACAACGTCTAGTCAGTCCTTGATCTTTAAAGGTGCTCTGCATTTATGTTTTGCGGTCTCATAAAGGGCTAGCGACATACCATATTGTTATATCATATTATGATTGTTTTGAGAAAGTGTCGTCATCTGAGATTTATTATTATTGCTCGCTAGTTGATTATGCCATTGATATGAGTAAACTTGGGACCTATGCATTATTGTGAATGTGGTTAGTTCATAATCTTTGCTGAAAACTTGAATGTTGGCTTTACATATTTACAACAACAAGAGCAAACAGAGTTTTTAAAAGTTTTTCTTTATCACTTTCATTTTATCAACTAAATTGCTTGAGGGCAAGCAAAGGTTTAAGCTTGGGGGAGTTGATACGTCTCCGTCGTATCTACTTTTCCAAACACTTTTGCCCTAGTTTTGGACTCTAACTTGCATGATTTAAATGGAACTAATCCGGACTGATGTTGTTTTCAGCAGAATTGCCATGGTGTTATTTATGTGCAGAAACAAAAGTTCTCGAAATGACCTGAAACTTCACGGGACAACTTTTCAGAAATAATAAAAAATCCTCGCAAAAGATGAAGGCCAGGGGGCCCATCACCTATCCACGAGGGTGGGGGCGCGCCTGCCCCCCTAGGGCGCGCCCCCTACCTCGTGGGCTCCCTGGAGCTCCTTCGACCTCAACTCCAACTCTATATATTTGGTTTCGGAGAGAGAAAAATCAGAGAGAAGGATTCATTGCATTTTACGATACGGAGCCGCCTCCAAGCCCTAAAACCTCTCGGGAGGGCTGATCTGGAGTCTGTTCGAGGCTCCAGAGAGGGGAATACGTCGCCATCATCATCATCAACCATCCTCCATCACCAATTTCATGATGCTCACCGTTGTGCGTGAGTAATTCCATCATAGGCTTGCTGGACTGTGATCGGTTGGATGAGATTTATCATGTAATTGAGTTAGTTTTGTTAGGCTTTGATCCCTAGTATCCACTATGTTCTGAGATTGATGTTGCTATGACTTTGCTATGCTTAATGCTTGTCACTAGGGCCCGAGTGCCATGATTTCAGATCTGAACCTATTATGTTTTCATCAATATATGAGAGTTCTTGATCCTATCTTGCAAGTCTATAGTCACCTATTATGTGTTATGATCGGTTAACCCCGAAGTGACAACAATCGGGATACTTACCGGTGATGACTGTAGTTTGAGGAGTTCATGTATTCACTATGTGTTAATGCTTTGGTACGGTACTCTATTAAAAGGAGGCCTTAATATCCCTTAGTTTCTGCTAGGACCCCGCTGCCACGGGAGGGTAGGACAAAAGATGTCATGCAAGTTCTTTTCCATAAGCACGTATGACTATATTCGGAATACATGCCTACATTACATTGATGAACTGGAGCTAGTTCTGTGTCACCCTAGGTTATGACTGTTACATGATGAACCGCATCCGGCATAATTCTCCATCACCGATCCATTGCCTACGAGCTTTCCATATATTGTTCTTCACTTATTTACTTTTCCGTTGCTATTTCTATCATCACTACAAAATACCAAAAACACTACTTTTACTGTTGTTACCTTTTGCTACAGTTACCACTACTATCATATTACTTTGCTACTAAATACTTTGTTGCAAATATTAAGTTTCCAGATGTGGTTGAATTGACAACTCAGCTGCTAATACTTGAGAATATTCTTTGGCTCCCCTTGTGTCGAATCAATAAATTTGGGTTGAATACTCTACCCTCGAAAACTGTTGCGATCCCCTATACTTGTGGGTTATCAAAACCTATGCCCCGGGTCTATTTTCCATCATATAAGTTTCCGGTCTACAATATTAGTTTCCGATTTACTATTTTCAATCTTTTACTTTCTGATCTATAAACCAAAAATACCAAAAATATTTACTTTACCGTTTATCTATCTCTATCAGATCTCACTTTTGCAAGTAACCGTGAAGGGATTGACAATCCCTTTATTGCGTTGGGTGCAAGTTGTTTGATTGTTTGTGTAGGTATTGGTGATTTGTGCGTTGTCTCCTATTGGATTGATACCTTGGTTCTCAAACTAAGGGAAATACTTATCTCTACTTTGCTGCATCACCCTTTCCTCTTCAAGGGAAAAACCAACACAAGCTCAAGAAGTAGCAGGAAGAATTTCTGGTGCCATTGCCGGGGATATCTACGCCAAGTCAAGACATACCAAGTACCCATCATAAACTATCATATCTGGCATTACATTATTTGCCTCCCGTTTTCCTCTCCCCCACATCTAAAATGATTTTCGAAAAGATTCTCCCTTTTATTCTCCCTTCTTTTGTTCGATCTTATGTTTGCTTGTGTTTCCATATGCCTTCTATTTTGCTTGCATCTTTGCTTGCTAAAAATCTACTGATATGGATCCACTCAAAGTTTTCTACCTGGATCATCTTCGATCCATATCTGCTCGTGTTGAAACCCCAACAAGTTTAGTTGAGGGGAAATCTTTAGATGAGCATGCTGATTTTGCGCGTCATTGTTTGTCTAAAAAGGGGAAGCTCTTATGGAATAAAATAAATTGTTTGCTATGTTATGCTTGGAATCTTTGTGAAATTTGTGATTTTACTTGTTGCTCTAAGAACCCTAAAAAAGACCTTCCCTACCTATGTGAGTTTAATGATAATGAAATTTTATCTTCTTATGAAAAGGGTGTTTATATTTACTATGATATCAAACAAACTGAAGAATTTGTTGCTTTTAAGGGTGCTTATGAAGTTGCTTCTTTGATTTAAAAGTATGATATTACTCTCTACAAATCTATTTTTTGACATACTTAATGTCTATGTCAAAGAATTTATTGAGAGAATGACCGTTGCTTTGGAAGAAAATAATGATATGCATGAATCTATAGATAGTTATGATTTCGATGATTTGATTGAAATATCCCTTGATGAACATGATGCTTGCTATTCTTGTGGCCATAGTGCCAATATATCTAGAGATGAATTTGCTATAGTTCCTTATGTTAAACAAGAGATTATTGCTATTGCGCCCATACTTGATAGTTCCTTGAATCAAAAGCATGATTGCAATGGTGTTATTATAAATTCTATTAATGTCAATTATGCTAATAATATGCAAAATCCTAAGCTTGGGGATGCTAATTTTTCTATGTCCACAACTTGTTGCGATGATCATGATTGGGGTGATTCTTCTTATAATCTTGAAAATTTATTTAAGCCCCGTGATGAATATGAGATTGATAATAATGTTTGCAATAATACTGAAAGTGGGTTTGGAAGAGTGTCAACTTTAGATCCCACATATTTGTATAATATTCAATCTTATGAAGTTTTTGATAAAAGTGGGTTCGGAGAGGTCATGACTTTATTTTATGATAATCCCACTATTTCGGACGAGTGTCAACTTTGTATGCATGTGGATCATGTTGAGAATATTTTATGTTATAGTTATATTGTTGAATTTGATTATGATCCCACATGTAATTATTATGAGAGAGGAAAATATGGTTTTAGAAATTTTCATGTTGCTAAATTACCTCTCGTTACATTGAGATTGCTATTGTTTCTTTCTTCTTCCTTGCATATGCTAGTTTTTGCTTGTCTTGATAATTTGTTTGCTTATATAATGCCTATGCATAGGAAGTATGTTAGACTTAGATGTGTTTGTCACGTGTTTTATGATGCTCTCTTTGTGCTTCAATTATTGTCTTCCGTGTGGGAATCATTAGAATTATCAACACCTAGCTAAAAGGCTTTAAAGAAAAGCGCTTGTTGGGAGACAACCCCAGTATATTTTCTTTATGTTTTCCAGTAAATAATTCATCTAGACTCTGGTTATATGTAGTTTTGTGTTTTAATTAGTGTTTGTGCCAAGTAAGGCCTTTAGGAAGGCTTATGGTGATAGTTGATTAGATCTTGCTGAAAAACAGAAACTTTTACGCTCAGGAAAACAATTCTCTTTTTTAACAGAAGCGTGATAAAATACTGATTCTTTCTGAATAGGATTAATGAACAAATTGCTTAGGTTCTCCTAATTTTTCAGAATTTTTGGAGTTACATAAGTACTCAAGAGTTACAGATTGCTACAGACTGTTCTGTTTTTGACAGATCCTATTTTCTATGTGTTGTTTGCTTATTTTGATGATTCTATGAGTATTATCGGGGGGTATGAACCATAGAAAAGTTTGAATACAATAGATATTACACCAATATAAATAAATAATTAGTTCACAACAGTACCAAAAGTGGTGGTTTATTTTCTTATACAAACGGAGCTTATGAGATTTTCTGTTGAGTTTTGTGTTGTGAAGTTTTCAAGTTTTGGGTAAGGATTTGATGGACTATGGAATAAGGAGTGGCAAGAGCCTAAGATTGGGGATTCCCAAGGCACCCCAAGGTAATATTCAAGGAAAACCAATAGCCTAAGCTTGGGGATGCCCCGAAAGGCATCCCCTCTTTCGTCTTCGTCTATCGGTAACTTTACTTGAGGCCATATTTTTATTCACTACATGATATGTGTTTTGCTTGGAGCGTCTTGTATGATTTGAGTTTTTGCTTTTTATTTTGCCACCATCATCCTTGTTTTACACACCTTTTGAGAGGGACACGCATGAATCGTGATTTATTAGAATACTATATGTGCTTCACTTATATCTTTTGAGCTAGGCAAATTTTGCTCTAGTGCTTCACTTATATCTTTTTAGAGCACGACGGTGGTTTTATTTTATAGAATTTATTGAACTCTCATTCTTCACTTATATTATTTTGAGAGTCTTTAAATAGCATAGTAATTTCCTTTGGTTATAAATTTAGTCCTAATATGATAGGCATCCAAGAGGGATATAATAAAAACTTTCAAATAAAGTGCGTTGAATACTATGAGAAGTTTGATTCCTTATGATTGTTTTGAGATATAGAGATGGCGATATTAGAGTCATGCTAGTGAGTAATTGTGAATTTGAGAAATACTTTTGTTAAGGTTTGTGAGTCCCATAGCATGCATGTATGGTGAACCGTTATGTAAGTAAGTTGGAGCTCCATAAATTGTGGTCCTCCATAAATTGTGTATTTCTCAACAAGAGAGTGGAATGAAATACAGAAATCCAAAGGTAAATACTTGGAGGAAGACAAACTATATTGAGGCACAAAGATTGCTAAAGAATGATATGCCACAAAGACATAACAAAGAGAGACACAAGCAATCAAGCAATCAAAAGATACCAACTGAAACAATCCGACTATGGATCCTACGAGCCACATGGATACAAGATATTATGCTATGAGCGAAGGACTGTTCTAAAGAACATAGAGAAGCTCCCCATGATTTGTGAAATATTTAGTTTTGTATTTGGGTGCAACCTGCACAAAGTAGGATCATCACTCCCCCAAAATCAATAGAAACACACAACAAGTGCAAGTGAGCATATAGGAGACTAAGCCTAGCACTTGCAACAAACACATGGTTGAGCAAAATATGAAAGAGGCAACTTAGGAATAGGATCAACCAAAACCGATGTGTGTGAGTCAAGGAAATGCACTTGAGAAGACTAATGTACGGATGAGCATTAAGCACCAATATAGTCTTGAATGAATGAGATACACGGTGTAAGGCCTGTCACTCCCACACACAACTAGCAAATGGGTTCACAAGCTCACTAATAAGCATATAAAGAACCTATGCTTGTGACAACCTGTGGTGAAGATATAAAAGGAAGCTTCGTTAAGAGGAGGGATACCAATTGAATTGGCAAAAGCCTCATCATGACAAGCAAGAGGAAAACAATCTTCACCACAAAATAGTGCAAGAAGATGCAAAGATATAAGACCCGCACTCAAGACAAATCCTTTCACGGAGCCACCTAGGAAATACAAAGGAAAGAAAGGTGGACGTGAAAGAATAAGGATATCCACTAAAGATGTAACTTCTCTCAAGTGTATAAGATTCTAGGTAGATGAAAATCATGGTGATACCAATCCACAAAGAAGGATGCACACAAGAAATGGTTACTCAAGGAAATAATAGGATACCCAAACGGAAGTCACAAAATATACTAACAAGATCTTTGATTGAAAAGCATATAGCACATGGCATAATATTATCTTATAGTATATAAATGAGCTTCAACCAAACGGACATGAAAGGCATCACAACTATGAACAAGAGATCATTGTTGAGATGCTTTGAGAAGGGAAACAAGTATCACAAGATGGAATGAATCTCATGCCAAGATGCAACCTACACAAGGTTGAATGCAAGAAAAGAATGCATGAATAGATACTTGTTACCGAGATAGCATTGGAAGGATGTAGAAGAAGCCAATTGAATGTAGTAGATAGTAGTTCATCGGTCATCCTAGCTTGGCTCCATTAAGCACATGGTGACAACACCTTCCTTGTCAGTGATCCGAACATCCAATGCATCTCCAATTGTTCCTAGAACAACATCACAAACAAAATGCTACCCAAACTCATTGGGACCAAGGAGTTAGAAACACCAATACATAGGACAAATTGCACATAAATATGTGCATATATATATATATATATATATATATATATATATATATATATATATATATATATATATATATATATATGAAAGAGAATTTCATGCACATCTCATCCAAATTGAGACTTGGTGGAGTTTCCCCTATATATTGGGTCAATGAAAGAAAGCAAGCTAAATAAAATACATGAAGTAAATATGCATGCTCGAAACTTTCAAGGACCAAATCAACACACAATTGAAAAGGAACCACATAAGAAATGGAGAAATCATCACTTGTAAGAAAAGATACATCAAGGAATGAGATATCCATTGATACACGCAAAAAGAAAGATATCGAACTCCCAAAAGAGAGAATGGTTCCAAACAAACCAAGCCCTCTACAAAGTTTCATGATGGCACAAAGTACCAAAAAGAAACGGTCTGCCTTCCACCAACACACACTTGATAAGGATCACAAGGTGAGCATTCTAAGAGAAATAGGATAGCTCCCTCAAGAATTGTGCATTATAGAGAATTTGTATTTGAATACAAAATGCACAAGATGGGATCACCACTTTCACTATATCCAAAAAAACACTAGACAAGCTCAAGGAATTAACAAGATCCACAAGTGGTATGGAATACAATGGGAGTTGACACAATCCTAGGCAAGAGATAAGGCAAATAAAAGCAAAGGCCAATGAAAAGATGATCAACAATTTCTACCACATAAATGATTACCAATTGTCAAGAGACAAGAAGTATTTGGAAATAATTCCCGGTGGTAGATAGCAAGGATATCCAACATCATCTTCACGCCAAAACACACAAGAAAATTGCAACTTGTAGAGCTAACATGCCACATAGGGACAAGATAATTTACAATATCAATTCTAGGTGACAATATCTCAAATGTACACATTTTCTAGGCTTGTGATTTGCACATAGCACATTACTCCCCCATAATGTGATACCAAATAAAACCGCACAAGAGGCAATAAGAATCCAACAAGAGATAATTAATGGACTATTTAGAATTTGAATTTTTCATGAGAAGACATACCACATAGCGACTATATAAACTTGTAATATCAATACTAGATGTTATTCCTCATGTACACGCATATATAGGATTGTGAGGTGCACAAGGCACATCACTCCCCCACAATGGGATATTCCATTAATCTCTCACACGAGCCACTAAGATACAAACAAGATGCACAAGGCTCAACGCACGACACACACGTAGATGATGTGCAAACCAACATAGACATACTTGATTACTCAAGATAAGCAAATTGGAGGCACAACATATACAAACTCATGCAAGGAACAAAACCAAAACATGCAAAGGGGCAAGTAACTTTCAATGTAAACAATTTAAGTACAAGTTACTTCAAGGAGGCACATTGGATATAAGGTAGAAACTTGATAACCCAATTGACATGGCTTGAGACAATAGGAATGATGAAGTCCCCTTAATTCTTCATGATGTAGCCAAGTCTCCAATGCCCACCAACAACACCTATTGATCAAGTTTGAGCTAGTTGGTCCCCAACTAAGTTGGGTCCTAAGAGGTTAGTCACAATAGGCTTGGCAACCCAAATGGTTATTTTCTTGACACCACTTTGAGTACCAAAAAACTTGGCAAACACATTGCCAACCTTATCCTTCCCAAGAGAATAGACATCATCTATTAGAATAGGGTTGGATAAGGTACCATTCGTGCATGAAGAAGCTACGTGACCTTTCTCACGACATAGGTAGCAACGTCTACTCTTCACTTTCTTCTCACTTGATTTCTCAACTTGAGAAGCATTAGCTTGAGTCATCTTGGGAAGATGCCTTTCTTAAACTTGAGGTTGAGCATGAGAATGAACTTGTGGCCGCTTCCCTTGTTTCTTGTCACTACTGGCCTTCTTCTTCAATGGGCAAGATCTAATATGATGCCCTTCAATCTTGCACTTGAAGCAAATAATCTTGGCCGAATTCTTGAATTGTTTTTGGCCCTTCTTCTTGTTGATCTTGGAATTCTTCTTCTTATTATTAGAGTTGAATCCAAGTCCACCTTTGTCATTGGGGGATTTTTGCACACTCAAGATAGTGTTGAGTGTGGACTTCCCTTCATGACGCTTTTCCAAGTGTTTCTTCAAAGAAGTGACTTGGGCCTTGAGCTCTTTGATTTCCTCTACATGGTTAGTATCAACACAAGTACTAGAGGGAGTATAAGCTTCATCGTAGATCAAAAAGGCAAGGAAAGCAATTCATCACAAGATGTACCAATGTTATGCATAGATGAATTACGAGAACTAGCACATGGCAATATAGCATTTTGACTTGTAGTAGTGCTAGTATCCACATGAGGCTCACTAGATGTTACCTTAGTAATCATAGCCTCATGAGCTATATTTAGCACATTATGGGATACTAGAAGATCATCATGAGAGCTTGGCATAACTTTCTTCCAATTTCTCATAATTGCTAGATAGCAACTCAAGTTGAGCACTTAGCTCAACATTCTCCTTCAAAATGGATGCTTCACAAGAAATAGAGTTAGTAGAACAAGCATCATCATTAAAAACAAGAGGAGAAGGCAACTTAGCAAGCTATTTTGAATAAGAAGCTTTAAGTTGAGAATGAGACTCCGTGAGTTTGATGAGCTCACTCTTAATGACTCTAGAGCCATTTTTGAGGTGCTCAAAATCCTCAAGGAGTTTGGCATGTGTAACTTCAAGCTTATCATTTTTAGTTTTGAAATCATTGGTCACCTCAAGAGCTCAATCATGAGATTCCCTCACTCTAGATAATTCTAGAGCAAAAGTCTCCTCAAGAGATTCTTTGGTGGTTTGTTCAAGCTCAAGAGCTTGAGAGACATCCGCAATCTCATTAGCGTAATCATGCTCATGAGCTTCCATTTTCTCAATGGTGACCTCATGCTCCTCGAGATGAGATTCCAACTCCTCAATGTATTTCTTGCCCTCAATGGCAATAGATACATAATTTCCATGAAGTTGGAACGAGCAATTTTATTCCTGTGAAGAGCTTTAAAAATAATGTCCCCCTTAATTTTCAAGGAAGCAACATTATCCTTCTATTCATCATTATCCTCATCATTAGCATTAAAATCATCATCAAGAGACATATTGGGATTCAAGGGAGGAGATACCATTGAAGCCTTGGCCATAAGGCAAAAAGCAATGGACGATGATGTAGGATCCCTTGAGGCACCATTCAAGACCACATCTTGTTCCATGGAGTGTTGGGTTTCCTCTACATTGTTAGCACAACAACTCGAGGAACTATATGCATTTTTATCACGGGAACGAGATATAGCAAGCATTTCATCATGAGATTTAGTCAAGCAATTTCTACCTGATATGCAAGAACTATTAACACAAGCACGTGAAATATTTGAAGTGCTCGAAGTGTTAAAGTTCAAAGAAGAAGCATTGCAATAGGGAAGTGATGAAGGATCATCAACAATAAGCCCACTATCATCATTGCAATGAACACCACTACTCACCATATCATTACCTTGTGGCAAACCACATGTAGGTGAAGTAGAAGAAGTTGAGAAGGCAACACGGCCGGAGGTGGAGGGAGAACAATCATCCCCACCAATCTTGGAAACACCATATTTATCTTGAAGCTTTGTCCACAACTCATGAGCATCCCAGAATGGCATGAGTTGAAATATCACTACATGGCTCAAAGCATCGAAAAGCACATTAGAAGCTTGAGCATTGCGATAAGAGTTTTTCTCATCCTCTAAAGATAGTCATTGAGGATCCTTTGGAGGAGAAAAACCCATATCTACAATTTGCTCTAAATTTGGTTCCATGACCCTAAAGAGATTAAGCATGCGAATAACCCAAACATCAAAATTTGTGCTGTCAAAACTAAGAGTGTCAGAGAATCCTAATCCCCTAGTCGACATCTTTACTCTCTAGGCGGTTAAGCCTAAACACGAGAGACGAGGCTCTGATACCAATTGAAAGATCGTGGATGTCACCTATAGGGGGTGAATAGGCGTTTTAAAATAATTATGGTTTAGGCTTGAACAAATGCGGAATAAACCTAGCGGTTAATTTGCCAAGCGCAAAACCTAAAAAGACTAGGCTCACCTATGTGCACCAACAACTTATGCTAAGCAAGATAGACAACTATGTGATAGCAAGATATATGACAAGGAACAATATGGCTATCACAAAGTAAAGGGCTCGGGTAAGAGATAACTGAGGCATGCAGAGACGATGATGTATCCCGAAGTTCACACCCTTACGGGTGCTAATCTCTGTTTGGAGCGGCGTGGAGGTACAATGCTCCCCAAGAAGCCACTAGGGCCACCGTAATCTCCTCACGCCCTCGCATAATGCAAGATGTCGTGAGTCCACTAATGGACCCTTGAGGGCGGTCACCGAACCCGTATAAATGGCAACCCTTGGGGGCGGTCACTGAACCGTACACTTTGGAAACCCTTGGGGGCGGTCACCGGAACCCGTCAAATTGCTCGGGATGATTTCCACAACCTAATTGGAGACTGACGGTGTCCTGGACTAGGGGGTACTCACCATGTCATCTCCCGATCTATTAGATTGGGCCAAGGACCCCCATGGCCGTATACTCATGGGCCAGTTCGGACAGCTGCCGCATACAAGGAAGATTCCACAAAGACTTGGAGATCAAGACAAGGACTTCTCCCCACCGGCGTATTCGGCTAGGACTCTTGTTAACCTAGGCCTCTGGTGCATTATATAAACCAGGGCCAGGCTAGTCGATAGAGGGATCAACTCCATATACAACAATCATACCATAGGCTAGCTTCTAGGGTTTAGCCTCCTTGATCTCGTGGTAGATCTATTCTTGTACTACCCATATCATCAATATTAATCAAGCAGGAGTAGGGTATTACCTCCATCGAGAGGGCTCGAACCTGGGTAAAAACATCGTGTCCCTTGTCTCCTGTTACCATCCGGCCTTGACGCACAGTTCGGGACCCCCTACCCGAGATCCGCCGGTTTTGACACCGACATTGGTGCTTTCATTGAGAGTTCCGCTGTGTGTTCGGCAAAAGGTCGATGGCTCGCCTGCAGAACAACTGCGACTTTGGCATCTTCGTCACCAGCTCGACTGGTCACCTTGGTTCGACCAAGAACTGCGCCCTAGCTCCGATCGTCATGTTCGGATGAGGGCCTTCATCAACACCAACTCTGATCTCTATCAAGATCATGGAGGAATCGTCCATGGAGCTCGGGGGCTCAACGTCAACATTGCCCTCGGGCGACTGTGCTGTTTTTCCGAACAGCGAACGTGTATCCGCTGCCACCGCCTCCTCGAGTGTCGCTTTAACGATCGCTTTGGTGGAATTGTGCGGAATCGAGTCTACAACAACCCTGGAAAATTTCGTCGAGTTCCGATGAAGGAATCTCTGGCAATCTATGATATACCGGAGCCCTGTCAAATCTGGATGGGAATCTGGACGAGTTTAGGGCGTGGTGTCCAGCTTCTAGCTCCGACGTCCTTTGAAAGATCCAACCGTTGATCGGCTGCGGAATTCCTATATCTAGCACCTCTTAAAATTTCAGCTCGATCCGACCGTCCAAACTCCGGGAACCTTCCGATTAGTGCATCACTTTTCGGATCTGTTTTCTGCGCGAAAACGAATTCGACCCGAGTTCGTCTTTTTTATGAACAAGATTTTGGACATCCCTTTTGAAGGAAGTTTTGTATGGGGTATTGTGTTTTGTTCCCGAACACATCCCACTAACTTTAAGATCTTTTGAACATGATCTTCAACATCATGCTGGTGTCAAACCAGTCCGGCAATATTACTCCACGGCTGTCGACCTGCGCTAGACACGTCGTCACTTTGTTGAGCCGAGCTCAACTTCTTCGGATCATCATCTCGGCAAGCCGAACAAGAGTCCGGCATCGTGAAGGATAAATCATCACGAACATCGCCGCCCCACGGATTCTACGGAGCGGGCATACCGGCAGCACCGCACGGTCGCTTCATCAAGCCGGCATCGACCATGTCACGACCTGCATCGACAGGGACGCACTATTGCTTCTTCAAGCTGGTGTCCATCACGCCGACCTACTTCGACTCATCGGCTGACGTCGAGGCTTCGACATCTCGGCTGGACCGGGGGCTTCGCCATCTCTTCATCAACCTACTCCGGACACTTCGGCGTGACTAGCCGACCAGCTCCGTCACGTTAGCTGGGCCGAGGGCTTTGCCTCGGCGAGTCAACCTTTACCAGCATTGCCATGCCGTCGTTTTATCGCCCATCAGGCAATGGGTGTGCGGAGCGAGTCCCAATTTTGGGAATCACCTTCCTTCAAATTTCTACAACAAATAAACTAGGTGCTATTAATCCCAGTATTTTTTGCTTGTTTGGGTTTATTTTTCCCAAGGAATTATTACTCTGGTTTGTCCATGATATGTACACAGGTCTATCAAATGGTGACCGCATTAATGAGGTCGCGTGGTGGTTCGATCAGTTTCCATACATAGTCCGGCGAACGCCGCATCCGGAGCTCGGACCGACCTGTGAATTCAGGCTTTGCCACGCCTTTACTGCATCACGCCGACGCCCTACATCGACATTGACTTCGGCGCCAGGCCATATTTCTTCTATTCCTCACTTTGCATAAATTATTTATTATGCAACATTTTTTTAATTATCATTATTACTATTATGTCCGGTTTGCACTATTTTTTGTGCACAGGAAAATGATCCGGGGACTTCGGCGTCACTCTGCCGGCCTGCATTGACCGTGCTATGTCACCACTTCGGCGTGTCGAGCTCTCCGCTCCGCCACCTCGGGACCAGCTTGGGGGATGGAACCTTGCCCCGCATCAAGCTCGGACCACGTCATCAATACCGCACACATTAACCAACTAAGTCGCTTTCATGCTCAAAGCTTTAATTTCTAACTTGTGTTCGGTTGGACCAAGTGTCACATCCCTAGCTGCTGGTAGTGCTCTAGGCTAGCTTCATGTGTGCATCATGTCTATATTTTCGAAACTTGAACTGAGGAATTTTGGAAGCCTCAAAAACTTAAATAAAAGAGGGGCAAAAACCCTAGAAATCTCATTCATTGCTCCAAAAATGCTCTTCTTAAATGTTTGATAATTTTTGGTAAGGGTTCTGGTCCCAACCAAAATATTGAACATTTTTGAGGATTTATTTTTGGGACTTTGAATTTAAATCATTAGCTATTTGAATTTGAATTATATTCATATAACTAGAATATAATTTCAAATACCCCTGAAATATTTTATGAGCTTTTGGAAAAGTCCATATAGCAAAATAAAAATATTCAGAGGAGCTTTGGCATTGTTTGAATTATTATTTTTAATTCAAAACAGTGGCAAAAGAATTAAATAAAAGAAAAACAGAACAGAATTATAAAAAAAAAAGAAAAGAGAGCAGAACCACCTGGACTTACCTGTGAAGCCCACCTGGTGGCCCAACAGGACCGGCCCAGCGCAGCCCAGCCCACCCTTCTCCTGTCGTCTTCCTCCCCTCGCACCGAAGCTGCTCGGTGGCGAGCGCTGGCGATGCCCCGGCCACCTCCTGCTTCCCCCGGTCTCCCTAGCGACGCCACGACGACGCCTCGTGTCCCCTCGCTCCTCTTCCTCCCTCGCTGCTCCCTCTCTCTTCCCCGAACACTCTCCCCCCTCCTCTGTTCTCCTCACCGAACGCGCCTGCCGCCGCCGACGAGAACCACCGCGGCCATGGCCCCTCCCTCGTCCCCTTGAGCAGCCCAGGAGCTCCGTCACGACATCCTCGACCTCCCCACCAAGCCAAGCACCGCCGGACACCCTGTGACGATGCCTCCGAGCTCGTCACCGCCGCATCTGCCGCCGGACTTCGCCCGTCGGTCTGCATCGCCCAGTCCCTCCCCGAGCTCAACGACGGCGCCGTTCGAATCCCTGTGAGCCCCGCCGTCATCTCCCCATCTCCCCATGGTTGATTTCTTGCTGCAACGCCGATGACCGCAAGTCCCGTATGCCGCCGCCGCACGAGGTCGTCGCCGACGAGGCTCCGGTGACCAAATGGTCACATGCGTGCCTCCGTTGGGTTCGTGAGCTCTCGTAGATCATGTAGGTGCATACCGCTGGTCCTCCCGCGCGCCGTGTCGTTGATTCCGTCGACACCCGAGCTCCGGCCGCCGCCCAGCTCGCCGCTGCCGCCGCTATGGACCACCTCGCGCCCTCTCACTGCCACCGCTGGATGCGCACGAGCCCCAGCTCTTCGTAGGACCCAACCGCGTCGCAAACTGCCGCCTGTAGCGCGAGTCCGAGCAACTCCGGCGAGCCTCCGCCGCGAGATGTGGTCGCCGGTGCTTAATCCGGCGACGCTGACGTGGCACCACCATTAGCGCTAATGACGCACTAACTAACCCCCCCTAAAGCCACTGCCATGTGGGCCTTGGGCCTGTTTAGGTTAATTTTATTTTCTGTTTAGATTAGTTCATAAGCAGTGGGACCCACCCGTCAGCATTGACTCTGCTGACGTGGCCGTTGACCTGGCCCCACCTGTCAACGACACTAGTCAGCACTGTGTCACTGACCAGTGGACCCCACTGGTCAGTTTGACCCGGAACAGCCCCTGTTGACCTGATGACGTCAGGGTGAGGTCATGCTGACGCAATATTCATTTTCTAGAATTTAGTTTATTTTATTATATTCAGGAAATTCCAGAAAATAGCTAAAACTTCTAAAAATCATAGAAATTCAACCGTAACTCCAAATTAAATAATTTATATATGAAAAATTATCAGAAAAATTCAAGGAATCCATCTGTACCATTTTCATGCATGATAGAACAACTTATAGCTGCTGTTTAGCACAAATCAATTAAATGGCATTTGAATAATCACATATGGAGTTTAAATTTGAATCTTGTATTCAAACCAACTTCATTTAATCTGTTGCTAGTTGCATTAGCTCAAAACACATTCATTTTGCCATGTCATGATCATGCATCATATTGTGCATTGCATTGATTGTGTTCCCTTCTATGTTGCCGGTAATTGTCCCCTCTCGATAGACGTGATACCGATGATGTGATCGTTGACACTGATGAAGACTCAATGCTATCTTCAGAAGTGCCAGGCAAGCAAAACCCCCTTGTTCATTCCGATACAATCCTACTCTCTCGCTCCTGCTCTCTTTTACTGCATTAGGACAACATCGATTCATTTGTTACTTGATGCGGTAGCTGAACCCCTTTATCCTTTGCATGACCTGTCATTGCCACAGTAAATAGATAAAACCCACTAGCATGAGTAGGAGTTGTTTGAGCCCTGATGTGCCTACTCATTCATGCTTGTTTGTCATGCCTGCTACTGCTTAGAGTTGAGTCAGGTCTGATTCATCGAGGATGAATCGGAGGTGTGTGAACATGTCCTACTATGTGTGAGCTAAGTGTGTGAACACGATTTGGTAAAAGGTGTCGGTGAGAGGCCATGTAGGAGTACATGGTGGGTTGTCTCATTGAAGCCGTCCTTAGGAACTGAGTTCTGTGTTTGTGATCCATGATTCAGCTACTACCATGCATTGGGCCCTGAAATATGACCCCGCTCGACTTCTTATTCACCCTAGTCCTCTGTCCAGGAGTTGCAAGTAGTTTCTGGTGTTTGTAGTATGCTGGAGGCCGTGGACAGCGCTGACCGTAGGGGTGGGCTGTGATGCGGTAGGCACGTGGCCGGGTAAACCGGGCACCCGTTTGGTGTCACGGAACCCTGTTCACATCGTTTGGGGCTGTGAGCGAAACTCCGGCCGGATCTCCTCATGGATGGAACCCGAATAGGCGATAAACCTGGACTAGAGACTTAGGTGTTTAGGTAGGTCGTGGTCTACACCCACGTCAGCTTTCGCTTGAAGTCTGCCGAGCACATGTCGTGTGCAGACGCTAAGTGGTGGAAACATGTATGAAGAAGTACACCCCTGCAGGGTTAACATCATCTATTCGAATAGCCGTGTCCGCGGTAAAGGACTTCTGGGTTGCTTATATCAGTTCATAGACAAGTGAAAGTGGATACTCTAAAATACGCAAGATAAGCGTGAGTGCTATGGATGGCGTTCTCGTAGGGAGACGGGAGCGGATCCATAGTGGTGTATTGATATGGTGAATATGTGGACTCGTGTGCGCCACCTCAAAAGAGTTACTTGCAGTCGTAGTTCAGGTTAGCCACCGAGTCAAAGCTGGCTTGCTGCAGTTAAACCCCACCATCCCCTTGTTGAAAATGATGCATATGTAGTTAGTTCTGATGTAAGTCTTGCTGGGTACATTTGTACTCATGTTTGCCTATTTTATGTTTTTGCAGAGAGACTTCAGTCTCACTAGTAGTTCCACGTGGACTTCGACGTTTAGCTTGTTACCTCAGCTACGATCTTGTGCCCTCGGCAGGATCTGGTAGATAGTCAGGCTTCTCAGCCTTTTTCATTTATAGATGTCTGTACTCAGACATGTTAAGCTTCCGCATGTGCTTTGACTTGTATGCTCTGATTGTTGGGTCATAAGACCCATGTTTGTAATATCTCGCTCCTCGGAGCCTAATGAATAAATTACTTGAATCGTAGAGTCATGTTGTGATGCCATGTTGTATTTGCACATATCGAGCATATTGTGTGTATGTTATTGAAATGCTTGGTATGTGTGGGATCTGACCTTCTAGTTGTTTATCTTTAGTAGCCTCTCTTACCGGGAAATGTCTCCTAGTGTTTCCACCGAGCCATGGTAGCTTGCTACTGCTCCGGAACACTTAGGCTGGCCGGCATGTGTCCTTCTTCGTTCCTGTGTCTGTCCCTTCGGGGAAATGTCACGCGATGAATACCGGAGTCCTGTTAGCCCGCTACAGCCCGGTTCACCGGAGTCCTGCTAGCCAAATGCTACAACCTGGATTCACTCGCTGATGACCGACACGTTCGATGCTGGGTCATGGATGCCTGTCCCTGTAGGTCTGTGCCACTTTGGGTTTACGACTAGCCATGTTAGCCCAGGTCCTTTGTCATATGGATGCTAGCGACACTATCATATACGTGAGCCAAAAGGCGCAAACGGTCCCGGGCAAATGTAAGGTGGCACCCGTGGGAATACCGTGCGTGAGGCTGCAAAGTGATATGATGTGTTACATGCTAGATCGGTGTGACTTAGGATCGGGGTCCTGACACCAAGCATTATACTTTTTTGGAAAAAAGTTGCTTGTAAAAAAATTTCCTTGTCCAAACTTTGTTTGTGACGCATAAATTCAAATACTCCATTTACTTGGGGGCTTCCTTTATGAAGCTTTTCCTATTGCATATGATTATACTTGTACGGCTTCGTTCCTTGTTCGTGTATTACGCCACAATATGCACCATAAGCGATTTGGAAGCTGGGTTGCCTCGCTCCTGTGTTTACCCCTACGTTCCCGATTGTTCGGCTAGGGAGTAAAAGGAGCACCTCTGCGATTGTCACGATTGGGTCACCCGAGCCGGACCTCAGACTGGGTGAAGCCGAAAGCTAGCGCTCTTATAGTTATTCAATGATGGTCGGCACACAATGGAACTCATGAGTACAAAAAATCTATTGCACAAGTCTCATAATAACAATGAGCACCGAAGAAAGGTATCGGTGGGGGTACTATTTTCTTCGAAGATGCTTCTTACACTTCACGGTAATATAGCATAAGTTCCCTGAGCGCGCTTTGTCTGTTACAGCCTTATGGCCTGATTGCCTGGTTATTGGAAACACCATCGATATTCTCGACCGATGGAGTACATAACACTTTTTGGTCCTTGACCAAAGAGGGAGAAGCTGACGGTCGGTTAAGACGCGTTTAAAGTTCGGTTGAACATAGATATGATATAAGTACTTTGGTACATGCAATCATTCTTCTACCCAAGTCACTTTGGGGCTCTTAAGTTTATTTGAGCCGCTTTATAGTAAGTGTTCTTCTTCTTAGTCGTTGCAAAGTTTTATTATTATTATTTATCACTCCTTTTTTTGACACGAGTGTGCGGTCACTAGCCGGGGAGCCTAATTTCTCTCTCAAAGCCGCTAGAGTTTAGTTTGCTAAACTGGCCTGATGAGAAGTACTCCGCCCTCGGGATAGGAGGTTGAAGCCGTAGGCTGACCCGCTCGAAGTCTTGAGATAGGATATATCATGTTAAATCACGACAGAAGCACTTCTTTTTTCTAAGACCAACTTTCGAATTGGCACCGAACACTTGATATTGTTCGGACGTCATGTTTTTACTGACGTTTCTTGGTTTTCCAAGCTTTTTGGCACTTTTAAACTATTTGTGCTTTTCGAGCATTAGTCTCGTAGTGCAACACCGGACACCTTTAGGGATTCGGCAAAAACATTCTCAGATATTGCTATATATGCATCGGTTTTGAATTGTGTCTTCAGTCAATAGTTGGGTTGCCCGGCTCCTGCACTTGCTTCCTACGTTACGTTTTGTTCGGCTAGGCGTGCAAAGGGAGAACCACTATGATTGTGCTTCCAGCTCACATGGTTAAGCACCTTAGTGGAGAAAGCCCAAAACCGACTTTCACAAATAAGCGTAAACTGGTCAGCGATTCGATGACTATGTTAAATGATGGGCCGTTCATAACATTGGCCGAAGTGTTTACGGCTTGACCCCGACTGTCGCCGAACACTACGAGGGGCTATTAACTGGCCTCCCAAACTAAATCCTCGATATTATGCTCTTACATTAGAGCTGAGGCTGCATGATTATGCTTAGCATGACAACCCAAAGAAAGGAACCGATAGCGGGACTATTTTCTTTGGAAGACATTTTCTTATGTTAAACAGTAATATAACATCTCTCTGCGTACCTTTGTTCATAAAACCGCATGGCCAGATTGCCTTGTTTGTCGTAAATCTTTGCCCTCATAAAGGCTTTATAAAGTAGGACAAACACTCCTCGGCTACTAGCCGAGGAGGTGGAAGCCGATGGTCGGTCAACAAAGTTTTGTACAATGCGGATCCAAGCATTAATGACGTAAAGTACTTGGATACATAGAGTCATTACACATAATTTGTGATTTTACTATGGATATCGATCCTTAATTCGGCCACCCGTGCCCGCATTAAGGCTCGGGGGCTACTGGGCTTCGGCCTTATTATTTACAAATATCAAAGGGGAACATCGATCCCCTGAGCTGGTGTTGCCACCCGACCAGTGTCTCGGGGGCTACTGCATTGCTTGTTCAATGCAGAAAATTTTAAGTGCAATACAGTTGCCGAGGAGATTTTGATCCTCAGGTTGGTCGGCCGCACCCAACCCGAGTCTCGAGGACTAAGCACGCCGCTTTTTGTGTCCCGAAGTATTCTGCCGAGCTAGGACTTGATCCTCAGGCCGATTTTGCAAATCAACCTGAGTCTCAGCGGCTACTGGGATCGGCGGTCTTACGTCATCCTTCAGGTGCATCTCGGGTTTTAGACCGATACACACCTTGAGGGCTACTGGCCATTTATCTCGGCAAAGAATAAATTGCAATAATAAAAAATATTGACAAAAAATTGGCCCACAGTCGGGGTGGTGCACCACCTCGGAAGCAGTCCGGCATAAAGCTCGGGCGCTAGTGGCTGGCTCCATAGAGGGCATTTCCGGCATTAAGCTCGCTAAACTCCTTCAACTTTTTTGAACCAAGGTGATATGACACCTCGGATATAGTCCCGCGTTGGAGCTGGGACACTGTCCGGCGTTGGAGCTCGGATATAGTCCGACGTTGGAGCTCGGATACATAGTCCGGCGTTGGAGCTCGGATACATTCCAGCATTAGAGCTGGGAAGCGGTCCGGCCTTGGTGCTCGGCTGCAAAAGATACCTCGAATGCAGTCCGGCGTTGGAGCTTGGACGCAAGAGGACGCTGCCGCCCGGGAACAATTTCAAACCCGAGGTGTGGCATAAAAATAACAAGGCATTGATAAAGGCCAGAAACTTAAAGGGTCTCCTCGGATACCCGACGTGTAAACTCGCCGAATGCATTTCGGCGATCCTCAAGATCGAAGATGAGAAGATTTGTTGAACCAGTTTTCAAGACCGTCAACCGAAGATGAAGAACAGTTCGGAAGAATCGAGGAGCATCCCTAACTTGAAGACTGGTTCAGGGGGCTACTGACGGTGTCCTGGACTAGGGGGTACTCACCACGTCATCTCCCGATCTATTAGATTGGGCCGAGGACCCCCATGGCCGTATACTCATGGGCCAGTCCGGACAGCTGCCGCATACAAGGAAGATTCCACAAAGACTTGGCGATCAAGACAAGGACTTCTCCCCACCGGCGTATTCGGCTAGGACTCTTGTTAACCTAGGCATCTGGTGCATTATATAAACCAGGGCCAGGCTAGTCGATAGAGGGATCAACTCCATATACAACAATCATACCATAGGCTAACTTCTAGGGTTTAGCCTCCTTGATCTCGTGGTAGATCTATTCTTGTACTACCCATATCATCAATATTAATCAAGCAGGAGTAGGGTATTACCTCCATCGAGAGGGCCCGAACCTGGGTAAAAACATCGTGTCCCTTGTCTCATGTTACCATCCGGCCTTGACGCACAGTTCGGGACCCCCTACCCGAGATCTGCCGGTTTTGACACCGACAATCCTGACACTTGCCCGGAGCTTTACACCACAATGATTGAGCTCCAAACACCACCAACCGTCTAGGGCGCCCAAGCACCCAAGATGAACAAGCTCAAGGGTACCAAGCACCCAAGAGTAATAAGCTTCTGAAATTGTAACTTCCACGTATCACCGTGGAGAACTCAAATCGATGCACCAAATGCAATGGCAAGGGCACACGAAGTGCCCAAGTCCTTCTCTCCCAAATCCCACCAAAGCAACTAATGCTAGAGAGGAAAATGAGAGGAAGAACAAGAAGGAGAACACCAAGAACTCCAAGATCTAGATCCAAGGGGTTCCCCTCACATAGAGGAGAAAGTGATTGGTGGAAATGTGGATCTAGATCTCCTCTCTCTCCCCCCCCAAACTAGCAAGAATCCATGGAGGGATTGAGAGAAAGCAAGCTCAAAGAAGGTGAACAATGGGGGAAGAACACAAGCTCAAAGGATAAGGTTCATTGGGGAAGAAGACACTACAAAAAAAAGACACTTTCGTGATGATACATGTTTGTCATAGTAGGTCATGTTTTCTGTCATGCATGTACATCCATGACGATTTTATGACAGAATCAAGATAGTCATACCTGTGCTGTCGTAGAAGTGTTCCATGACATTACCAAAATTATCATCACAGAAGTGTCCACTTCCATGATGATAAATCGCGCGTCACAGAAGTGCTTTCATCAAGGGTGACCGACACGTGGCATCCACCGTAACGGGTCGCCGTTAAGCTATCGGGTCTGGTTTTGGTTCCGGTAACCCGTTAACAGCCCGGACCAATGGGAAATTTCCACGTGTAAAATTCCGATTGGTCGAAGGAAACATGTGTCAGCTCGTCAGTGGGTCAGATAGGCGCCTATGATATGTCGACACGTGCGACGGCCCACCACCGGCCCATTTAGCTTACAAAGGTCGGCCAGTTTGACTTAGTCAAAAGTTAGCAGGCTGGCCCATGAAAAGTCTGTTAATAGTCTCTTCGCAAATAGCCCATTTTATGGCCCGGTAAGTCATGGCCCGTTAGGGCCTACCCGAAATCGGCCCAACAATGTCATGTGGGTCGTCGAATATAACACCAGCCCGTTTCACTTTCTGGCCCATGTATGGCCTACGATGTCTTTCGGCCCATATGAGTCCTTCGTATCTTTAGGCCCTTTTAAAGGCCCACGGTGACTCTAGCCCAGAATGAATTGTAAATTTCTTTGTACCCGTTAAGGGCCCATGATTCACATGGTTCCAGCCCGTGTTAGCTTTCGGCCTACTGATGGCCCATACGTTCTTGGGCTCCTTTCCGGCCCTCGATTACTTCCAGCCCATTACTGGCATGTTCCCCTAATGGGCCAAATTCGGCCCGTGGCAAGAATCGGCCCGTTCCTGGCTTGTTAACCCGTTGCGCCGTTTCCAGCCCGTCCTATATTTTGGCCCATTAACGACCCGTTATGCCTGTGACAGAATTAAGCCTTTACTGTCCTCTAGCCTGTTAATGACCCCTTATCGTGCTGGGCCAATACTAATTACGCCTGTTTACGGCCCATGTAGACCCATTTATCTGACGGCCCAAGGCCCACCAATTCTACGGCCGTGTTGGAGGCCCGTTTAAAGACGGCCCGTAGGAGGCCCTGGATCCTACGGCCCGTAGCAGGGTCATGGTTACCACGGTCCGTATATGGCCCATGGTTGTTGCGGCCACTAGCAAACCCGGGAAAACGAATACTAGGAAATAAATAAGCCTGAAACTATCACTAGGCTATTAAGGCGATTGCACAGATTACATCCACTGGGCATCAAAGATCGCCACCAGTGCAAATATAGGGAACACCCTACACTATACAAAAATGGCTTGTTGTTTTCTTCAGCCGGTGGCTGCATGTTAAGAACAAATTTTGTATCGCAACAAACCAAATTACAACTATAAAACAAAAGGTTGGCATAAAAGTTAACAGTCTGGCAGATAAATGCACCACCAGAAGTTCAGAAGCTCAGTTCATTTGACCTGATTATTACGTTTTCATGTTGTATTGTTCGATGGAGCACTATAACCTTCGCCTTTATTTCTCCTAGGTTCCTGAACAACATAGCAAATGTCTGATAGTCTAGTTTCAAAACCATGCATATCTTGACGACATCTAACAATGTCTGTCCGTGTTTCACAAAGGGTCTTTATTAGGGAACGGACTTGTGTCTGGAGCGCAGGTATAACATTGTTTTGAGCTTGAATATCTTGATCATGAGGCAGTTTGGACGAGATTGTCTTAACAACCTACCCAGTATTACACAGGAACGTGCTTTTGGCACTGTTAGTGGACAGGTACTGACCCACTGCAGCAAGAGCTGACATTGCGGTTATAGTTGCCTCGCCACCTTCAGAAGGTGGCGGTTCCACCATTTTTTCCATAGCTTGCTGAAAACTTGAGTTTTTACATTAGTACCAGAACATAAGATATTAAGGAGGTAGCAAAACCAAACAAAATAGCTTTGGTCTATATACATAACTTATTCTGGTGAACCCATGTAAAATATTAGTTGTATTTTACTGCAAAGTAAATAATAAAACCAGGTTCCAAACATATGACCATGTACCATGGCTAATGTATTGTCTATTTCTTCATATTGTATTGACAGCTAAGGATAAAGAGACAAAGTTTATAATACGGTAAGCATAATATGACATCATTCATATCACAAAACAACTGAGAACAGACAAACATGCAATTGTAACGTTGTGTGGGCAAGTCCAGCACAGAACTAGATTACAGGTCAAGATCAAAGGAACATCACTCCTCTCTTTTAAACCTTGTAAGGTGCAATGATACGCTAAGACAATTGTGTATAAAATTGAAAAGAGTAATAGACATTGGCTGCAAACCATGCAGTTCAAGGCACGAGTCAGAGTAAGTAGTAGTTAAAAGGCATGAGGATTAAGGGCTTACAACAGCGGCTTTGACTAGTGTAGTCATGCCCTTCGTCTTGCTGGTGTGACAGTCCTTGAAGATTTCCACAACATCTGGTTCAGGTACTTTTTGGTCCTTGCGGGCTTTCCTCTACATTTGGAACAAGTCAATATAGATCTGATAATATGGTACATCGTAAAGAGAGCTAATTACAAGAGCCTTGCAGTGTGCAATATAGCTACGAGATCCTGTCGTGTGTTGGAATTTCACTTTCATACAGTCGACCTTGTTCTTTGAACATTTCACCTACAGGAAGGTAGATTTGTGTGGCACATGCGTAAATAGGACTTCAACATGTGATCTGATCACATATATATAATGTACATGATACTTCGGATCGGACCAGTGTTTAACGAGGCCTCTCCAGTCTTCATCCGATATATTTTCCACTGGAGATGTTTGGGCAAGTTCACTGTTAGCCTTGCCTTCAAAGTGAGTTTTCCTCAAGTTATACCGATACTGTCACAGAGCAGACTTGAAAACATGGGTGCAAGCTTGTCTGGTTGCATCATCTTGGCTATCCAACTTGAACCTCATCTGTTGAAAATTATGGGAGTCTCATTATCAGCAACCTAGAAAGTATTGGATAGAGCAAGACGATATTACTAATTTCCATGCATAACCATACTTCCAGATAAATGGTCGAGGAAGGTGTTGAACTGGGTTTCGTGTTTGTCATTCCTATACTGAATCCATGTTGGGAGGATATGTACATGACACCTAACAGCAACCGCTGCCTCTAATACTAACTTGGCTGACTCTATAGCATCACGTGGCCTTTTTAAACCTGCCTCAAAATGGATCTCCATTCTTCCTCCTCTAGATTTAGGTAACCTATCGAACATTATCCCTGATGTTTGTTTCCTCTTGCGACTAGGTGCTAGTCCAACAACAAACATAGGAAGTGTTAGTGTACATCAAACTGTGAGACTACATACAAAGAAGCATGCAATTGTAACTTGGCTCCAACAACTACCTTCTTGTTGTTGAAGCTCACAAAGTTCATCTGATCTTGCTAACTCATCTTGTGTCAAGAGTGCTTCGGAAGTAGTGTCAAGTGGCAAGGGAGCTTGGGAACGTGCTGCTAGCTGAGTTGACCAATGAGTAAATCATGCAGCTAGTGGTACTATGGAAGGTGTTGCAACAACTAGGGATGATTCTCCTTGTTTGGTGGCAGCTATTTGTTTCTGTTTGGCTTGTTCTGCAGCTCGTGTAGCATGGGATACCCTGTCGGTACAATTTTTCGCTGGACTTTGACCTTCTATTGCACCATTAGTACCAGCAGAATCTGCAGGATTCTTTCGCTTCCCTTTCCCTGTCGTTCTGTCTTGCTTCCTCTTTCTATGTGCCATGTTAAGTCAAGCCGACAAGACAAACGAATAAAAATTTAGTTCTTCAGAACAAATTGATGCATGATACAGACAAACTGAACTTTGATGTTAGACAACCACATGATAGGAGGATGTAATATGTATGAAAAACAGGACGACATGAGATAACCAGAACTATGATGTGTAAACTAAGAAGACATTTCACTAAATTAGAAGCAATGCAATGGAAGGTAGACACCATATGAAAGATGCTACAAATATCGCTCTGCCAAGTTAACAATGTCTCATCATAAATGCCGTTTAAACCAATGTGAAGCAATACAAGAAATAAATCATATGCAAGATGCAAACAACATCACATTACCAAGTTAAAGGTCTCTCATCATTAGTGTCATTGCATATTCACGACATTGCATATTCATAGCTTATGGTGTGTAAACTAAGGAGAAGGCATTTCAACAAATTAGAAGCAATGAAAGCTAGACACCATATGAAAGATGCAACGAATATCACTCTACCAAGTTAAAATTGTCTCATCATAAGTGCCATTTCAAAAAATTAGAAGTAGTACAAGCTAGAAAAGAATGCGAGATGTAACCTATATCATACACCCAAGTCAAACGTGTCTTATGATAAGTGATTGTTGCAGGTTACACAACAGTAGTACTTTGATGTAAGAACATGGTGTGATAGACAGATATTGTATGTTCTAGAAACAGGAACGCGTGTCTTATTCACAAGTATAATGTGTAAAGTAAGCAGATGAAATTCAACAAAATTAGAAGCGATACAAGCTAGACATCATACATAACACGCAACCACATATAACAGTGCCAAGTTAGAGGGAGCACCTATGATGGTGCACTAGGGGGGACGTGCTCATCATCAACACAACTACGTTGAGTGTCTATGCATGTGTTGTCTGGGAAATCATCTTGGGGGATGGAGGAGTAGAATCTGTAGAGGCCCTCCGTTTGGAAGGAGCACCATCATCCGCTGCCTTGCTAACTTCCTTCCACTTTATTTATTTTCAATTGTCAAGTAAAACCGACAAGAAAAAGCAACAAAATTCACTCTTCAGAACTCATTCATGCATGATACTGACAATCACTACTTTGATGTAAGGCAAACACATGATTCCAGGATTAGGGGTGGAATTGGGCCTGGGGAAACTGGGGCTATAGCCCCAGGCTTGGCCCAACTGGTAGGTATATATTTAGTAGATTTTTTTACATTTGTAGACTTACAAAGCCCAGCCCCAGGTGTCCAAGCACAGCCCACGTAAGTTCCCAGTTCCCATCCCAACTAAGTTGTCCTACGGGCTTGGTTGGAAGAAAAAGTAGACACCTGTGCCACGACTCCACGTTGGTTTTGGTAGTAACGATTCATCAGGAATCAATCATCCAACATCTCGCCTGATATCTCTCCTGATCGATCAAATATCTCTCATTCACAGCTGCACCGCCTCAGCTGCGATGCATCAGCCGCCCGCCGTTTCCCACGAGAACGGAGACCGGCGTCCCATGCCCAAGCGGCTGGCGCTCGCCGCTCGAAGCACGGGTCATCTCGCCTCGTTCGAGCAGGAGCAGCCCCTCCAGGCTCTAGCCCTTTCTATTCCTTTTCATCTTCACAATCGGCTAGACTAACAGCAGGACAAGTAATCTTCAGTTTGCTGTATCTGTCATCTAATTTTCCCTAGTCTCTTTCTATTAGGTGAAAATCAACGAGTTTGTGACATTTAATTGAATTACTTTAATCACTTCTGTTTCATTGTTATTTTTTAACAGCAAAAAAATTCCAAGATGAAGAGGATACGGACAATTGAATCTTTTTTTCAGTCAACATCTGGCCAACCTGCAACCAACACCAATGATTCGCCTAGTGACATTGCACGTGTGGAGCTTAATCTAGATGACATTAATACCGACCCGACCTCCGAAAACCAATTGAGGAGTTGCATGTGAGTGTGAGAGATGCTGCTAGAAGGGAGTATTTGGCCATGGGACCATGCCAACCAACAGGACATGTCTATGAACAAGAAAGAAAAGGGAAACAAAAGAGAGGCTTTCATGAAGAGTGGTACAAGTCACATGATTGGTTGGAATATAGTGTTGCTAAAAAAGCCGCCTTTTGTTTTCATTGTTTTCTCTTTAAGCAACCAAGAGTTGAAAACTATGGAATAGAAGCATATACAAAGAAAGGTTTTAGTAATTGGAAAAATGCTACTGCATCTTTTGAGACTCATGTTGGCAATGTTAATAGTGCTTATAATAGATCTAGAAGACATTGTAAATCTTTTCAAAACCCAAGGCAAAATGTTGAACAAGTATGGGCTGGTTCAGATAAGAAGAAGGAGGAAGAGTATTTGGGTCGTCTCACTATTATGTTAAGTGTTGTGAGGTTCCTTTCATTGCAAGCTCTTGCTTTTCGTGGACATGATGAGTCAGCTAACTCAAATAATAAGGGGAAATTTCTTAGAGATGGTGCAATGGTATAAAAAGAAGGATGAAAATGCTGCCAAGTTGTTAGATTGCGCTCCTGGAAATAATTTGTTGACTTCTGGAGAAATACAAAAGTAGTTGTGTAAAGCTTGTGGAGAAGAGACTACGAAAGCCATTGTGAAGGATATTGGGGATAAAAAATCGATGTCCTTGTTGATGAGGATCGAGATGCATCTATCAAGGAGCAAATGGATGTGGCCTTGAGGTTTGTATGTCATGAATTCAAATTTTTATTGCGTCTTTGTTATGAAGTATGTTTGTATTAAGTTTGTTTCTTTCTCATCTAGGTATTTGAACAGTCAGGGGGAAGTGATTGAGAGGTTTCTTGCAATTAAACATGTTGCCGACATACTACTAGGAAAAGGCCTACTAGTGGCGCACCAGTTTTGCCTACTAATGGCACACTACTGGTGCGCCACTAGTACCACGCCACTAGTATTATATACTAATGGCGCACCACTGGTGTGCCATTAGTATCTGGTATACTAATGGCGCACCACGCCGTGCGCGATTAGTATAGACCAACATGCGCCATTAGTATGCCTCCCAGGGGGCCATATTTACCCATGTGCTTTGGCATACTAATGGCGCACTATGGGGTGATGCGCCATTAGTATCCTTTGGCATACTTATGGCGCACTGTGTAGTGATGCGCCATTAGTATCCTTTGGCATGCTAATGGCGCACTTTGAGGTGATGCGCCATTAGTATGAATATTAGGTTTTTTTTACTTTTCTGATTTTTGCACAGGTTGCAAAATATATTATTGGACAGAATATAGACAGCACCACACAGCAAAAGCAGATTCATCGAATACAATAGAAGATTAGTCTCTGAATACAATTCATCATATTAGTCTCCGAATTCAAAAGACCGAACAAAGATAGAACATTACAAGTCTCGAGACCGCGAGTAGCGAGTTTGTCTTCACATTACAAGTCGATATCGATCATCTAAACTACCATCACATAGAAGAGAGCTTCGGTCATCACGATGAGCATCATCGCGATGAAACTGATCTTCATCCGGTTGCTCCAACGCTCCCTCCTCTCTCCCACTAGATAGCGGGCGTATCTAGATTCCGCCTCCGCCTTAGTGGTGTACCCTTTGTAACTGTTACCGCTGAAATGGCGAACCTGTCTCTGACACTCCTCCCAGTCGTTGTAGACTCCGGGAACCTTACCCTTGTACACGACATACGACGGCATCTCTATGCACAAGACAAACAACAGACAATACATAAGCAATATATAAGTATGCAACAAAAGGATCGGAAGAGAAAAGCAAGGCATTAATAGCATAATTCATGGTCCTACTAATAAATAGCATCGATTACATCTAAGTTGAACGACTGTCCAAACCAAAGAGACATACAATTCATTAAAGTTTAATTACAACATGAGCCAATCAATGATTCAAAACTACACATAGCATCACTACTTTCGACTCGACTCATGGGACCGGAGCGTGGATGAAGCCGCCGTCTGTCGTGATGGTCATGAAATCGCGGGCGTTGTCAGCCTGCATTTGTAGCGCTGTGTCTATCTCACTGTTGGATGGTTGATATCTGAGGTAGAACTACCCCGAGGTATGAAGGACATCTTGATGGATGATTTCCGCAAACTCCGACTGGATGCGAAAGAATTCTTGTCTGATGTCCGCGTCCTGGATTGCTGACAAGCTCGCGGCCCAATCTTTGAGATTATCTGGTAGCAGAAGGTGATGATGGTCCCATAGGATCGCCCGCATTTGATGGAGGGCATAGTAGGCATCCTTCTAACCGCCAGGCGGTTGCTTGACGCAGCAGAACTTAGTATTATGGGTGAACATGTGCCTGCCGTACCTACAAACTGGCCTGGTGAAGGTGCCTCTAGATTTGGCGTAGCCGGGGAGAACATCATCAAGAACTTTCTTGATATTTGTGTAGTCAATCTTGGAGTCACGGTTCGGGTCGAAATACGTGGCCATGGAATATTTCGGGCTTAATAGGATGAGTGTGCAATGTGTGTCACTGCACAGAACACGGAATGTTAGAAGAAAATAACGATCGAAATCTAAGAAGTCATATGTTACGGGGCGGTTAGGGGATGACTTAATCGGGAAAGTAAGGCACGAGGAAGTTATCCTTATCTGGGTTTGCCAGAATGACGCCTTCGAGGTATGAACTCGCGACTTGGTGGTCCCCAGCACTGCCCAATAGCTTGGCACGCATGTAGAAGGGGTCAACTATCACGATGTCCGGGGTCTTGTCTCTAATTATCCGCATCTCTATACTCAGCGAAAACAGCCGAACGAAGGTGTAGTGCAGCGGATGAAGGTTAAACATAGCAAAGATGTCATCAAATCGCAGGACGATCGTACCCCCGATGGCGCCATCCACAAAGCCCTTGCCCTCTGGCTCCTTGGCCACGAAAACCGGGTATGCCACATCATTCTCTCTGAGATGCCGCTTCTCCAAAGAAAGAACACTGTCATGCAGACTCCGCATAGCACCGGTTGCAGCGTTGAGCATATTTGTCGGTAGCATCGCCCTACCCGCCACATGCACCCTCCTCGAGATATCCTTAGGTGAAGGTGGCCCATCCTGAGCACGGATCGTACTCGGTGCCGGCTGGCTCGCACCGGTGCCCTTTTTAGTTTTTTGTTCCTGTCCCCTCTTCTTGATCTGCTGTAATGGGACCGAGTTCTGCTCACAGACCGCCTTCTTGAGCGTGTTGGGGCTGATAATATTTCGCACCTCAACTATCTGAGGCTCGGTGAAGGCGGCAGCTGGAGGCGTCTCCTGAGAACTGAACGCCAGATGACGCCTGTTGCAATTGGGTTTCTCCGCCGTACCAGCTAGATCGCGGTCGTCTTGGTTGGGTTCTTGAGAAGGAGGCCCGCAGAACTCGTCACCGTACCCATGTTCGGCAAAGTACTTATCGACGTTGGTAAATGTACCGCCATCGTTGTCATCATCGTCCGGATCCTGTGCCATATGCATGTCCGGATCCTGTGCCATAGGGATGTACGGCATGTCCGGTAGCGTTGCGGCGTTCTTGCCATGGCTTGGCGCCGGCACGACTGGCGGTCTTGTCTGTGGGGTGGTGTCCCCGCCCCCAAACGAATCTGGCTCTTCAGCCAAAGCAAGGGCCAGGTTACGCAGGCACTGAGGGTCATCTCATCATCTTCGTCGGCCCCAGGGGGTCGAATCAGAGGTAACAGCTCATCGCAGCCTGGCAGCACCCGAACCAGTTCAACCCTATACACTATGGGTGGCATCAGATTACCGTGGAACACGGGGTTGCCTGGTTGAACGATTCTGCCCTTGGCGACATCGACCAACTCGCTGCCCACGAAGTGCAGGAGAGTGCAAGGAACGTCGGCGGCAGCCTGCGAAAACATGTAGGGCGTCAGGGATGCCCAGTCAAAGGCAAGGAGATGAAGTCATTGGCCGAGAGGCTTAGTTACCGTGATGCCGTCGAGCTCGGCTAATGTCGAGGCACCGCCAACGGTGGGCGTGCAACTGATGGAGGGGCCGCTTGCTGGTGAGGTGCCGACCGGCGTACACCCGGGTGCATTAAGATCCAATGCCCGTGCCGGCGCCGGAGACACGAATACCGCCTCCGTCGGAGACACCAATGGCACCGCCTGCGCGTTGTGCGAGTTGCTGGCCGTGAAGCTGGGAACCAGGGGAGGCCCCTGTTCGGCCGCCCGCAATCCACGTCGTCGGCCCATGAATCAACGTAGGCACCATGGTGTTGAGCGTCGTTCCCAGTTGTTGTTGCACTTGCTCTTGGACAATCTCCGGAATCCGCGCCACTTGTGCCTTGAGTGCTTCAACCTCGCGCGACAGGCTTTCCGAGCTGGTCTTTTTCTCCTTTCGCCCACCAGCGGTATAGTATGACGACCATTTTGTGGACAAGCCTTTGCCGGCCACACGACTAGCTGACGTTGGGTTACTGAGCTTATCCTTGTTTTTCATTATGTTCAACGCCCTATTTAAAGGGGTGTCAAAAGGGGAGCTCTGAGACAACCCCGCGCTACTGCTTTCATTGTCCTGCAGAAGGAACGTGAACCATTTAGAAATATTGGGGATTAATTGGAATGCAACCATATGGAGCTAATTACACGGGGGTGTATTCCTTACCAAAATAAGCTCAAGTGCCCTGGTCTTCGGATCTGTGGTAAGCTCCTTTGTTACCGGGTCCTCCTTGTACCGGGCCCTGAGAAAGTTCCTGGTCTGCTTGTCACGGTATTTCTCGAAGCGGGGCGGTAGGCCTTGCTTGGCACGCTCCGCTTCCTCCGTGTCCAATATAGGCTCCGCCACTCTGTAACCGTCGGGACCGAGTTGGTGGACCCCTAAGTTCAACTGCCGCATTTCTTTCCCCCACTAACTTGATTCGGAGGTTGCGCTGCTCTCGCACTTGATCTTGAACTCCTTGTAGTCATCTTCGCTCATCAAAGGATATTTCGCCTTGATCTTCTCGTAACTAGCACCTTTTTCAATCATTGCCTTCACCGTGCTTCTCCAAGTAGAAAGGGCCATGCTCATCCTCGTGAGGGTGGCATTGTTCACTTTATTCCCTGAGAGGCGTGTGTTTGCAAAGTCAGCAGGGAACTTGTATCGTTCGTGCAGCTTCGTGAAAAGGAGGCTGCGCAAATTCCCTCGGTCATTATGCCTTAGGTTCTCGGTGTTGATCGAGACGGTGCTCCGGAGAATGCACCCGAGATGAACCGAGTACCCCTTGACTACTTCTTTGGGCGCCGTCGGATGCCCGTCGGAGTTCACTTCAGTAAATTCCTCCTTGACGGTGCCGAGCACGCTCGGGCGCTGGTCCTTCCGTTGCCTCTTCGGTTGGCTGCCATCTGTGTGTGCACCGCCATCATCAGTGGTGGCATCCTCGGCGGCACCATCAGTGGTGTCATCCTCGGCCGCACCATCAGTGGTGTCATCCCCGATGCCACTAGGGGTTGTGTAGTCAGGATCAGTGTCTTCCGCGGCATCCTCATAGTGGTGAGGTTCTTCCTCCAACTCCTGGGACAGCTCCCAGAATTGCTTGCCGCCCGAACCGCCGGCCTCATCGTTGTGGGCCATGTTTCGCTCTAAATAGGAAAAAAGTTTGGTCAAAAAGTTGGTTATTGTCAAGGAACAAGATCATGGTCTCATCATTTAGGGTTTGTCGACACCAAGGCATCCTAAAAGCTAGGCTTTTATCATTTAGGGTTTGTCGATGCCGAGGCACCCTAAAAGCATAAGCGTACATCATTTAGGTTCTCATCGCGACACCGAGGCACCCTAAAAGCCAAGGTTTCATCATTTAGGGTTTGTCGACGCCAAGGCACCCTAAATGCTAAGTTAAGTTTTCATCATTTAGGGTTTATCGATGCCAAGGCACCCTAGGTTGGGCCTAATCACTTGGCTCTATTGCCACCTATGTTGGGTTTATCATCTAGGGTTTATCGATGCTAAGGAGAATTCTAAGTTGGGCCTAATCACTTGGCTCTATTGCCACCTATGGTTTAATGCAGCAAGAATGGTGGGGCAGTTGATCCTACTTAACTAAGTACTAAGATACCCCGGCCCATGCATTAGTCGCAAGTACCCCATATGTCCTATTTTTAGCAAAGTCATGCTAAAATTCACGGAAAATTTCAGCATGACCTTTGCTGAAAATAGGACATATGGAGTACCCGAATTTGCCGGAATAGAAGTTAATCGACATTCCAACAAACTCAAGGGCCTCTCGGGGTACCTGCAAAATCATTATCCCCGCGTAATGAAGTCGCCAATGGGTCATTTTAGAAGATCACAAGTAGCATCATCACAAGTACAACATCATCACAAGTACAGCAGCAGCAGCAGTGAATACATGCATAACAGCAGCAGCAGTAGGTTTATTCTTCTTCTTCATAAACATTAATTCTAGATGCCATAATCAGATCGAAATTTCAAACCACACACTTACTTTCAACTATAAACAAAACTGACTTGTTGTTAATGAACAGTGGCTAAAGATATATAAACAAAACTGACTTGCTGTTAGGTGGTGAAATTAAATGCCTTCATATCCCAGAGGGATGTTTTTCCGTTTTATATTTTGTATTCAAGTAAGACAAACTCCGACCATAGAAGCAGAAATGCCACACAAACTCCAACTACCTACTGTTATCTTGGATAGCCACTATGATATATCACAATCACAAATCATGGATCAACAAAAGCATACCCCACATACCTACGCTCAGCTTGTGTTCAAGAAATAATTATACAATCCACTAAATAACATCAGGAAAAAACAAGTGTTAGCTACTGATACGTCTCCAACGTATCTATAATTTTTGATTGCTCCATGCTATATTATATACTATTTTGGACTATATTGGGCTTTATTTTCCACTTTTATATTATTTTTGGGACTAACCTATTAACCGGAGGCCCAGCCCAAAATTGCTGTTTTTTGCCTATTTCAGTGTTTCGGATAAACAGAATATCAAACGGAGTCCAAACAGAATAAAATCTTCGGAAACGTGATTTTATCACCGAACGTGATCCAAGAGACTTGGACCCTACTGCAAGGGATTAAAGAGGAGGTCACGAGGGTGGGCCCCCCCTAGGGCGCGCCCCCCCTGCCTCGTGGGCCCCTCGGTGCTCCACTGACGTACTCCTTCCTCCTATATATACACACGTACCCCCAAACGATCAGAACAGGAGCCAAAAACCTAATTCCACCGCCGCAACTTTCTGTATCCATGAGATCCCATCTTGGGGCCTGTTCCGGAGCTCTGCCGGAAGAGGGTCATCATCACGGAGGGCTTCTAGATCATCCAGCCCCTCCGATGAAGTGTGAGTAGTTTACCTCAGACCTTCGGGTCCATAGTTAGTAGCTAGATGGCTTCTTCTCTCTCTTTGAATCTCAATACAAAGTTCTCCCCCTCTCTTGTGGAGATCTATTCGATGTAATCTTCTTTTTGTGGTGTGTTTGTTGAGACCGATGAATTGTGGGTTTATGATCAAGTCTATCTATGAATAATATTTAATCTTCTCTGAATTCTTTTATGTATGATTGGTTATCTTTGCAAGTCTCTTCGAATTATCCGTTTGGTTTGGCCAACTAGATTGGTAGTTCTTGCCATGGGAGAAGTGCTTAGCTTTGGGTTCGATCTTGCGGTGTCCTTACCCAGTGACAGAAGGGGCAGCAAGGCATGTATTGCATCGTTGCCATTGAGGATAACAAGATGGGGTTTATTTCATATTGCATGAATTTATCTCTCTACATCATGTCATCTTGCTTAAGGCATTACTCTATTTTAACTTAATACTCTAGATGCATGCTGGATAGAGGTCGATGAGTGGAGTAATCATAGTAGATGCAGAATCATTTCGATCTACTTGTCACGGACGTGATGCCTATATACATGATTATGCCTAGATATTCTCATAATTATGCTCAATTCTATCAATTGCTCAACAGTAATTTGTTCACCCACCGTAGAATACTTATGCTCTTGAGAGAAGCCACTGGTGAAACCTATGGCCCCTGGGTCTATTCTCATCGTATCAATCTCCATCACTTTTATATTGTTTTGCTATTTACTTTGCCTTTACTTTTTACTTTGCATCTTTATATCAAAAATACCAAAAATATTCTATCTATCAGATCTCACTCTAGTAAGTGACCGTGAAGGGCTCGACAACCCCTAATCGCGTTGGTTGCGAGTAGCTATCGCTTTGTGCAGGTACGAGGGACTTGAGCGTGGGCTCCTACTGGATTGATACCTTGGTTCTCAAAAACTGAGGGAAATACTTACGCTACTCTGCTACATCATCTCTTCCTCTTCGGGGAAAAGCAACGCAAGCTCAAGACATAGCAGCTACAGGTTCTGAGTTCAAAGTTCAATAGCTGCAGGTTCACAGATTAAAGGCATGTGGCAGAAAATTACACTGTGATTATATTCGACAAATAGGAAGTCAAGATTCCATGCTTGTTGGGTTTGCCATAATATAACAAGGCAAGAAAATAGCATGCAAGATGTTAACAAGATACAGTGGGCAACATGATAACAAGACTAGGAGTACTTTTGTAAGACCAACTTGTAGCATGCAACAACAGAAACATATAAGTGATACAGCAGAACTAGAGGTCCACACTATAAACACTCAAAAATCAAAAGAATCAACTTGGTCGAGAAACATATGCTGTTCTTATCAAAAGCTACAGCCATTACAACTTGAATGCCCTCAGATTACATACTCAATTGTTTCCATTTCATAGTTTGTATTTCAGTAAAATAAAACTAATCATACACAGAGAAGTGCCTGACACACAAGCAGACTACCACTGTTACCTTGGACTTCCATTTGTTGTTTAAAAAGAATTGTTCACGGTCTCGACAAGAGCAATATACAAATGCCGCCATGGCCCTAGGGTTTGCAGGGGAGGGGTGGAGGAGAAGGGAGGAATCACCTGGGGAGGGCATGGAGGAATGGAGGAAGACGCCGGCGTTGAAGCTCCGGCAGCGGCTGGGCGTTGAAGCTCTGGCAGCGGGAGGACGTCGAGGGCGCGGGCGCAGGCGGAGGGGGGACAGCGAGGGAGGCGGCGCTCGGCTCGGCGTCGCGTGGCCTGGCTGAGCTGAGGTAGAGGTGGTCATCGTCTCCTCCGGCCTCCTCCTCGTCCTCCTCCTGTTCCTCCTCCTCCGGCTCGGGGCGCGGGGGAGCTGTAGTG
>NC_041384.1:525654770-525655339 GCF_002162155.2 Triticum dicoccoides
GGTGGGGGCGCGGGGGCAGCGGGGGTGGAGTCCGACGGGGGTCGGGGCGGCGGCGTCGGGCAGCGCGCGGGTGGATCTGGCGAGGGAGAGGGGATAAGGGGATCTGGCGAGAGGGAGAGGGAGGAATTAGCTAGGGGGGAAGCTTACTAATGGCGCACCCCGCAGCGGTGCGCCATTAGTAATCTTTTTTATATATATAGCAATGGCGCACCAGCCAGAGGTGCGCCATTAGTAATCTTTTTTATATATAGCAATGGCGCACCAGCCAGAGGTGCGCCATAAGTAAATTTTTTGTTGCATTTAATAATTTTTTAGAAAATGAATATGAATATGAAACAGTAATTATTTTTTAGTAAAAACAGTAATAATTTTTTAAAAAATATCATCAAATTTGTTATTTGAAAATATTTATGAATATGAAAAAATATCATCAAATTTATTATTTGAAAATATCATCAATTTGTTATTTGAAAATATAATCAAATTTGTTTTTTTTGCAATTTTAGTTGCATTCATTTGTGACGGTGGAGCGGGTCGGGGAGGGTGCGAGGGGTCATCGGCGGCAGTGG
>NC_041384.1:525655695-525697784 GCF_002162155.2 Triticum dicoccoides
GTGGGGGGTCGGCGGCGGCCGGTGGAGCGGGGGAGAGGGTGCGGGGGGTGCTCGGCGGCGAGGGGGACCGGATCTGGCGAGGTGGGATAGCGATCGAGATGGAGGGGAATCGAGATCAAGTGTCCATGAAATTTAAAAACATTCATGAGTTCAAAAAGTGCCCATGAAATACAATCGAGAAATGAAGGCTACAATTTAAATACAATCGATCTTAGCTAGCTATCTGTTCACAATCTTCTTGCCCTTATTTTTTGTAAATGGAGTTCTTCTCTTGAACGGACGTCCTTTAGGTAGGGTGGTCATGTTTTCTTGTGGTGTATACTGATACTTCATCGTCGTCGTCATGTTCCATATTCGGGTCGCCGTACTTGTCGAAGTCTTGCTCATTGGCGACTCCATCCATTCCGATGATCTTCCTTTTGCCTCTCCTCACGACAACACGACTGGGCTTTGGCGGGTCGGTAATGAAGAAGCATTGGTCCACTTGGGAAGCCAGTACCCATGGCTCATTTTTTGCAGTGACGTTTGCGCCCGCGGTCTTGGATTTGGCTTTGGGTATAACCATGGTGGTGAAATACCGGTCTTCTTTTATGACGTTCTTGGCTCATCTGACATGGAACATCGGGACCTTCTCTCCAGCGTAGCTCAGCTCCCAAATCTCCTCGATCCTTCCGTAGTATCTGTCCTTGTCGTTACCGGTGTAGGATTCCATCGTTACCCCGGAGTTCTAAAAACCATCGCTCTTCATGTCCTTTCCCTCGGTGTAGAATGTGTAGCCGTTGATATCATACGCCTCATACGTCATCAGGTTGTGCTCGGCGCCCTGTGACAAGGCGAATATGAGTTGTTCTTCCGCGGAAGAATCCTCATGTAAAGGGTACGACAGAAGCTTCTGCTTGAACCAACGCATGAAACATGAGTTGTGCTCTTTGATTATATCTCCGTCCGTCCTCTGTTGGCCTCGGTCACTGTACGTCTTCTCAATAAAGGTTTTGTGCTCTATCACCCAAGGATCGACCACGTCTATGTGTTGTAGCGCGACTAGGTTTGCTCTTTCAAAGTAGGCGAGTCGACCCTCGAAGTCGACATGCATTTCGCGGCGACCCTCACGGTGACCCCATCCAGCGAGCCTGCCGAGGTGCCTGTTGACGGGCAGACCAACGGGGTTCTTGATGCCTAGATAATTCGTGCAGTAGGAGATGCACTCTTCGGTCAGAAAGGCCCTGGCTATGCTTCCCTCTGGACGTGACATGTTGTGAACGTATCCTTTGATGACACCATTCATCCTTTCGAACGGCATCATGCTGTGCAGGAACGTCGGCCCGAGTTGGATGATATCCTCCACGATATGGACCAGCAGATGCACCATAACGTCGAAGAATGCGGGCGGGAAGTACATCTCAAGCTCGCATAGTATCACCACGATCTCTTCCTGTAGCCTTCTGAGTTGCCTCACGCCAACCGACTTCCGAGAGATGATGTCGAAAAAGTTGCATAGGCCAAATAGCGTTTCACGGACGTGCGCGTCCATGATCCCACGGATTGCAACTGGAAGTATCTGCATCATCAGCACGTGACAGTCGTGAGACTTCATCCCGCTGAACTTCTCCTTCGCTGGGTCTAGTTATCTGCTTATCTTCCCCGTGTAACCATAAGGAAGTTTTACTCCTACGAGGCAGGTGAAAAACTGATTGATCTCCTCCTGACTTAGAGTGAAGCACGCGGGAGGGTAGTCATTTCCGGTCTTCTTGGCCTTTTTGCCTTTGCGACGACTTTCCGTGTCCTGCTTCGCCTCATCATCATCATCATTAGCGTGAAGCTCCTCCCAGATGCCCATTGATTTCAAGTCTGCCCTTGCTTTCGGCCCATCTTTGGTCCTCTCTGGCATGTTGAGCAGGGTACCTAGCAGACTCTCGCACACGTTCTTCGTGATATGCATGACATCAAGGCTGTGAGGCACACGGTGGATCTTCCAGTACGGCAAGTCCCAGAAAACAGACCTCGTTTTCCATACCTTCAGCAACGGCTCTGGCGCCTTTCGCTTCTTTCCCGGCTCTGGTGCCTTTTGCTTCTTTCCCGGCAGTGGGCAATCTTTCCAATTTTTCAACAGCTCGTCTATTTCCTCGCCGGTCCTTGTACGCGGGCGTCTTCGGGGTTCGGTTTCACCATCGAACAGATCCTTGCGTTTCCTCCACGGGTCATCGTCGCGAAGCCACCTTCGATGTCCCATGAACACGGTTTTCAAAGACTCAGGATCTCTATCTAGCTGGCGATACATTGTGTCATCCATGCACCTAACGCATCCAAAAAATCCATGGACCACCTGCCCCGCGAGATATCCGTAACCGAGATAATCGTGCATCGTCGTGAGCAGTGCGACTCTCATAGGGAAATATTCTTTGTCCGCAGCGTCCCACGTATTAGCTGGCATTTTCCATAGGGTGTCTAGCTCCTCTTTCAGCAGCCCCAGATACAGATTGATGTCGTTCCCTAGTTGTTTCGGCCCTTCAATTAGCATACTCATGTGAATGTACTTCCTCTTCATGCACAACCAGGGGGAAGGTTGTACATCCACACAAACACATGCCAGGTGCTATGTTTGCTTCTCTGGCTGCCAAAAGGATTGACTCCATCGGTGCTCGCGCCCAGCACGATGTTCCTTGGATCCTTCCCAAATTCTGGGTGTTCGAAGTTCAACGCTTGCCACTGGCTCCCATCCTTAGGGTGACTCAGCATCTTGTCTTCTTCATTTATCTCCGGATCATTTGCGTCATCTTCTCGCTTCTTCTCCTCCCTATCCGCGTGCCAACGCAGGAGCTTTGCTACCTTAGGGTCCGTGAAATACCGCTGCAGACGAGGAGTGATCGGAAAGTACCACACCGATTTTCGAGGAGCTTTCTTCCTCTTCTTGTATCGAGTGACGCCGCACACCGGACATATGGTAGACTCCACGTGCTCGTCCCGATAAATGATGCAATTTTTCATGCACACATGGTATTTCACGTGCGGTAAAACCAAAGGACACACGATTTTCTTCACCTCCTCGAAACTGGTCGGGCACTTGTTCCCCTTGGGAAGACGTTCATGACAGAATGACATGTTCTCGTCGAAGCATGCATCGGTCATTTTGTGTTTTACCTTCATCTCCAGAGCCATGAGTGTTACTTTCAGGCGGGTATCCTCGGCCCTGCATCCTTCATACAATGGAGTAACCGCATCTATCTCCAGTTGATCCAGCTTGGCTTTCTCTCGGGCGGCAGCTCTTGCGTTATCCGTCTGCTTGAGAAGCAGCTCTTGAATATGAGGGTCCTCCACCCAGCCCATCGATGGTCCATCATCGTCTGCTCCGCCGGCATCTTCATCTTCATGATCATGCCCTTCGTCTGCTCCGGCATCTTCCTCATCATCATGTCCGGCATCTTCTACATGATGACTGTGTACAGCATCACCGTCGTGATCATGTCCTGGAGATGCTTCGTCTTCTTGCCCGCCCGAGCCGCGGTGGTTGTCTTGCTGCCCTTCCTCATTTCTTGCCCGGCCCCCATGGACGACTTCATAGTCATCTTCATCACCTTGCCATCGATAGCCATCCATGAAACCACGCAAGAGCAGGTGGTCCCGCACCTGCCCGGAATCCGGGTCCGTAATAAGGCTTTTCAGCTTGCATCTTCGACATAGACATCTTATCTCTGTCTCATTCTTTTGAAGCATCTCGGCCTTCGCGGAGCTCAAAAACCTATTCACGATGCCTTCGGTCATCGTGCGGACCATTGTCGCCTGCGGGGTAGAGCAAAATGATATTTTAGAACCAAGAAAAAATTTGGCATGACTTTCCCTAAAAATAGGACCAAAAAGAATGCGTAGTGCCAAAATTCTCGCCGAAACGGAAATGAATCAACATTCTGGCAAAATATTGGCAACTATCACATTTCAAATACCGGTACCTGCAAACACAAACATATATGCAACACCACAAACATACATAGATCTAGCTAGGCCACAAAAAGTGCATGTGCACATTGTTGGACTGAGAACAACATAAAGATAGCTTCCCCCCTTACTTACCTATCAAAAAAGGTAATTTAACCACTTAATTTGGATGAATCTATGGTGCAAATGAGGTGAGGAGGAGGAGGCAGCCGAGACTAGATTGGAGGAGGAGGTGGAGAGAATGAAGTGGGGAAAGTGAGTGGGTAGGTGTGGCTGTCCAAAATATCTTGTTGGTCCCAGGTTACTAATGGCGCACGACCTGAAAATGCGCCATTAGTAACCCTGGTTACTAATGGCGCACCTGCTGGTGGTACGCCATTAGTAGTTTTGCAAAAAATAAAAATAATATATATATACTAATGGTGCACCATGGCATAGTGCGCCATTACTAGTTTAAACTAGTAATGGCGCGCTACGCCACGGTGCGCCATTAGTAGTTTTGCAAAAAAAGAATAAAAAAATACAGTAGTGGCGAACTGTGTGGCTGGTGCGCCATTACTAGTTAGAACTAGTAATGGCGCACTGTGCCTGAATGCGCCATTAGTATGTTTGGAAAAATGAAAAAAAATACTAGTGGCACACCATGTGTCTGGTGCGCCATTAGGTTCTTCCACACTAATGGCGCACCTGCACATGGTGCGCCACTGCTATATAGTAGTGGCGCACCACATGTCAGGTGCGCCATTAGTATCCATTTCATCTATAGCCCTTTTCCTAGTAGTGACACAACATCATCTTCATTGAAGGCAACTTTATATGCTCTATTTCTTAAACATGGCCTATCTATCCATAGAGTGCGGGGCCAAGGATACGATGGAGCATCGAACATCAGAGGTGAATTCCATGGGCTACAAAGAAGGGTACTAGATGAGAATCCTTATGCTTTTTATATTCATTGCTTTGCCCATTTGTTGCAGTTAGTGGTAGTTGTTGTTGCCAAGTGTTGTTCTTCTGTCTTGGATTTCTTTAGCTACACTTCTATGATTGTCAATAGTGTTAATGATTCTTGCAAGCGACATGATCAGTTTGCCCACGCACACCATGATAATCTTGTGCAAAAATTGGAGAGTGGAGAATTTTTTACAAGGAGAGGGAAGAACCAACGAACTAACCTTACAAGACCCGGTGATACTAGGTGGGGCTCACATCACAAAACCTTGTGTCGTCTTCATCAGATGTAGTATGCAGTGCTAGAGGTATTGGAAAATATGTCTGATGATGCCACTAACACATCACAAAAAACACATCACGAGGTTTGATACGTCATATGGAGAGCTTTGAGTTTGTGTTTATACTGCATCTAATGATCAAATTGTTGGAAAAAACTAATGATCTATCATAGTGCTTGCAAAAAAAGAACCAGAACATTGTTCGTGCTATGGGCTTGATTCGGACCACATTACAGAAACTTATTGAGATGAGGCATCACGGTTGGGATGAGTTATTTGAAGAGGTAAATGCCTTTTTTCTCCAACATAACATCATTATTCCAAACATGATGGAAAAATTAGCTATCGGGGGCGTTCCAGAGGTCGCGGTGGCCAATTGGTAACTCACTTGCATTATTACAATCATGAAATATTTAATGTGGTGCTTGACCAGATTATTGTTGAGTTCAACAATCGCTTTGCTGAGAAATCTACTCAACTATTGAGATGCATTGCTTGTCTTGACCCAAGAAATTCTTTGCCAACTTTGATATAAATAAGCTGGTTGAACTTGCTCAGATGTATGGTGCTGATTTCTCGGAATATGAGTGCAGAGTTCTTAGGGACCAACTTGAGACATTTGTCACTGAAGCTAGAGCTGATACTGAATTTTTAAGATGCATTGATCTTGGCCAGCTTGCTATGAAGATGGTTCAAACAGATAGGCACACACATTTTCAATTAGTATCTCGTCTCATTGAATTGGCCTTGATTCTGCCTGTCGCTACAGCAACTGTCGTGGAATTGTCATGGAAGATGTCCTAGTGAAAGGACTTAGTTGTAGGGCCATCGCAACTAGGAACCTTAAAGGGGTTAATCGGGACAAAGGACATGAGAGGTTTATACTGGTTCGGCCCCTTGCGGTGAAGGTAAGGCCTAGTCCAGTTGATGTTGTATTGCTAGGTTTCGATGACCAAGGAGCGAATCTGCTAGCTTGGCTATCAGTCTGTTGTTTCTTGTCCTAAGCCGCCGCCGGGTCATCCCCTTATATACACGGGTTGATGCCTGGCGGCCTATAGAATCCCGGCCGGCTCATAAAACGTGTCTGGCTCGGTGACTTCCTTTATATGCCTTTCTTTACAAGTCTTTCTTTACACATGACGGTTTACAATATTGGGCCTTAAGCCGCCTCTGGGCTTACGCCTTCTACAATTCTTAATAAACTATCACCTTGAATATTACTGGGCTTCTCTTCATAACCCGCCATTAGGGTTGACCCGCCCCCTCCTGGGCGGGTCATACCTAAAAGTTATATTCCCAACATTAGGCCCCAGGTTGATTTAAACCTTGTTCTTGTCAACCTTCAACATTTAGATGAAATCCATCTTCCTTTGTTTGTAAAAGCTTTGTAACTCGCCATGACGTCATCTTCTGAAAATATGAAAGCCTGCTATGATGTCATCTCCAATGGATCTTTATCCTTAAATGTCTTTCGAGAATCGAGGCATCCATTTAGCTGGATAATCATTATTTGGGTCTTCTGTCAGGACCCCGATTCTAAGTCACACCGATCTAGCCTGTAACACCTCATATTACTTTGCGGCCGCACGCACGGTATTCCCACGGGTGTCGCCTTACCATGGCCCGAGACCGTTTGCGCCTTTTGGCTCACGTATATGATAGTGTCGCTAGCATCCATATGACAGAGAACCCGGGCCAACATGACTAGTCATGAACCCAAAGTGGCACTAACTTACGGGAACAGGAATACATGAATCAACATCGAGCATGTCGGTCAGCAGCGTGTGAATCCGGGCTATAGCACTGGGCTAACAGGACTCTGGTAACCCGGGCTGTAGCAGGCTAGGAAGGACTCCGGATGTCACCGCGTGACATTTCCCCGAAGGGACAGACACAGGAACGAAGTGAAACACATGCCGGCCAGTCAAGTGTCCTGAGCAGTAGTGCTGGGCTAGCAGGACTCTGGTGAACCAGGCTGTAGCGGACTACTATGGCTCATGGAAGCACAAGACTACATTTCCCCATAAGAGAGGCTACCAAGGATAAACAACTAGGTTGTCGGATCCCACACATACCAAGCACTTCAATCATACACACAATATGCTCGATATGTGTAAATATAACATGGCATCACAACATAACTCTACGACTCAAGTATTTATTCATTAGGCTCCGAGGAGCGAGATATTACAAACATGGGTCTCACGACCCAACATTCAGAGCATACAAGTCAAAGCACATGTGGAAGCTTAACATGTCTGAGTACAGACATCTAGAAATGAAAAAGGCTGAGAAGCATGACTATCTACAAGACCCTCCCAAGGTACAAGATCGTAGCTGAGGTAACGAGCTAAACGTCGAAGTCCAAGCGGAACTACTAGCGGGACTGAAGTCTCTCTGCAAAACATAAATTAAGCAAACATGAGTACAAATGTACCCAGCAAGACTTACATCAGAACTAACTACATATGCATCAGTATCAACAAAGGGGGTGGTGGAGTTTAACTACAGCAGGCCAGCTTTGACTCGGTGGCTATCCTGAACTACGACTGCAAGTAACTCTTTGAGGTGGCGCACACGAGTCCACATATTCACCATATCAATACTCCACTATGGATCCGCTCCCGTCTCCCTACGAGAAGGCCATCCATAGCACTCATGCTTATCTTGCGCATTTTAGAGTATCCACTTCCACTTGTCTATGAACTATGCAGGGGGTCCAAGTTTCCATATCCGAGGAATCCGGCTATTCGAATAGATAATGATAACCCTGCAGGGGTGTACTTCTTCACACACGCTCTCGCCACTTATCGCCCTGTACACGTCATGTACCTCGGCAACCTTCAAGCGGAAGCCGGGCGAGGGAGTCGACCACGACCTGACTAACCAACAAGTCTCTCGTCTAGGTTTATCGCCTATTCGGGTTCCATCCGCAAGGAGATCCGGCCGGGGTGTCGCTCGCGGCCCCAAATGATGTGTGCAGGGTTCCCAAGCCCACCATCCGGGTGCCACTTGGTACACCATGCCACTGTGCCTAGTCTGTCCCAAGCCCACCTGTACTGGGTGCCACTTGGTAGACTACTAACACTACCTACAAGCACCAGAAACTAGTTGCAACTCCTGGACAGAGATCGAGTTGATTAATAAGCTGAGAGGGGCCGAGTTACCGGAACCCAATGTGTGGTAGTAACTGTTCATGGATCACAAACACAAAACTCAGTTCCTGAGGACGGCTGCAATGAGACAACCCACCATGTACTCCTACATGGCCTCTCACCGCTACCTTTACCAAATCGTGTTCACACACTTAGCTCACACACAGTAGGACATGTTCAACACCATTCCAAATCATCCCCGATGAATCAGACCTGACTCAACTCTAAGCAGTAGCAGGCATGAGAAACAACATGAATGAGTAGGCACATCAGGGCTCAAGCAACTCCTACTCATACTAGTGGGTTTCATCTATTTACTGTGGCAATGACAGGTCATGCAGAGGAAAGGGTTCAGCTACCGCAGCATGTAACAGTTGAATTATTGTTGTCCTAATGCAGTAAAAGAGAGCAGGAGCGAGAGAGTGGGATCATATCGGAATGAACAAGGGGGGTTTTGCTTGCCTGGCACTTCTGAAGATAACATTGAGTCTTCATCAGTGTCAACGATCACACCGTCGGAGCAGCGTCTACCGAGAGGGGACAATTTCCGGCAAACAAGGAAGAGCACAATCAATGCAATGCACAATATGATGCATGATCATGGCATGACAATATGTTGTGATTTGAGCTAATGCAACTAGTAACAGAAAGGTTTTGGGTTGATTTGAACTCAAGGTTCATATTCAAATTCAAACTATGAATTCAAATAGAGCATTATCATGTTTTGGACTAAACAGTGAGGTTAACTTGCTCAAACATGCATGAAAATGCCATAAACAGATTCCTTGGATTTTTCTGATAATTTTTCATATATAAATTATTTCATTTGGAGATACGGTTGAATTTCTATGATTTTTAGAAGTTTTGGCTATTTTCTGAAATAAATAAATCATTTAAAATTTATTTAAATTCCAGAAAAGGATTACTGCGTCAACATGATGTGACTGTGACATCAGCAAGTCAACTGTGACTGGCCAGGTCAAACCTGACCAGTGGGGTCCACTGGTTAGTGACCCAGGGCTGCCTAGGGTCACAGACGGGTGGGGTCGGGTCAAAGGACACGTCAGCATAGTCAACTAACACGTGGGCCCACTGCAATTAGATTTAACCTTAATCTATTTTAGTTAGCCAGTTAATTAGGCGGTGGGACCCGGCTGTCATTGACTCCAGGGGGTAGTTAGTAGGGTGCTTAGGCACTAATGGCCGGTTACATCGGCGGTTAGCCGCCGGCGACCATAGCCGACGGCGGAGGTACTCCGGCCGGCCGATTTCGGCGGCCGTTCGAAGCGCGGCTAGGCTCTTCCGAAAGCCCGCAGAGAGGTGCGTCGGGTGGTGCAAGTGGCAGCTGCAGGGGAGGGCTGTAGCGTCGTCGGCGTCGAGGTGGGCGGGCGGCGGCGCTCGGGCGGATGCGAGCAATGGTGCTACGGGGCACGAGCGAGCAAGGTGAAGGTCTAGGAAACCTCCTGGGATCACCAGGAGCTTGATGCGGTGCGAAGGCGCGGCTGTATCGAGCACAGACCACGACGGCAGCAAGGCAGGCGGCGGCCGGAGCTCGGCGTCCGTGCAGCTAGGGCCTAGAGGACGCGGAGAGGCCGGGGAAGAGGGGGAGTCGAAGCGGGCGCTCATAGGGAACACGCAGGGATGGTCAGTGAGCTCGTGGGCGCGATGGAGGCAGTGAATCGGCGATGGCGACCGATGGTGCAGAGAGATGATGTGGTGCTCGATGGCATCTCTTCGGGGCACCCTGGCTCACGATCTGCATCGAGGTGACTTCTCGGTCGATTGCGGAGCTCCCAGAACGGAATTGTGGCGTCTCATCGGCAGTGGCACGTGAACGACGTACGGTGTCCATGGCTGCTCTCTGTTGGTGCTCGGGGAAGAAGCTAGAGGAGAGGGAGAGAGTTCCAGGTTGAGGGGAAAGGCAGAGGGGTCTGCGGGGCGTCTCCAGCGCATGGATCGGGACGAGAGGGGAAACAGGAGGTGGCGAGGCGACGTGACCGCGGTCGGCTGTGACGCGGGCACGTAGCAGCTTTTGGGCGAGGGGAGGAAGACGACGGGCGAGGTGCTGGTGGGGTGGGCCACTAGTGGCCTGGCGCTGGGCCGCGTAGGTAAGTTTGCTCCAGGTGAGCCTCCGTCTGTTTTATTTACTGTTTTCTAATATTTCAATTCTGTTTTGATTTGATTCACAGACCAAATCATTTAGTAGCTTCTGAAAGTATTTATGTGGCTTGATGCAATATATTCAAAGCCACTCACAGGTTTTCAGGATTATTGGACTTGCAATTCTTTTATAGAAGAATTAAATCCAACTCAAATATTTATTGATTTAAATCCAAATGGCCAAAATAATTCCTCAAAAATGTTCCATATTTTTGGTTTGGACCAAAACCCTTGGCATAAATATTAAACACCATTGGGGAGAATTTTGGAAACATTGGATGCATTTCCAGTGTTATTTGCCCTTCTTTTAATTAAAATTTTGAGGTTTTCAAATTTCCTCAATTCAAGTTTCTTGAATTTAAACATGATGCGGATGCTTATGAAACTAATTGCAATCAAATTCTAGGGCTGTGACATCTTCCTCGATTTTCACGCCTGCCTGCTCGCTTATCCCCTTATAAATAGGCACGACCAGGTCTTTCCTCATTCTTCCCTTTATTCATCTTCTTCCTCTCGCAACCCTACTGCCGCCCGAGCTCCACCACCGTCGCAGAGCACCTCGTCTTCCTTGACCTCGGCCGCTGCATCAACCTGAATCGATGCAGAGAACGGCGGCGACCTTCCACATAAGATCCGTGGTTGTAAGTGTTCACCTTCCTGCTCCTTAGATCCGCATTAGGGTTTCTAGGTTTCTATGTGTTCTTCATAGTTCATCATAGTTGCTTCGTGGTTCCTCCTCCGCAGCCTCTTCTGATCCAAAAAGGAACACATAACTCGTGCGGTAGTTGTTTGGCATCCATTTTTTATACTAGTAGATCCCTTTTTCCTGTATAGAGGCCTCATTATAACTCACGAACTCATCTGTACCAGATTTTTAGGTCTAGAATATTTTCTTTTCTGAACAGCCATTTGATCCGAAATAATAGTGACAGCTTGGTAAACTTGTTTGTGTCAACACTTAGCCAATTCTGTTTCTGGCAACCTTCGAATACTTTTTAGTCATGGCGGCTTATGACTCTGGCTTATTTTACCTTTATATGTCATTAGCTCTTATTTAAGCTGCCATTATTCATTTGTATCATGAACCTCTAACTTCATCAATAAATTGAATCGACAAATTATTTTCTTTTCAGCCTGCCCTTTCATCATGCCGTCCAAAGCGCCAATAGTCTGCAACTGGGTCCCTTCCACAGTTACTGAGGATACCTTGAAGGAATTTCTCACCATAGGATTTTTGCCAAAGAAAAACATTATATCTTATCGTGCTCCTGACCCGGACGAAGAACGGCATCAGCCCAAAGACGGTGAAGTTATCATTTTCACTGATCACATGAACCGGGGCTTCTCACCACCCGGCTCAAAGTTCTTCCGAGACGTTCTGCATTTTTTCAAGCTTCGTCCACAAGATATTGGACCCAACTCTATATCCAATATCTGCAATTTTCAAGTTCTTTGTGAGATATATCTTCAAGAAGAGCCAACCGTGGAACTCTTCAGAGAATACTTTTATCTGAACCGCCAGAACGAATGCACCAATGGCCTTAGTCTCGAGCTTGGTGGAATCTCAATTTAGCGTCGACAGGGCGCCATCTTTCCCTTAGTAGTCTTACCGAGTCATCCCAAAGATTGGAATCAGACCTAGTTCTACTGCCAAGATACGTCATCGGCCAATTAAAAACCACTACCTGGTTATCACGCGGAGCGTCTAGATTCCAAGTTTGTGCTCCCTGATAAGCTTACTGCTGCTGAACGCAAGAGGCTTATTCCATCTATTAAAAGGATTCAAGCTTTATTGGGGAATGGCTTAACCGGAGTTTACTTGGTCCGTTGCTGGATCTCGTGGCGGGTCATCCCTCTAAGCCGCCGATCCAAGTTAATGTATGAATATGGCAGAGGCCCAGATGACTCTCTGTGTTATAGCTCTGTTCAATTGACTGAAGAAGACATTGTTGCAATGTCAACCATCCTTGTGAACGGCAAATACGAGGACTATAGTAAGGTTGGGTTAAATCCCTTCTGCAAACTTAACCCGGCACCAGAGGTGAAAACTCCTGACCTCTTTCTCTTTTTTTGTTTTCCTTCGTAGTTTAAATACTTGCATGACCTTTTAACCTGTTTATTTGTTTACAGGCCAAATATGACTTCTGGAAGGCCAAGTATGAGCATGAAGCTGCCAAGAAGGCTAGAGCCGCTGCCATAGCCGCCAGAAGAACGACCCGGAAGCCCAAGAAGAAGAAGACTGCATCTGACATGTTCCAGCTGGATGATACTTCTGAGTCAGAGGTAGCCCTTGACTCCCTTGGCCAGTTTTTTAACTACCTTATTGACACTGACTATTGCTAGGACGACACGGGCGCCAGCCAGGCCGTGGAAAAAGAGGTAACTATTTCCTCCGACTCAGCCCCTTTGCCAAGACAGAAACTTCGACTCGTAACCCGGAAAGTAAGGTTTTCGCACCCTATGGCTTATCTAGACCCTCATTTTCTTTTGAAAAAGCAGCAACATGAGAGCCGCCGTCAGGCCCGGACTAATGACGACGATGAACCGCCTTCCGACTACAAGAAACTCCTCGAAAATGCCAGAATGAGTTTTCTTTCATCGTTGTCTTTTACTTCCATTAATGGATCTATTCCCTTGCATCACTAACTTTATTTTACCTTTGCAAGAGGTTTCTCGCTCTTCTGGCGACTCATCACAAACTCAATTTCCGGCTTCCAAGACTGCCCCTAGGTAAGGACAATCATCTTTCTTCTGCATTTTAAAAAAAACTGCATTATTATACTAACTTTCTCATAAAATCTTTCTTAGCGGTCAAGCCAAATCCAAGAAGGCCAAAGTGACTAAGCCGACAGAAAACCCGAAAGTTCCTGCACCTGAGCCGGCCATGCCAACTTCTCCCTCTCAAACTGAAGCACCAGAAGACCCGGCTGTTCATACTCAATTGGACCCTCCTGAGTTGTCAGCCGATGAGGCCACCCTTAATACGACCATTACTGAACCATCTAGCTCAGCTAACCCGCCAACAACTTCTGATACCGACGTTTTGATTACCGGTAGCCGGTTTGTTGAACCGGGGACCCCCACTGTATTAGCCTGGCATACTGCTAAACAAGAGGCTTTACAGAAGCAGAAAGTGCGGTTTGATATCTCCCATTATGCTCACCTCAATGTCAATGATGTACTGTCCGGCTATCTCGGTCATGTGCACTCCAGCCGTGACTCAGGAAATCAAGATGGTCAAACAATTGCAGCTAAAATATGAGGTATGTTCTCCGGTTTACTTATACTCTGCCAGCCCCCAAGTCTTCAGATGATGAACTTAAATGATCTATAGACTTTTATGATATAAGTTGATACTTCGTCTCTAGATTTTTCGAAAGTCCAATAAAGTAGCATAAACTTCACCTGTAGTCCCCAAGGGCCGGCTCAATTTATTGTAAATGAACTGGTACTTAATTGCATAACTGTCTTTTTCTAGTTCCAATAAGTATTGTGATCCGGCTCAATCTTGAAAAACTTTCTAAATATCATGCATTAGCCCCCAAGTGCCAAGCTTTGTTACTTTGTAAAACCCTTGGGACTTGCAACATATAGAAGTCATAAAAATTGCTTTGGCAGACATTAGCCCCCAAGTGTCAAGTGGTATTGTGGTGCAAAGTACTTGAGACTTGAACCTGTATAAGTTTTAGTTTAAGTCTTGACACACCTGTGAATATTTTTGTAACATCCCAAAATTCTAAATTTTGGAATGTTATAATAAATAGATAGATTGATTGATTGTTTGATTGTTGTGTGATTGATTGATTGAAATTCGAAACTTTTGAAAGTTAAATGAGAGGGAATAAAAGGACTTTCCCAAACTTTCATCTTTTTCTTTTGATCCCCGTGAATTCAAATTCTTTTCATCACAAAACCCTGGAGAGAAGATGACATGACTTCTTCCATTTATTTAAATGACAAGGGGTGTTGAAAATATTTGAATTTCATCTGGAAAATATTTCCAATTCAGAAACTTCAAGCAACTCAATGATTTTCATGAGAGAAGATAAAATGACTTCTTCAAAATATATGACATATGAGTTGGAAGTTAAAAGGATCAAATTCAAAGTCCTTTTGGAATTTATTTTTCCATTTGGAGTTATTTGAGTTTTATTCAAATTATTTTTCTCTAAAAACAAAATACATGGAAAATAAGGTAACATGATTCCCTACAATAGAAAATTGGAGAAAAATTAATTTGAAATCATTTTGGTATTTTTAAAATGATTATTATTGGATTTTATTAGAGCAGGAGCACTGTTTGAATTATTAGAATTTATCTGTATTTTATTTAATGCAAGAAAGATGTTCATGTTATAGAAAATCTTTTTCTGAAAATTTTGATATATTATATGCCCATATAATATTTTATTTATTTTGCTTTTATTATTTTTATTTGTCTAGAAATGTTTTTTAAAAAAAAACCTTGCCCCTGACTGGGCCGGCCCAGCTAGCCAGCCAGGCCCAGCCCAGCTGCCGTCGTCCCCGACAGGGACTCCTACCCGAGTCCATGTCGCCACCGCCGCTCGTCGTGGCCAACCCGGCCAGCTCCGCTTCGCCTTGCCCCTCCTCCCATAAATACCGGGCACCCGGGCCCCCTGGACCCTGATCCGCCGCCGCCCTCTCTCTCCCGCGCCGCCGCCGCCACAGATCGCCACCGCCGCCGCAGCTTCGCCGCTCCGCCTCCCTGCCCCGCACCCCCGCCGCCGCCTGCCGCTCCTTGGCCCGCGCCGCTCGCCGCCTCCCGCAGCCGCCCGCCACACGCCAGAGCCGTCGCTCGCCTTGCCCGCGCGCCGCCGCGCCGGAGAGCGCCGCCCTCGCCGGAGCTTGCTGCCGCCGCCGACCGACGCGAGAAAAGCCGCCGGAAAACGCCCCATCGTTGAACCACCAAGAACCGGGGTAAAAACCGTCGTCGACCGGTCCGATCCAAATCGGTTTTTTCTAATAAACCGTTTTTATTACTATTTAGCGGATGTTCTCTATTAAGATCTCTTTAGCGAACGGTTTTCGTCTTGTATGCCTCTGTAGTGAGCGTTCGCTTGATAGGATTTTTTTTTCTGCCATGGACTCGTTTGTGATTAAAAGTTCTACAGATTAGTCCCTAATCTTCAAACCCTCACAACTTTTTACTCGTTTGTCCAAATCCAACGAAACCAACGCCCACTTCTTCGTTATGATCCCCTCTATCCAGTAATCCAGCCCAAACATGTTTTTGAAATTTTCAAATTTCGAATTCTGTTCAGATTTATATTCAAACTTTGTTTGATCATAATTTGAGTTTCGTAACACCGTTTGAGTTGATTCTTTTTGCAAATCGAAGCTCTTGACCTAAACTTTTTGATAAGGCCAAATTCACATAATTTTGGTACTGTTAGAAATTGTTTTATGTTGCAAGAGCTATTTGCTTGGTTTTGATGTTTTCCGAATCGACTTCTTCAATCTTTCTGGTCTTTTGAGTGATTGCTTATGTGTGTGTTACTATTACTTGCTTACGATAGATTGACCGGAGTGTGACGAGTAGAACTATCAAGAGTTATGAGTGCGAATCATCTTCATCAACATTGCAGGCAAGTTCACACTTTGATCATATCCCTATCATACCCAGTTTTTATTGCATTAGATCAATCCTCAAACATTGCATGGTTAGGATCTAATTAAATTGTGGGATGGGAAGTAGTTGAGGTAGTACCTATTACCTGTTTATTATCAAACCCTTGAGAGTTACTATTATGTTATGCTTACATTGCTATGCTATGCTCGTAGACATGGATTGGGTTTTGAGAGTATTCATGACAGAGGTGAGATTGTTAATTAATGGTTTACTTAAGGTGGCAACTCAAACACACATCTGGGTGGATTGAGGCACCTGGTTATTCCAGGATTGCCTGACTAGGCACCTGGGTAGACTAGGATTTCCTGTTTTTATTATGGATCGCCACCCAGGCTCAAAGGGATCATGAGATTATTCATACTAGAAACTTCCGTGTGCAGCCACAAGCTATTATGGGCTCTAGCATAGTTGATTAAGTCGAGCGAACTCTTACAGGGTAGACTAGCAGATGTAGGGGAAAGTAGGTGTAACGGTCTATCCATCGTAAGGTGCTAGCTCTTCTGAAAGACTGTGTCTCGGTCATCCGTCTTCTCAAACACCATGTAGTGCGAGAAACCAAATGGAGGCGATCGAGTCTTGTGGGGAAAAGTGCACAAACCTCTGCAGGGTGTATAAACTAATCATGGTTAGCTGTGTCCCCGGTTATGGACATCTTGAGTATCTAGTACCTGGATTATCATGTGAATCTCATCATATTACTTTAAATTAAGTTTGTTGGGTTTAATGATGTTATTTAATTGGGATTGAGAATGCTGTCAACCATTCTCAATGTTCAACAACCACCATGATAGTTAAATAAAATTTATTCCTTTGCAGTAGGGAAAAATTGGCTTTTCGCAAAAACCTTATAACCATAGAGCTTTTCCACCAGCCATATATGCATGTAGTGATGGCCATTGTTCATCATTTCTCTCTGTGGTGTGAATTTGCCAGTACATTCAATGTACTGACCCTTTGTGGCTGCAACGTCTCATGTTGCAGGATTATCTTACGACGAGTAAGTGATACATTAGGGTTACGATTTCTACACTCAACTTTGCCATTGGTGTTGATGGGAATCCACAACCTTGTTACTTTCGCTATTTGGATCAAGGTAATAGTATTTACGTTACTTTATACATGTGATTTACCTCTGTTATAAATCCTCGAGTACTGTGTGTGTCAGCATACCGATCCAGGGATGACACTTAAGCACAGAGACTTGATCCATTCGGGTCGGGTCGCTACAGTTTTGTAGAACGCCCTATCTGAATTGGGTTCTCAATTGATGGATGCCAAGACCCGGCTGGCGGAGCAGGAGACAGAGATAAAGACCACTGACTCTAAACTCCAATTGAGCCTCTCTGAATCTGAGAAACTGAAGAGCAGCTTAGCTGCAAAAAAGAAATCCTGGGCCGAAGAAAAGACGTTGTTGATACAACGCGTTGAGACAGCTGAGGCGGCTCCTGTGGAGGCTACTACAGAGCTCACCGGTTTAAAAAACCGGGTGTCTCACATGGTCTCCGCCATCTTCGGTGAGTTATTTGCATAAGTCCCTTATACTCTATTTTTACCAAGAATATAAACCGCCTGCTTAACCTTTATTAAAATACTTACAGGTCCGTGGAGTAACAACCTGAGCCAGGACAGTGTGACAAAGCTGAAGGTGGTTTATACCTTGGTGGAACAACTTTATACGGGGGCTCAACTGGCGCTTGCTGCTATCTCTCCTGCCAACCAAGGATTCAATCGCCTAAGTGATGTTTTGAAGAAGTTATCGATCTTACCCTCCAGGTTTCAAGAGGTCAAACGATCCTGTGACAGAGCTGGAGCCCTGACTGCCCTGAGCCGCTCCAAAACCTGGGTGCCGGATTTAGACCCGGTAGACGTGGCTAAGGGGTACCCTACCGTGAAGGAAGACGGGACTCCATTTGAGCAAGATGACTTTATTGCATGCGTGAGGGGGGTTCGTCCTCAAGCTACCATTCTTGGAGAGGAGACCAACATTGACAAATATCAGCTGGGTTTTGATATGGAGAATAAGAAGATGGCGACTCCCTCTTATAAGGTGACAGATCTTATCCCGCCGATTCGCCAACACACTTTTGCCCCGAAAGTCGACCCAGTCGGCCTGATTGACGATGAAGCGCAGGTTCATTGCTCTGAACGGCTTTGACTGGTACAATCCCAGCTTCCAACCAGTAGAGGGAGGTAAACCGGCAAGGGGAGAGTCATAACCATCTTTTGGGATTTCAAAGCCTTGTAATAGATTAGTTTGAAAACTACATGTTCTTCATATGCCATCATGCATAAAATGTTGCATATGACTCTTTCCCAATGATGTCAATATATATATGCAGCACATCCGTGATTACATCCGCAATGTTTAACTCTGTTCCTGTAAAAAATTAAAAAAGTTGTCCTGGCGGTTTAGCACCGGACAGGTCAAAACACCCGGTATATGACTATGAAATTATCATAGTGGAAAAAACAGAACCAGATGTAAGATAAACAAGGCTGAAAATACCTTTGATTAACGAAAAACACAGAGAAACCTATTCATGAATGACACTGTCATACCTGTGTTCTTTGAATCTGGACTGCCGGTTTACATGACCCGGATGACGAGGTTGATAACCCAATCTTTTGTAGAAGTCAATACTCCCATGTCTTGATGATTGTTATGCCTTGGAAACTCATTGTGAAATAACCGAGCCGCTTTAATTTGAAACCATACTGACAGTTAGATTTGAGATGATAAAAAACAGCAAGACAAAAACACTAGGCTTCAGACAATGTAAATCAAAACATTTAAATAAAAACTGGAGGCTTTTGATTCGAATACAATCAGTAAACCGGACCAAAGGGGTTAAGCTAAGATTCGAATACGATCATATAGCCCCCAGTGGCTTTGGCGTTGCGCCGATCAAGAGGGTACCAACAGCTCTGTTCTCTTTGGTTCGAATACGACCTACATTTGAACAGGACACCCCCAAATGACCTTGAGAGGTTTTTAACGACCCTGATTCGAATACAATCCAAGTCGGACCCAAAAGGGGTTAGGCTATGATTCGGATACGATCAAGAAGCCCCCTAGTGAGTTTGGCTTTGAGCCGATCAAGAAGGTTACGACAGCTATGTTCTCTTTGGTTCGAATATGACCTATGTTTGAACAGGAAGCCCCCAAGTGACCATGAGGTTTACATCTAGATTCGAATACGATCATGAGCCGGACCAAAAGGGTTAAGCTAGATTCGGATACGATCAACCCCCTATTGTTCATTTTAAATAATGAAAATAATAAAAATATATGATCATTGAAAGGGAAAAGGACAGAGGTCCTGCTTTATTACTTATCATAATATATACAACGTCAAAGTATGTACATGACGAGAGCTCGTGGCTTAAGTATAGTATGGCCGAAGCTGAGCAATGTTCCATGGCCGGCGGGTCTCCTCCTCCGGCTTACATGAGTCTTTGTGCTCTCGAACGTCAATGAGGTAATATGACCCGTTGTTTAAGTTCCTGCTGACCACAAAGGGTCCTTCCCAAGGCGGGGATATTTAGTGTGCATCAGATAGATCCTGGATGAGCCAGAGCACCAGGTCACCTTCTTGAAAGGTCCTGGACTTAACCCGACGGCTGTGATAACGGTGCAAGTCCTGTTGATAAATTGCTGATCGAGCCGCCGCCAAATCTCTCTCCCCATCTAACAAGTCAAGTGCATCATGTCGGGCTTGTTCATTATCAGCTTCAACGTAAGCCGCCACGCGAGGTGAATCATGACGGATGTCACTAGGCAGCACTGCTTCTGCTCCATAAACCATGAAGAAAGGCGTATAACCTGTAGACCTGTTAGGAGTGGTATTGATACTCCACAGAACCGAGGGTAATTCCTCTACACAACAACCCGGCGTCCGTTGTAAAGGAACCATAAGCCGGGGCTTGAGACCTTTTAGGATTTCCTGATTTGCTCTCTCGGCTTGACCATTGGATTGGGGGTGAGCTACTGAGGAAACATCAAGTCAGATATGCTCATGTTGATAAAACTCCTCCATAGCACCTTTGGACAGATTAGTGCCATTGTCAGTTATAATGCTGTGTGGAAAACCAAAGTGAAAGATCGCCTTTTTCATGAACTGAACCGCCGTGGCTGCATCACACTTGCTCACTGGCTCTGCCTCAACCCATTTCGTGAATTTGTCAACTGCCACCAAAAGATGTGTCTTTTTATCCTTGGATCTTTTGAAAGGTCCAACCATATCAACCCCCCAAACCGCAAACGGCCAAGTGATTGGAATCATCCGCAGTTCTTGAGCCGGTACATGTGCTCGTCGTGCAAACTTTTGACATCCACCACACCTACTGACCAGATCCTGTGCATCAGCATGAGCCGTTAACAAGTAAAAACCATGATGAAAAGCTTTGGCCACAAGAGACTTTGACCCGGCGTGATGACCACAATCCCCTTCATGGATCTCACGAAGAATTTCTTGACCTTCTTCAGGAGAAGCACAACGTTGAAACGCTCCAGTGACGTTCTGATGATACAACTCACCGTCAGAAATTGTCATTGACTTGTACTGCCGGATTATTTGTCGGGCCAGGGTCTCGTCCTCTGGCAACTCGCCCTGGGTCATGTAAGCCAAGAACGGCACTGTCCAATCTGGAATGACATGAAGAGCCGCCACCAACTGTGCCTCTGGGTCAAGAATGGCCAAATCTTCCTCTATAGGAAACTTAACAGACGGGTTATGTAAAAAATCCAAAAAGGTGTTAGGTGGCACCGGCTTACGCTGAGATCCCAACCGGCTTAAGGCATCGGCTACTTCGTTCTTTCTGCAGTCAATGTGTTCCACTTGATAACCCTTAAAATGCCCCACAATAGCATCGACCTCGCGGTGATAAGCCGCCATGAGAGGATCCTTGGAATCCCACTTGCCTGACACCTGTTGAGCCACCAAATCTGAGTCGCCAAGGCACCGTACCCGGCTCAGACTCATCTCTTTAGCCATTCGAATACCATGGAGCAAGGCTTCATATTCTGTTGTGTTGTTAGTACAAGGAAACATCAATCGCAACACATAACAAAACTTGTCACCTCGAGGAGAAGTTAAAAGAACTCCAGCCCCGAGCCTTCCAACTGTCTGGACCCATCAAAATGAACCGTCCAATATGTGTTGTCTGGTTTCTCCTTGGGCATCTGCAACTCTGTCCAATCATTAATGAAGTCAACCAACGCTTGAGATTTGATCGCAGTACGTGGCACATACATCAAACCATGAGACCCAAGTTCAATAGCCCACTTGGTGACTCGTCCTATGGCTTCTCTATTTTGAATAATGTCTCCTAGAGGAGCAGAGCTAACCACAGTGATTGGGTGACCCTGAAAGTAATGCTTGAGCTTCCGGCTTGCCATGAACACCCCATAAACAAGCTTCTGCCAATGTGGATATCTTTGTTTAGATTCAATGAGCACCTCACTTACGTAGTAAACCGGCTGTTGGACTGGATGTTCCTTGCTAGCCTCCTTGCGCTCCACAATAATGGCCACACTGACAGCACGTGAGTTATCAGCCACATACAACAACAGCGACTCTTTCTCAACCGGAGCAGCAAGAATCGGTGGCTCAATGAGTTGTTTCTTCAGATCCTCAAAAGCAGAGTTAGTAGTGTCACTCCAGACAAATTCATCAGCCTTCTTCATCATTTGATACAAAGGCATCGCCTTCTCCCCTAACCGGCTTATGAACCGGCTGAAGGCTGCGACGCGACCCGCCAACCGCTGAACATCATTGATGCACGCCGGTTTAGCCAGAGATGTAATTGCCTTAATTTTCTCCGGGTTAGCCTCAATACCTCTGTTAGACACCAAAAAACCCAAGAGTTTGCCAGCTGGGACTCCAAAAACACACTTGGCCGGGTTAAGCATCATCTTGTAGACCCGGAGGTTATCAAAGGTCTCCTTTAGATCAGTTACCAAGGTTTCCTTCTCTCTGGATTTCACCACTATATCATCCACATAAGCATGAACATTATGCCCAATCTGATTGTGAAGGCAATTCTGCACACATCGTTGATAAGTCGCCTGGGCACTTTTAAGCCCAAAAGGCATAGACACATAGCAGAAGGCTCCAAACAGAGTGATGAAAGTTGTCTTCTCCTGGTCCTTAACTGCCATCTTGATCTGATGATAACCCGAATAGGCATCCAGAAAACTCAAACGCTCGCAACCCGCCGTAGCATCAATGATCTGATCAATATGAGGGAGAGCAAAAGGGTCAGTCGGACAAGCCTTGTTTAAATCGGTGTAATCCACACACATACGCCAGGTGCCGTTCTTTTTGAGTACAAGCACCGGGTTAGCCAACCACTCCGGGTGAAAAACTTCAACAATGAACCCGGTCGCCAAGAGCCGGGCCACCTCTTCTCCAATCACCTTGCGCCTTTCCTTGTTAAACCGTCGAAGAAACTACCTGACCGGCTTAAATTTCAGATCAATATTGAGAGTGTGCTCAGCGAGTTCTCTCGGGACACCCGGCATGTCAAAAGGCTTCCATGCAAAGATGTCCCGGTTCTCACAGATGAGCTCAATGAGCGCGCTTTCCTATTGTGGATCCAAGTTAGCACTGATAATGAACTGTTTGGATGAGTCGCGAGGCACAAAATCAACCACCTTGGTGTCATCAGCTGATTTGAATTTCAACACCAGTTCATGCTCCGTAGTTGGCTTCTTCAAAGACATCATGTCTGTCGGGTCAACATTATCTTTCTAAAACTTTAATTCCTCTATTGTACAAATGGACTCAGCATAAGCAACATCACCTTCTTCACATTACAGGGCTATTTTTCGGCTTCCATGTACTGTGATGGTGCCTTTATAACCCGGCATCTTGAGCTGCAGATATACATAACATGGCCGGGCCATGAACTTGGCATAGGATGGCCGTCCAAACAGGGCATGATATAGGCTTTTGATCTTAACCACCTCAAAAGTTAACTTCTCAGCCCTAGAATCGTATTCATCCCCAAAGGCTACTTCCAGTTTAATTTTTCCAACTGGGTATGCCGACTTACCAGGTACAACACCATGAAAAATAGTTTTGGATTGTTTAAGACTCTTATCAGTCAACCCCATGCGACGAAACGTCTCATAATAGAGGATGTTGATGCTACTGCCTCCGTCCATGAGCACCTTAGTAAACTTATATCCACCAACCTGAGGCGCCACCACCAAAGCCAAGTGACCCGGATTATCAACCCGGGGAGGGTCATCCTCCCTACTCCACACAATAGGCTGTTCTGACCATCTCAAATAATGTGGAACCGCCGGCTCAACAAAGTTTACAACCCTCTTATGACGTTTCTGGTCCCTCTTGCACAAACTAGTGGTAAATACGTGGTACTGCCCACTGTTCAGCTGTTTTGGGTTACTCTGATACCCAGACTGCTGCTGCTGTTGCTGCTAATTACTTTGGCCGGATTGCTGATTATAACCACCTTGGTTACATGGATGGCCCTGGCCGTGAAAACCGCCTCCGCCTGAGCCGGCGCCCGGGCCATGAAATCCGCCATCGCCTGAACCGCCGCCAGGTCCGTGGTTACCATCGAACATGTTTGAATTTTTAAACGCCTTCATGATCGTACAATCCTTCCACAGATGGGTAGCTGGCTTCTCCCGGGTGTCGTGTCTCGGACGGGGTTCATTCAGTAGTTGCTCAAGGGTGGGACCTGACCCGCCTGGCCAAGGAGGTGGCCTCCCCTTGCGTCGTTGGTTGTTACCCTGTGTACTGGCGTTAGCCACAAACTCGTCAGCCTTACATTTATTACCTCCTTGATTTGTCGGGTTATGCTGGTGACCCTTGCCATTGCCATTCTTTTTTCCCTTCCCTGCCTTATCTTCATCAGATGCAGGATCCTTGGTACTATCTGAATCAGCATATTTGACTAGAGCCGCCATCAACTGGCCCATGTCATGACAATCACGCTTGAGCCACCCCAGCTTCTACTTCAGAGGTTCAAAAAGGCAATTTTTCTCCAACATTAAGACCGCAGAGCCGGCATCCATCTTATCAGATGAATGTATTATCTCCTTGACCCGGTGCACCCAATGGGTTGTGGACTCACCTTCCTCTTGCTTACAGTTAGTTAAGTCCATGATTGACATAGGTTGCTTACATGTGTCCTTGAAGTTCTGAATGAACCGGGCTTTTAACTCTGCCCATGAGCCGATGGAGTTGGGTGGCAACCCTTTCAACCAAGTGCAAGCTGTTCCATCCAACATCATAGTGAAATATTTAGCCATTGCTGCATCGCTGACCTCCAATAGCTCCATCGCCATCTCATAACTTTCAATCCATGCCCCAGGCTGCAAGTCGGTCGTGTAATTAGGCACCTTACGAGGCCCCTTAAAATCTTTTGGCAAGCGCTCATTACGTAGAGCAGGCACCAGGCAAGGGACACCTCCTGTCCTTGTGGCCACTCCTGCCTCAACAGAGGTTGCTGGATAAACCAGAAAAGCCTAATGAGCCACCTGCTCAGCTACCAGTTGAACCGCCTGCTCAGCCTCCCGACGGATCCTCTCCTGATCCACCAAGTTAAAGGCCCCATCCTGCGCCGGATCATGCCTGCGCGGTTGGTTACGGCGTTGGGCATTGCTTGCCATAGCCGCTGAGTCCATATGCCTGCTATAGCTCAGGCTCCAGCTTGGGCGAGGGGTTGAATGGATTCTGTCTCGACTATAAGAGTATGCATCCTGCTGTGTCAGGGCTGTCTGAAGAAGTTCTCTGACCCTTCGCGTTTCGATCGCCGTTGAAGAGTCGCCTTCCATTGGGAGAGCCACCAGACGAGCCGACGCAACAATTAAATCCTCCAAAGGGTTAGAAAAGTGACCCGGTGGTACTGGCGTGTAATGAGGCGGAGCAGTATTCACACGGGGTGGTTCCATGGCCCTCGGCTGAACCGGCGCCCCCATCCCTGGTGTTGTGATTCGGTTTGCCTCCGGCGGGTTGCTGGGACCGGCCCCGGGTGTGTGGAAAAGGTTCCTAGGATCGTAAGTCAGAGGCAGACGTGACTGAGTTTTCTGGTGTCTTCTCCTCATGATGTTGTTTGACGCGTTCAGATCCACCGAGAGCCGGAAAGTCTCCGCTTGAAGCTGCTGAGCACGAGCATCCAAAGCCGCCCGCTCCGCAGCCATCCTGACATCTTCTGCTGCTAAATTTTCCTTGGCTTGTGCCACATCTTCACGTAGCCATGCCACCGCCATTTCATGTTGAGCCTTATCCGCCGGCTCAACTACAACAGTCAACAGAGTCGTCATCTTATCCATGAGGTCCATTAGTACCTGAGTCGGGGGGCGCGCAGGGTCTCCTGACCCGGTGGTTATGGCTGCCGCAGCCGTAGAATTCTAATCAGGTTGAGTGCCAGCCATGAAGACTCCGGCTTGATTCGGCAGCTCAGTGGGGTCCGGAATACTGCTGCCATCGAAACAACCCCCAAGCCCGCCGTCTTGTACTGATACAAATAATCTGTTTCGCCTGTGGACGACTCACTGTCAGAACAAACGGCCGTCTCACCACCGTCCACCGATCCTTCTAAAAATTCCCCTCCATGGATGCAACCCACGAAGGTACGCCTTATGGCGGATTGAGCCCGGGCAGATCTAGCGCGATGAGCCGTCTCGACGAGGTCGGCGCAAATGTCCGGCTCAAGGCCCGGCTCGCTGATCCGGCTGATGAAGATGTGGATTCCGTCGAAGGGGACCCGGTATCCGTACTCAATTGAGCCGGCGTCGGGGCCCCAGCCTTCGTCGTTGATGTAGAGCTTGCCGCGATGACTCTTGGTCATCCGGTCCATAGCGTATCCCTTGAGCCCTTTGAAGTTGCCCTTCAAGAACTCAAATCCACTGTGCGCTGGCCCCGCGGTGGGCGCCAACTGTCGTGGAATTGTCACGGCAGATGTCCTAGCGAAAGGACTTAGTCGCAGGGCCATCGCAACTAGGAAGCTTAAAGGGGTTAATTGGGACAAAGGACACGAGAGGTTTATACTGGTTCGGCCCCTTACGGTGAAGGTAAGGCCTAGTCCAGTTGATGTTGTATTGCCAGGTTTCGATGACCAAGGAGCGAATCTGCTAGCTTGGCTATCGGTCTGTTGTTTCTTGTCCTAAGCCGCCATTGGGTCGTCCCCTTATATACACGGGTTGACGCCTGGCGGCCTACAGAATCCTGGTCAGCTCATAAAATGTGTCCGGCTCGGTGACTTCTTTTATATGCCTTTCTTTACAAGTCTTTCTTTACACATGGCGGTTTACAATATTGGGCCTTAAGCCGCCTCTGGGCTTAGGCCTTCTACAATTCTTAATAAACTATCACCTTGAATATTACTGGGCTTCTCTTAATAACCCGCCATTAGGGTTGACCCGGCCCCTCCTGGGCGGGTCATACCTGAAAGTTATATTCCCAACAGCAACCATAGAAAGAGCTTTCTCAGCTATGAGCATTGTCAAAACTGAGTTGCGGAATAAGATGAATGATGAATGGATGAATCATCGTTTGGTGTGCTATATTGAGCGTGTTGTATTTGCAAGTATTGATGATATTAAGATTATACAATGCTATCAAAAAATGAGAAAACGCAAGGGGCTACTACCTCGTGCACTTTGTGACAATGGTATTTTTTTCAAAATATCATACAAACAATTGATTTTAGTATATGTCCAGTGTACTAATTTTAAATACTCGGTTTTATATTTGCAGCTCCAGGTCCTTCTACTATTGCTGGTGAAGAAACAATGGCCTAGAATTAAGCAAGTCTTCATTAGTTTGGTACCAAACAATGTTTGCAAAACTGCACTTTCTTAAATTATTTGTTTTATTGAATTTTCTCTCGTGGTAATAATGAATTTAGGGCCATTTGCATTTCTGTCCCTAACTCGAACCACCTAATCAGATATACCCCTAATTCCAAAGCCTGCTCAAAAATGCCCCTCCGCCGTGATGTGCCCTTATAGAAATGCCCCCCCGAGCCGTTTCCGTCCAGTCAAGGCTGTTTGACCGCTAACGTGCCGTTTCTTTGACATTTTTGCCCCTCCTGCCGTACATCTGGGCCCAACTAACCGGTTCACTCTCTCTCCCCTCTTTCTTCTTCCTCACGACGACAGGGGCATTTTTGAGCACGTACTGGATCGGGCGTTTCCGCGGTCGGAGAGAGAGGGGCAGGTCAAGCACGGCGTGGTGAGCGATGTCTACGGCGGGCACGGTGGGATGTCTTCTACGAGCTCGTCGGTGGCCGCCAATGTAAGTTTCAGTGTCGATTTGGGGGAGATATGGGCATATTGCGAAATTAGGGTTCATCAATTTGGGTTTTTTTGCTGCTGTTAGGTTGATGGTGTCGGCATAGTTCAGTTTCAATCGGAGTTTTACATCCCCGATCTGACATTCTGTGGCCTTGAGGTTCGCTCGATGCAGCGGTGCCCTGGCCATGGGCTTATTCCTGCTCGTCGTGTCGCCTGGGGAGGAGCAAGCTCCGGCAGAAGGTTTCTCGGCTGCCCTCTTGATGTAAGTGTTTGGCTTTTAAGCTTGATTCGATTCTGCTCTTTCCCCTCTTTCTAATTCGGTCATTGATTTTGCAGCTTCCTGATGAATGTGAGTGGGTTGTATGGATTGACCCGCCACCGACCGAACGTGTTGCTCGTGCATTTGAGGAGCTTCATGCAGGATTGGAGAAGAGCTAGCTAAAATCTCATGATTTAGAGAGGAGGGTGATGTATCTAACCGAGAAGAACAAGAAACTAAAGCTGAAGATGAAAAAGAGGAACGAGCTTATGCAAGCATGGGGATTTATCATAGTTCTTGGTATTAGCATTGTGGCCACATTTGTTTCTGGGTGGTCTAATAATCCATACTAAATGGATTTCTCTTTGTAGTGTATGTTGTGATGGAGCTTGGTGTGGGTATGTATTATCACAGGACAATGTTGTGATTTGGGAATGTTGTGATGTTGCTATTTGGAAATGACTCAAGAATCTTGCTTTGATCGATGACTGAAATAGCATAGATTGAAATATTTGAACAAATGATCTGTTGTGACAAAATAGGAGCTCACAAAAATATTTGAAAGTAGCATCTCACAAGATAGCAGCTCACATAATATTCCAAACTAGCAGGTCAAAAAAGGAGCATTGCACATTCAAGATAGTAGCTCACAAGTTCACCATTACATAAGTTCATAATTTCAGCATCACACACTTAAGGTAGCAGCTAACAAGTTCACTTTCAACCTAAGTTCATAAGCTCAATGCACTGTCAACCTAGTACTGTCACTCTTGTCTATCACAAATTCACTTTCAGTCTTTATTGAGAAGGTTGCAAGAGCATTTCTACAGTCTAAAGCACTGGAAAATATTGTTCCCTGTATCAAAGAAGGATCATCTCTATTGTATTGCACATCTGGTCTTTCCTCATCAGATGTTTCAGAGTATCCCATGTCCCTGTCCTCCTCCTCATCTTCACCTGCCTCAGCAAACATGCCTTCAGGGGGTGGAACATAATCTTCCCCCTCATCATCTTTCTCCTTGCCCTTCTTCCTTGTTACAAACTGTGGAAACAACTTTTCATCCTCATCATCACTTGGCCAATCATCTGATAGTCCCTCTTCAGTATAGGGGTCAACTGAATCTCTACTCTGAGAGGGACCTGCATTCTTAGGAACTTCTACAGTAGGTGTTCCTGGTGCCTGCATGGAACTGCTGCTGCCTCTACTATGAGCATTTTTTTCCCGCCCCTTGATTGGCTGGTCCTACCTTTATCTCTAGACCTAGACTGAGATATTGTTCCTCTACTCTCTGGCTCTCCTCTCTTCCTTTGTATGACACTGATTTCTAGTTTAGCAGGGAAATAATCAAGTATTGCAAACATGATACCAAGCTCATCATCACACTGGACAGGGACCCAAGCTGTTTTGTCAATGTCCCAGTACCTGAATTCCACTGCATCATATAGACCCCATGGATATTGAGCACATATGGCAGATCTAAACTGATTAAAAGTCCATTGATTGTCAGCAACAAAAGGAAAAGAGAATCCTGTATTGGTTGCTTTTGTGCCAGCTCTAGCTAGAAGTGTGGTTTCCATTCTACATTCCATCCCAACTGCTCTATCGGGGTTGATCCTATGATGACCATGGAAAACAGAGACAGATCCCAACGCCATGAGCAATATGAACTAGGTCAACAAATCCCAAATCGAACTACAAATGGCATGAGACTCCGCCAGATTAGAAGAGAAACTTACCCCGCTGAAGCATGCTTCTGTGGCTGCGGTGTGCTCCCTCGTTCGCCGCCGCCGCCGCCGCTGCTGCTGCAACTGCTATCCCCATCCATCCGCCGCCGCCGCCGTAGTAGAGTGTCGCGCAGAGTCAAATCTGAAGCTCCACCATGGCTGCCATCAGGAGATCGAGCCTTGCGAGTTGGATCGAGCGAGCTAGGGTTAGGGTTACGGCGGGAGGAGATTTGGGGGAGAAAGAGAGAGTGTGCGGCTTGGGCGAGAGAATGAGAGGGAGAGAGAGTGAACTGGTGACCTGGGCCCAGGTGTAAGGACGGAGGGGCAAAAATGTTAAAGAAATGGCCGCTTACCAGTCAAACAGCCTTGACTGGACGGAAACGGCACGGAAGGGCAATTCTATAAGGGAACATGACGGCGGAGGGGTATTTTTGAGCAGGCTTGCGAATTAGGGGCAAATGTGAGTAGTGGGTTCGAGTTAGGGATACAGATGTAAAAGACCCATGAATTTATATTTCATCTTTAATGTGAATTTGTGGCATACTTCTAGAACATGTTGGTGTGCATGTCATTTGATGTTATTTTTAGTCAGTTAGTTTTAGCCCTAGGCTTTGAGAAATCCTGGCTCCGCCTCTGTCTAGGATGGAATAATATGAAAAACAGGACGGCATGGCATATTCACAACTGTTTGTGTAAACTAAACAGAAACCATTTCAACAAATAAGAAGCAATGCAAGCTAGACACCACATGAAAGATGCAACCAATATGACTCTTCCAAGTTAAAAGCATCCCATCATAAATGGCATTTCAACAAATTAGAAGCAGTGCATGCTATAAATCATATGAAAGATGCAACTAATATCACACTGCATATACTAAAGGTGTCTCGTCATATTGATTTATGAGGGATACAAAAAAACAATAATTTTATTTAAGGACATGCTTAATAGACAGATGTACTATGTACTAAAAACAGGAAGGCATATCACATTAACAGGTATAATGTATAAACTAAGCAGAATAGCACATGCAATTTAACCAGATTGGAAGAATTACAATCTAGACACCATATGCAACATGCAACCACATATAACGCTACCAAGTTAGAGCAAGCACCTGCGATGCTAGTGTATGGGAAATGCGGTAATCAACTTTAGAGCTACGTTCACTATCTTCATCTAGCCTTGTTGTTTCTTGAGAATCATGTGGGGAGGCTGACGCTGCAATCTTTAAATGAGGATATTTTCTCACAGTAGTCCACTTGCCTGACTGCCTCATCATAAGTGATTGATGAGGGATACACAAGAACATTAGTTTGATGTAAGAACGTGGTTAATAGATAGATGTAATAGTATGTACCAAAAACAGTAAGGCATGTCATATTCAAAGGTATAGTGTGTAAGCTAAGCAGATGCAATTTAACCAAATTGGAAGCAATACAAGCTAGACATCCGGCTGGAGTGGTGAGCATGATCATCTAGGACCTGAGAGCCTGGTGGGAGGCGGGCTGCTTCGCCACCGTTGTGGCATTTTAGTTGGCTTCCAGGTGATGCCTGTCTGTGTTGGGCTTGTCACTAGCTCGGCCAGTGCCCTGACTAGCCATTTGACTTCTGGTGCTCTCAAGATGGTGGTTCATGTAAAAAATATCTTTCCTTACCTTAATAAAGACCGACTTTGGCCTTTCGAATACAAGCTAGACATCATATGCAACATGCAACCATTGACACCGCGAAGTTAAAGCAGGCACCTGGGATGGTGGTTCATTGGGAGCGAGGTCATCAACTCCAGAGATACATTTACCGTCTCCATCTGCTGACACTGCAGCCTTTAAATGGCTGAAACGTGTCTGGCCTAGCCGCGTACCACGCTGGAGCAACTTCTCTCTTTTATTTTCTGCTTCTGTGAAGGCAGCAGAGTCTGAAATACCCTTGCATAAAAACACAATAGTGAGATTATGGGTGAAGTGTGTGCAGAACTAGTGCACTGTAAAAGTAGCAGATAGCAGGTGGCTGAAAAATAAATGACAGGAGACATATGTTAGCTCTACAACATTGCATGGCAAACAAAATTAGATTCTACTCCGTGTGATTTTGTAATATATGAGCACAGGAAATGCAGGTACTCCTCCAGCACACCACCACATGTGGTCCCATCAAGATAACAGTCGACTGAAAATAAATAGGTTAGTCGATTTTTTTATGAACCGTCCGATCTATAAGGAACGGGCAGATGGCCTTTGTCTACCTCCCACCAGTCACTGTTGACGATCTTTCTCGAACAGCCAGCGACCACCGGCCCAGACCCCTGCCTCCGCCGCCCCGCCCTCCCCTCGACCTCACACCACCACCGTGCTTGGCAGCACCCCTAGGCCATCCCTTTAATCCCGAGCGACCTCTAGATCGGGCGCCAGCAGCTCTAGGCCCCACACGCCCCTAAGATAAACACCGAGGCGCTGCTTCCCCGGCGTAATAGGCGGACTAGCACCTGTTACGCTGGGGAATGCTTCTGTTAATTGGGAATCAACTGACCAAGAATTGAAATCCAGGGGCAACGGACCTCTAGCTAAGGTGAAATAGTATATGAGGAGAAACCTTGTGCATCACGAGTAACTAGGAACATCTAGTATCAAGAAGAAGCGGTCAACTAGTGTCTTCTGTGGGATGAATACCGTGCAAGCATACACGTAAGATTTGCAAGAATAAGGGAAGAGGAGTACCATTTCCGGTTGCCAGTGTGGTCGCCTCCACATGCTGCGCCGATCTTCTTCTTTTTGCTGGGGAAATCGATGTTTTGGAGGAGGGTGCAGGCTTGGATAAACCCATGGCCAAATTGTTGACGGTGTTACCATGGCCGTATGTCGGCGGAGGGGAAGCAGATCCAAGGCGGCGAAGGACGGCGTAGCAGGAACAGCTCCGGTGCGGTGGACGGTGGCGAAGTTGGAGCGGCAGCGGTGAGGCGCAGGATAGCGTGGTTGAACTGGCTCGGGTACGGATGGCTCAGCCTCGGCTTCAACTACTAGCCTTGGAGGGCGTTGCGGTTGAGGTTGCGGTGGACGACGACGTCGGGGTATCAGCTCTGGCATGATGGAGGAGGGCGGCGGTCGACGGGTGGGATGGGGTGGCGGACGGAGGACGCCGGGGTTTCGCGGCTGGTGGAGAGGTAGTTCTGGCACCCATAGAGTACGAATGGGGAATCGGATGGGGGCGGGGGGCTAAGGGAGAACCATGTTTTGGTCTGGGACGCGCTTGTTTTTGGCTTTTTTGAACAGATGGGACGCGCTTTTTTGAAATTTGGGGAAATTACAAACTTTGCTCCCCTCTTAAATTTCATACTTACTGCGGGTCGGGGGTAGGATGGTAATCCCAGGTGTCCCAAATAGTGGGCGGGAGCGATTTCGGCCACGCGCATATGTGCTTAGGCGGCCATTGTGTATGAATGTTTTTCGGAGGCGGTTGCATGGCGTCTAAATGAAGCTACAAACCTACCCCGGTTTAGACCTTTGGACGTCGGGCCGGTAGGTTTCATGGGTCGGAGTTAGAAAAGTAATTTCCTTCTACTACCAAACATTGGTCTCACGCGGTTTCGGGCGAGTAGAGGCTCTTTTGGCGCTTCGTTCGAAATTTCAAAACAGAAGCATTCATGTTTAGTGTACTCTTGAACTTTGAGGATTGACCTAAATAGACAACGTTAAATTTGACCTTGTATATTTGAAAACCTCATTAAATTATCCGATTCTTTTTGAAATTTTGACACTTGAAAATCCTATAACTACGATTATTTTCGAATGGAGCAGCTAAATTTGAATCTATTTTGTACACGACTATATATGCTATTATGTACAAAATCAGAGCAAAGATTGGTGCCCCCATAATTTAGGTATGATTTACAAATGCCATGATATTGAATTCAAATAATTGAATGGACTTCATGTTGAATTCGATTTTTTTAACCACCTTAAGTTGAATTCAAATGTATACTAGTTCGTAGCTAGCTATTTATAATGTTCATTGTGTAACTTTCATATGTATAATCTGCTTTACACACACAACATGAACTATACTCACGTTTATATTCGATTGCTAAAGGATGCACTGTCTGGAATTCAAAATACTAACTATGTGGATCAATTATGTCGAATAATAACATGGACATGCTCAAATTCGATAGAATCTAGATGTCTGATGGATCAATGACCGTCCCTTACGCGAATTGCAAATATCATGATCCCATCCTAATATTTGGATACAATTTATATCTTTAATCAATGTACATCAGTCTTTTACATGTAGTTTCACTCTCCATCGGTGGTCTCTCACACATGCTCACACACTCTCTCCCATGGTGTCTTTCTCGCATACATGCTCTCGATATAACCCTCCCTCCCTCTCGTAACCATTTACGACTGTTTTCACTAACCTTTATCACAAGCACTCTTCCTCTCACAACGCACAATCCCCATTGACCCTTTCTATATACATAGACTTGCCTACGTGTCTCCTATAAGCACATTATCTTTAGATCTATCTCTCACGCATTGTCTCACACCTCTCTTCCTAGTCGATGAGTATGATTCTAGCAGAGCATTCTGTAGGATGCCCCTTAAAGTTAGGTCGGATGAATAGTAATATCAGAGATAAGGGGTTACCTTAGTCTGAGAACCCAGGGTTACAAATCCTAGCCGGCTTTGTCAGTGGACATTGAGTCCTTCACAATTCTGCTATCATTGTCTTGTAAGACAAGTCATCCATGGGTCTCCCTAAATGTGTCACAGGCTAACCAATGTGGCGCAGGAACCGAACCAAGGGTCTCACCTCGACCCACTGGACCTCACGCGGTGACACACCCTCTGCCCCCAGGTCTCGTTATCTTCTCACACCCACATAGACCAACACAGACACCACAAAAAAATCTCCTCGTGCCTCTAGCCCCTCCCACCTTGCATATACACACTCAAGGGAATCTCTCGCCGTGACATCATATTAGTCTCTCTCTCTCTAGACCTCTCTCATTTCTCGTGCTATCTCTCCCACATCCCTCCCCCGCCGGCCCCTCTATCCATGCCTCTCTTGAATACGTAATACACACACATACCTCTCTAGGCCCTGCCAAATACATCAACTACACATTCACACATGTTACATCACGTACCCCATTGATCTAAAAAGCCCTCTCTTCACGTTTATTTCGCATACAACATTCCTTTTGAATAAAGTGTGGCCAAAAAATATTTTAGAATTACTACATATATACAACATTACAAAGTTATATGGAGGAGTATGGACGTTAATTTGTTGCATGGTGCCGACAATGATATTTATTCTGCATTGTGATTTTTTATACTACATATAAAGTTAGTCGTAATAAAGAGAAATGAAGAGCATCTCTCTCCCCATCGCATACAGCCCCTCTATGCCCTTTTCACGTATGCACACAAACTATCTCCAAGTCCTCTAAAATTAAGCCCCCAGCACATTCACGCATGTTTCATCTTTATCTCGCGATATATACAGTGACGATCATTGTATTTGGAGCGAAAGCATGATACGTACATTGGACTTCAGAATCCACTCATTACGGTCACCATTTACATTTTGTGGTTATTATACAATCACGGGCTCACTGTACAGCTCTGTATTTGCTCAAGATACGACTAGTTGACCAGTTAAACGCTCCACGTGGCACCTCTAGTGTTGCATCACATTATCTCACTACCATTGGGCCCACCTGTCGGCTTGTATCTACTCTTCTACACTCTTATAAAAACCGAGTTGGTGATGATGGTGTGCCTGCCATCCTGCAATATAGGCTGTCCGATTTATATCTGACGGATAGGAAGGAAACTATGGCAATTTGCAAAAAGATACCCACACACCTCTCCACATTTGCAAATAAGGCCTTCCCTCCTTCATCCTTTTCTCTCACAAGATAAACTAGTCATACAAATGCATCTTGATGTTACGTGCAACGCACGGGCATCTTGCTAATAAGAATGAAAACAAATGACAAAAAAATATTAGACGGTGGTTCGAAGTCATGACCGCGGGCACAACGGACAAGGTGGCCTTGTATTGGTATGCTGAGCCATCTGTTTTAACACACAGGAGCTGGTGTGGTGATTATACACACACGCACACATGCACACGAACTGCATGCACGCAACACTCACACGAACACATGCAGCCATGCACGCACGCAACACTCACATGTACACACGCAGCCACGCACACACGCAACACTCACACGCACACACGCATGCATGCATGCACACACCACATGACCAACACACACTCTCACGCTCAAGTGCCCAACCTACACGTGCATGCGCACACACCAGGCCCTGACAGACACATACACAACCATGTGATTCCCGCGCACGGGTTGGAGTCTTGTCGCACCTGCGTAAATTTGTGTTTATCTGACCTTTTTCCTATGCCAACTGACGGATGGGACCCACAAGGAACGTGGTCAATTTAACTAGTCAACATGGTGCCACGCAGACTATTTGGCCAGTCAACAGAGTGCAATCCGATGTTGAACAGTGAGCAAGTGACCGTATAATCATCGCAAAATGTATATAGTGACCGTAATAAGCGTATTCTGAAGTTCGGTGACCGTATTATGCTTTCTCTCTATAGGCCCTCCAAAACTACATCTCTACACGTTCTCGCATGTTACATCTAACAACTATGCAATACATCACTACTACTACACTCTAACACAATAAATCATATGTGTTTTTAGTTTTACTAGATATCATATTGTTACTTAATTATTCAGTTTGCATACATTAAAATTGCCTTTGAAATGTATAGCCAGTATCATCTACCGCGCGGGAAAAATCCCACCATTTCCTTTTAATCGGGTTTGTATCGATGGATCGTGTGAAATAGCAAAACTATAGTACTAGTATACAGTACAAGTGACAGTTCAATGGGCCGCCGTGTCGTGTACTCCTCCGTCGTAAGAGTGGAGCGCTCGCTTTCGTAAATGTTCTAGTCCCTTCCGCCGATATGTGGGACATCAAGCTATCGGGTCCATGTGCCATACCGAAATACAGTGCAGAGCAGCAGGGGTGAAGTACCCCACTCATGGCGTCGGCGTAGTAATGAGCAACGAGGCATCAAATCAGAAAGCTGCACCTTTCCCGCAGTTAAGTTGGAGGGACGAAGTAATAATAATGCTAGTAAAAAAGAAGTTGGAGGGACGAAGCAACCATCATTTCACTCATTGATGAGTCTGCTTCTCCCTCATCTTCTTCAAGTTAACCACGTGTTGCTTCTGCCATTGTTCTGCCTCATGTGGGACACGGATCGGCTTGGTAAAGCACTGACACGTGGGACCGCATGTTTGCAAACCGCCAGGCCAACGTCCTCTAAAAATAAGAAACCTCCCTGATAACCCACAAGTATAGGGGATCGCAACAGTTTTCGAGGGTAGAGTATTCAACCCAAATTTATTGATTCGACACAAGGGCAGCCAAAGAATATTCTCAAGTATTAGCAGCTGAGTTATCAATTCAACCGTACCTGGAAACTTAATATCTGCAGCAAGGTATTTAGTAGCAAAGTAATATGATAGTAGTGGTAACAGTGGCAAAAGTAACGGTAGTAGTTTTGGTTTTATAGTGATTGTAACAGTAGCAACGGAAAAGTAAATAAGCGAAGAACAATATATGAAAAGCTCGTAGGCAATGGACCAGTGATGGATAATTATGTCGGATGCGATCAATCATGCAACAGTTATAACATAGGGTGACACAGGACTAGCTCCAGTTCATCAATGTAATGTAGGCATGTATTCCGAATATAGTCATACGTGCTTATGGAAAAGAACTTGCATGACATCTTTTGCCCTACCCTCCCGTGGCAGCGGGGTCCTATTGGAAACTAAGGGATATTAAGGCCTCCTTTTAATAGAGTACAGAACCAAAGCATTAACACATAGTGAATACATGAACTCCTCAAACTACGGTCATCACCGGTAAGTATCTCGATTATTGTCACTTCGGGGTTAACGGGTCATAACACATAATAGGTGACTATAGACTTGCAAGATAGGATCAAGAACTCACATATATTCATGAAAACATAATAGGTTCAGATATGAAATCATGGCACTCGGGCCCTGGTGACAAGCATTAAGCATAGCAAAGTCATAGCAACATCAATCTCAGAACATAATGGATACTAGGGATCAAATCCTAACAAAACTAACTCGACTACATGATAAATCTCATCCAACCCATCACCATCCAGCAAGCCTACGATGGAATTACTCACGCACGGCGGTGATCATCATGAAATTGGTGATGGAGGAAGGTTGATGATGACGATGGCGACAGATTCCCCTCCCCGAAGCCCCGAACGGACTCCAGATCAGCCCTCCCGAGAGAGTTTAGGGCTTGGCAGCGGCTCCGTATCGTAAAATGCGATGAATCCTTCTTCCTGATTTTTTTCTCCCCGAACACGAATATATGGAGTTGGAGTTGAGGTCGGTGGAGCATCAGGGGGGCCCACGAGGCAGGGGGCGTGCCCGGGGGGTAGGCGCCCCCCACCCTCGTGGACAAGGTGTGGGCCCCCTGGCGTTGATTCTTTCGCCAGTATTTTTTATATATTCCAAAGATAATCTCTGTTGATTTTTCAGGTCATTTTCGAGAACTTTTATTTCTGCACAAAAATAACACCATGGCAATTCTGCTGAAAACAGCGTCAGTCCGGGTTAGTTCCATTCAAATCATGCAAGTTAGAGTCCAAAACAAGGGCAAAAGTGTTTGGAAAAGTAGATACATTGGAGACATATCACTCCCCCGCCATCCGTGTGGCAAAATCACCTCCTTTTTACTAATCTTGATTCTATAACTTTTTTAGAACACTATAATTGAGATTTGTATAGATAGCACACAGGAGCAAAACCAAGTGGTACGGTTAAGAGCATTCACAATGTGTAGCCAAATGTGAAAATAGCTTTTGTCATTGATGGGAACCATTTGTGGACTGTTCTGCCAAAGCCAAAAGGATGGAACCAAAGCTCCCATATTGATTGATTGAAGGAATAGAAAAATGCAACGTCTCTCCTCTTTCTCCTGTGCTTGGACGCATGTACAGTATAGAGCACAGAGTCTACTCCCATGTCCCTTCTATTACAAATCACTAAGCAGTGAGGCATCAAATCATAAAGCACGGATGAAGCAACCATCATTTCACTCTTCGCTGACTCCGCTTCTCCATCGTCTTCTTCGAGAAACCACCTCACCGCACTAAGCTGGATGGATGACACTATTGTGTACTAGTAGTACTAGTACATTTACGCGTCCTTTGGTTCAACAGACTTCTTGGATGCAAATAAGACGGTTGTCTCGGCTTGCAGGCGGCACTTGCGAATGACTTACCGTGGTCTCCCTGAATGGTGTTCTCCGTCGAATGCACTTCGCCATACCAAAACGTTTGACATATCGTCGACGTCACCGCAATGGGGAAGGAAGTCAAATAGTTACTACCTTCATTTTTTGTACCCCAGGCCAGTACATCAAAATTACAATTTGCAAAAGGCTACTAACACTAATCGAGGCAAAATTGATGGGGTTTGGCTCGTACTAGCAACCAAGGACAAATATACCCTTGCATGAATGCGGAAGTGAGAAGGTTTGTTTGCATGGCGCTGCATTAATCAAGCGATGAGGAGTGAGATGATTAGCTCTTTGGGCTTTGGAGAAAAAATACACATTAATTGACACGTCAAACGATGATTTGTATCGAACCACACCCTCACACGGTCGCTCCTGCACGCGCGGTCGCACCGCACCCTCACACAGTCGCTCCTCCATGCTGCAAACCCAACCAAGGGAACGCACCCTCACTGACACGTGCTACCACTGACAGATAATTTTCGTTCATACATTATGTTTATCCAACCGCATGTTGGGGTGGATCCGTACGGCCCGTGCGGTGGTCTATTGGGGAAGAAGAAGAGGTGAGGAAGAAGGGTTAGGAGACGTAGGATATTCATCCAACTGCCTGAAATGGTAGACTGACCCAAATGATGAAAGTCAGGCGACTTGCATAATAATATATGTTTTTACACAGCAAAAGATCCCTAAAAACAACAACATAAAGAAAAAGTATCACTGCTCGTGGAACGAGACGGCCTCATCATCTTTGGCTGCCGACGCGAACCAGTCGTAGCTGCCGACGTGTGTCTCCGCACCGTGGTTGTCCTCGGCCTCTAGCTACTCGTTCATGTGGAGCATGCGGGCGCTCTGCACGGACGAGAGCACCGCCCGGTTCAAGTCGAGGACGTCTAGTTCCGCTTGCAGGAGGGCCTCGATGGCAGCGGCATCCGTGCGCTTCGCGTCGAGTTGAGCCTCCGCCACCCGGTTCAAGTCCAGGACGTCCGGTTCCGCCTACAGGAGGGCCTCGATGGCAGCGGCATACGCACGCTCCGCGTCGAGTTGAGACTCTGCCGCCTGGTTCACATCCATGACATCCAGTTCTGCCTGCAGGAGAGCCTCGATGGCAGCAGCATGCGTGCGCTCCGCGTCGAGTTGAGCCTCTGCCTCCCGGTCCTCCTTTAGTATCGCCAGATTGAACCACTGGTCCGCCTGCACCATGGGGGACCCGGACGCCGGCACGAAGTCGACGTCCATCGTCTCATAACCATCGGGGGCCTTTTGCGCCGCGACCTCGTCCATGAACATTGGATCGGCTTCCTCCTCCTTGTAGCTTGGCTCCAGAGAACTTGGGGATTGGCCCGCCGCAAAGCGAGCTTGGGAACGGAGGTCTGTAGCGCCGACCGCCGCCATGATTTCTGCGCGGCGCTCCGGCGTCAGCATCTTGTAGTACGTGATCTTGCGGCGCACCATGGCTTTCCGGTGAACTAGGAGACGCTTGGGTTAGGGGATCGAACGGTGGGGGAATGGGCTTGAGAGGAGGTGTGGTTTTGGGGCAATGGCTGGCGTAGGCCAAGAAGCAAAGGTTCTGGTGTGAATAGTGGTTCCGGTTATGACTGGTCAATCGGTTTTGACTGTACATCGCTCTTATCGCGTTCCCGTTGCACCCCGGCACGCTGGACCCTCCATGTCGTTCACCGAACGGAACGCGCTTCATCTTGCGTTTTCACTTGCTTGTGGGACCATAGTTGAGAGCAAACCGATGTCCCCCCCCCCTCCCCCGCCCGCGTCATTTATACTACCACTCCCTCCGTTTTATGTGGAGTAAATAAAAACAGAGGGAGTATACTACGGATGAGGATCCCCTGACATGGCCGAACCTATTGAGTAACTGACATGCGGGGCCTAGCAAGCATGGGTCCGCTAGTAAGTGACCGAAAGGGAGGGTAAGGCAAGGATCCTATGTCAGAGGATCCACTTCCACTACTACTCCCACCTTCCATCTACAGGGCCTAATGCGTTTTTCGAGGCTAACTTTGACCAAATGTTAGAGTAATAATATATGACATGCAACTTACACAAAGCATACGGTCAAATTCGTATGTGAAAGGAGCTTCCAATGATAAAATTTTCACATTATACATCTCATGTACTATTAATCTTGTCAATAGTCAAAGGGTTTTGGAAAACACATTAGAGCATGGTTAATAATATAGCCAGCCGATGGCTATAAGGAACTGCCATGTCATCTATAGCCAGCATCAATATGCACTCATACAATAGTGTGGGCTATAAGGTTGGCTATTTCCTGCAAAAAAATAATATAAAAGGATGGCTATTTTATTAGTACTTTTTCACATCTCCTCTCTACTATCTTTTTCTTCATATTTATTGTATTTACCTAGGAATGTGTATATAGCTAGGCTCTTGCATGAGAGCTCACTCCCCTTACTTTTTCACATCTCTCTCCTTCACATCGGCAAAAGTGCCATGTAAGTTGGCCCTTAATGGCTATCAGGTTGGCTCTAAGCATTTAATATTTGCATGAGCAAGGTATATGATTGGAAGAGAGTCGCATGCATACTTTATTTTCTTGATCTATGTGTTATGGCCGGGCTGTAGAATATAAGAGCCCCCTTCACTCTCTCTCCTCTCTTCTCACTCCTCCAAGTAGGATTTTAATGACATGACAAGTCTTATAGCCTGCTGACTAGGCATTATTAGACTTGCTCTTAGGCCCTATATAAATGGACGGAGGGAGTACTATGAGCACTTCATACTCTACTACTGATGTTGTCAGTACTCCACTAGTACTATTGGACAGGGAGCTTAAAAAAGTTACTATTTGACTGGCTATACATGGCGAAATCCTAGTAGGAAGAGCATGCGCGAGAACAAGCACATTCATGTGGTTGAAAACAAATTGGAAACCATCTCTGTTTGAACACAAATCTAGGAGTATGTACGAATCTAACAAGATTGATTGGGAGTTGTTGAATGTTGATACTTTTTCTGTAAGTTTGACCAAAGTAGAAATACTTTGACTACACATAAAACTTATATGTAAACTAGAAAGGATCGAAGGGACTATATTGTACGTTTAAAAGCGAAATGAACATTGAATACCCTTTATATATGATTTGCAGATGCTATGATCACCGGTCCAAAATTTTGAATCCGCCTTAGGTATCACACATGCACCCACTCGTTTTGTCTCAATTTCATCTCGGGGTCCGAAGATCGATTGAAAGAGGACTAGGGTGGGTACAATACATCTCGGGGTCCCATCTTAGTTTCCCTCATGAATGTACAATATACTCCCT
>NC_041384.1:525697974-525742344 GCF_002162155.2 Triticum dicoccoides
TTCTATCATAGAAACATACCAAACCTTTATCTCCTTGCACGACACACAATTGATCTCTCAAACATCAATCGATCTCGTCAAGATGTGTTGGGGCATGAACCGAATGGGATGTCAAAACTAAGATGGGAAGCGACACGTAGTGGATGCAAAGTGAAACTTTAAATGAACCGTTTGTTTGTATGCATGTCATACAAATTACAACATTGGAAATACAAGCGAATGATACTCGACGGAATGTTCAAATGACGCATGCGGGAGGACGGACTCGACTGGAGGGCGGCATGATCGATGGAGAGGATGGTTGGAGAGGAATGAGAAATAAGCAACGCCACATGATTATACTTGAACGGCTCAAATAAACAATAAGTTGTCTCGTTTTCCCTTCTGTCTTGGTCACGGAGTAAGATACTTCCTCTATTTTTATTTACTCTACATATTAGGTTTGACTAAAGTCAAACTTCATAAAATTTGACCAAGTTTATAGAAAACTAGCAAGACGCCCGTGCCTTGCACGGAACATCAAGATCTTGTGGGAGAAAAGGATGAATGAGGGAAGGCCTTATCTGCAAATGTGGAGAGGAGTGCGGGTAAATTGTCATAGTTTCCATCCTATCCATTAGATATAGATCGGACGGCCTATATTGCAGGATGGAAGGCACACCATCATCACCAACTCTGCTTTTTATGTACACTAGCAAGATGCCCGTACGTTGCACAGAACATCAAGATGCATTTGTATGAGTAGTTTATCTTGTGGGAGAAAAGGATGAATGAGGAAGGCCTTATTTGAAAATGTGGAGAGGGGTGTGAGTATCTTTTTGCAAAATTGCCATAGTTTCCTTCCTATCCATCAGATATATATCGGACGGACTCTTATAAAAACAGAGTTGGTGATGATGGTGTGCCTGTCATCCTGCAATATAGGCCGTCCGATTTATATCTGACGGATAGGAAGGAAACTATGGCAATTTTGCAAAAAGGTACCCACACACCTCTCCACAATTGCAAATAAGGCCATCCCTCGTTCATCCCTTTCTCTCACAAGATAAACTAGTCATACAAATGCATCTTGATGTTACGTGCAACGCACGGGCATCTTGCTAGTAAGAGTAGAAATATGAACATTTACAATAGCAACTATATATGATGTGAAAGTATATTCAATAATGAATCTAATGGTGTTGATTTGTTATTGTATATGTTATTAATTCTGTCTATGAACTTCGTCAAAGTTTACAAAATTTGACTTTGAGCAAAGCTAAAATGTGGAGAAAATAAAAACAGAGGGAGTACGCAGGGACTAGTATAGTTACTACTGCCGGAACATGGTAAGTTGGACCCCACGGCAGCCGAACCAGTAAACCCTCGTACTCCCCACCGCGTGGGAAACCACTGCCGAGTCTTCCCCGGCTCCATGTCTTTCCCTTCCTATGCCTCACCATCGTCCACCGCCCTGGTGCTCTCGGCGTGCCGTGGTCAACATGGTCAACGAACGACATCCATCGGACGTGGACTGTACGTGGAGAGGCTGACAGCTGGGTCCACGGCCACACACAAGGAAATGCCTCCTTATTACGCGCAAAATAATGATTCCTCCACCTGACATCTGGGACCCACCGGAAGGGCCCTGTATTTTGCGGAAAAAACATCCCCCCCCCCGCTAACAGGTCGGACCCACCAGCTATATCTTCGCATGCAAGGAAGTGTCTCCTTATTACACACAAAAAAATGAATACTCCCCCTGCTAGCTGGGACCCAACATGGTGGGAGGCTGACATGTGGGCCTACTAAGTTGACGGGGACAGAGGGCTTTACCAACTTAGTCAATATGAACGATTCTAGCTCTAGTGACCATACGATGTCCATCAACGGCCGTAGTGCTTCTTCAACCTCTGGTCTTCTTGCTCCACGCGCCCAAAGCAGCACCGGTCGTGCCGCCTGCTCCTGCCTCCCGTGGCCGGCTGGGCTGCCGCGGAGGCCTCACCACCCCTACTACTCCCACCACTGGCCAGGCCCTGCGGCGACGACAGCCTCACACCGCAGTCGAACCAGTGAACCCTCGTACTCCTCTCCGCGTGGGCATCCACTGCCGCGTCTTCCTTGGCTCCACGTCGTCCCCTTCCTAGGCCTTGTCGTCCATCGCCTTGGTGCTCTCGGCGCGGCGTGGTCAATGTGGTCAATGAACGACTTCCATCGGAAGAGTACTGTACGTGGAGAGGCTGACAGCTGGGTCCACGGCCGCAGCAATGAAGTGCCTCCTTATTACGCGCAAAATAGTGATTCCTCCACCTAACAACAGGGACCCATCGGACGGGCCACCGTATTTCACAAAAAAAAATGTTTCCCCCCTGACTGCTGAGACCCACCAGCTACATCTTCGCACGCAAGGAAGTGCCTGACAGTCGGGACCCACCCGGTCGAAGCGTACGTAGCATTATCATTCTGGTCGTGAACGTGTATGTACATACGATCGGTCTGTCTGCAGGCTGCACGATGAACAGTGGCCGTGCAAGGAAGGGCACGTGTCGTAGTAGAGGCGCACACGTGTCGTAGTAGAGGTGTGCACGTAGCATGTACATGCACGTGTTGGGGAATGTAGTAATTTCAAAAAAAAATCCTACGCACACGCAAGATCATGGTGATGCATAGCAACGATAGGGGAGAGTGTTGTCTACGTACCCTTGTAGACCGAAAGCGGAAGCGTTATAACAACGCGGTTGATGTAGTCATACGTCTTCACGGCCCGACCGATCAAGCACCGTAACTACGACACCTCCGAGTTCTAGCACACATTCAGCTCGATGACGATCCCGGACTCCGATCCAGCAAAGTGTCGGGGAAGAGTTCTGTCAGCACGACGACGTGGTGACGATCTTGATGTTCTACTGTCACAGGGCTTCGCCTAAGCACCGCTATAATATTATCGAGGACTATGGTGGAGGGGGGCACCGCACACGGCTAAGAGATCTCAAGGTTCAATTGTTGTGTCTAGAGGTGCCCCCTGCCCCCGTATATAAAGGAGCAAGGGGGAGGAGGCCGACCCTAGGAGGGGCGCGCCAGGGGAGTAGGATTCCAACTCCTAGTTGGAGTAGGTTTCCTCCTTTCCTAGTCCAACTAGGAGAAGGGGGAAAAGGGGGGAAGAGGGGAAGGAAGGGAGAGAGGGGCCGCGCCCCAAACCCCTTGTCCAATTCGAACTGGGCTTCGGAGGGGTGCGCGCCACCTCCTGGTCCTTCCCACTAAGGCCCATTAAGGCCCATTGCTTCTTCCTCGTATTCCCGTAACTCCCCGATACCTCCGAAAATACCCGAATCACTCGGAACCTTTCCGATGTCCGAATATAGTCGTCCAATATATTAATCTTTACGTCTCGACCATTTCAAGACTCCTCATCATGTCCTCGATCTCATCCGGGACTCCGAACTCCTTCGGTACATCAAAACATATAAACTCATAATGAAACTATCATCGAAACCTTAAGCGTGCGGACCCTACGGGTTCGAGAACAATGTAGACATGACCGAGACATGTCTCCGGTCAATAACCAATAGCGGAACCTGGATGCTCATATTGGCTCCCACATATTCTACGAAGATCTTTATCGGTCAGACCGCATAACAACATACGTTGTTCCCTTTGTCATCGGTATGTTACTTGCCCGAGATTCGATCGTCGGTATCTCAATACCTAGTTCAATATCGTTACCGGCAAGTCTCTTTACTCGTTCCGTAATACATCATCTCGCAACTAACTCATTAGTTGCAATGCTTGCAAGGCTTATGTGATGTGCATTAGCGAGAGGGCCCAGAGATACCTCTCCGACAATCGGAGTGACAAATCCTAATCTCAAAATACGCCAACCCAACATGTACCTTTAGAGACACCTGTAGAGCTCCTTTATAATCACCCAGTTACGTTGTGACGTTTGGTAGCACACAAAGTGTTCCTCCGGTAAACGGGAGTTGCATAATCTCATAGTCATAGGAACATGTATAAGTCATGAAGAAAGCAATAGCAACATACTAAATGATCGGGTGCTAAGCTAACGGAATGGGTCAAGTCAATCACATCATTCTCCTAATGATGTGATCCCGTTAATCAAATGACAACTCATGTCTATGGTTAGGAAACATAACCATCTTTGATTAACGAGCTAGTTAAGTAGAGGCATAATAGTGACACTTTGTTTGTCTATGTATTCACACAAGTATTATGTTTCCGGTTAATACAATTCTAGCATGAATAATAAACATTTATCATGATATAAGGAAATAAATAATAACTTTATTATTGCCTCTAGGGCATATTTCCTTCAGTCTCCCACTTGCACTAGAGTCAATAATCTAGTTCACATCGCCATGTGATTTAACACTAATAGTTCACATCACCATGTGATTAACACCCATAGTTCACATCGTCATGTGACCTATACCCAAATGGTTTACTAGAGTCAGTAATCTAGTTCACATCGTTTATGTGATTAACACCCAAAGAGTACCAAGGTGTGATCATGTTTTGCTTGTGAGATAATTTTAGCTAATTGATCCCACTTTCAATATGTATCTAGATCGAGACTTAGAGTCATCCAGATCTGTGTCAAAACTTGCATCGACGTTACTTTTTACGACAAACCTTTTGTCACCTTCATAATTGAGAAATATTTCCTTATTCCACTAAGGATAATTTTGACCGCTGTCCAGTGATCTACTCTTAGATCACTACTGTACTCCCTTGCTTAACACAGTGTAGGGTATACAATAGATCTGGTACACGGCATGGCATACTTTATAGAACCTATGGCTGAGGCATAGGGAATGACTTTCATTCTCTTTCTATCTTCTGCCGTGGTCGGGTTTTGAGTCTTACTCAATTTCACACCTTGTAACACAGCCAAGAACTCTTTCTTTGACTGTTCCATTTTTGAACTACTTCAAAATATTGTCAAGGTATGTACTCATTGAAAAAACTTATCAAGTGTCTTGATCTATCTCTATAGATCTTGATGCTTAATATGTAAGCAGCTTCACCGAGGTCTTTCTTTGAAAAACTTCTTTCAAAACACTCCTTTATGCTTTGCAGAATAATTCTACATTATTTCCGATCAACAATACATCATTCACATATATTTATCAGAAATGATGTAGTGCTCCCACTCACTTTCTTGTAAATACAGGCTTCACCGCCAGTCTGTATAAAACTATATGCTTTGATCATCTCATCAAAGTGCATATTCCAACTCCGAGATGCTTGCACCAGTCCATAGATGGATCACTGGAGATTGCACATTTTGTTAGCACCTTTAGGATTGACAAAACCTTCTGGTTGTATCATATACAACTCTTCTTTAATAAATCCATTAAGGAATACAGTTTTGTTTATCCATTTGCCGGATTTCATAAAATGTGGCAATTGCTAACATGATTCGGACAGACTTAAGCATAGATACGAGTGAGAAACTCTCATCGTAGTCAACACCTTGAACTTGTCGAAAACCTTTTTGCGACAATTCTAGCATTGTAGATAGTAACACTACTATCAGCGTCCGTCTTCCTCTTGAAGATCCATTTAATCTTAATGGCTCGCCGATCATTGGGCAAGTCAATCAAAGTCCATACTTTGTTCTCATACATGGATCTCATCTCAGATTTCATGGCCTCAAGCCATTTCGCGGAATCTGGGCTCATCATCGCTTCCTCATAGTTCGTAGGCTCGTCATGGTCAAGTAACATGACCTCCAGAACTAGATTACCGTACCACTCTGGTGCGGATCTCACTCTGGTTTACCTACGAGGTTCGGTAGTAACTTGATCTGAAGTTACATGATCATCATCATTAGCTTCCTCACTAATCGGTCTAGTAGTCACAGGAACAGATTTCTGTGATGAACTACTTTCCAATAAGGGAGCATGTACAGTTACCTCATCAAGTTCTACTTTCCTCCCACTCACATCTTTTGAGAGAAACTCCTTCTCTAGAAAGGATCTATTCTTAGCAACGAATGTCTTGCCTTCGGATCTGTGATAGAAGGTGTACCCAACAGTCTCCTTTGGGTATCTTATGAAGACATATTTCTCCGATTTGGGTTTGAGCTTATCAGGATGAAACTTTTTCACATAAGCATCACAACCCAAAACTTTAAGAAACGACAACTTTGGTTTCTTGCCAAACCATAGTTCAGATTGTGTCGTCTCAACGGATTTAGATGGTGCCCTTTTTAACGTGAATGCAGCTGTCTCTAATGCATAACCCCAAAACGATAGTGGTAGATCGGTAAGAGACATCATAGATTGCACTATATCCAATAAAGTACGGTTATGACGATCGGACACACCATTATCCTGTGGTGTTCCAGGTGGCATGAGTTTGTGAAACTATTCCACATTGTTTTAATTGAAGACCAAACTCGTAACTCAAATATTTGTCTCCGCGATCAGGTCGTAGAAACCTTATTTTCTTGTCACGATGATTTTCCACTTCACCCTGAAATTATTTGAACTTTTCAAATGTTTCAGACTTATGTTTCATCAAGTAGATATACCCATATCTGCTCAAATCATCTGTGAAGGTCAGAAAATAACGATACCCACCGCGAGCTTCAACATTCATCGAACCACATACATCTGTATGTATGATCTCCAACAAATCTGTTGCTCTCTCCATAGTACCGGAGAACGGCGTTTTAGTCATCTTGCCCATGAGGCACGGCTCGCAAGTACCAAGTGATTCATAATCAAGTGGTTCCAAAAGTCCATTAGTATTGAGTTTCTTCATGCGCTTTACACCGATATGACCTAAACGGCAGTGCCACAAATAAGTTGCACTATCATTATTAACTTTGCATCTTTTGTCTTCAATATTATGAATATGTGTAACACTACAATCAAGATCCAACGAACTATTTTCATTGGGTGTATGACCATCGAAGGTTTTATTCATGTAAACAGAACAACAATTATTCTCTGACTTTAATGAATAACTGTATTGCAATAAACATGATCAAATCATATTCATGCTCAACGCAAACACCAAATAACACTTATTTAGTTTCAACACTAATCCCGAAAATATAGGGAGTGTGCGATGATGATCATATCAATCTTGGAACTACTTCCAACACACATCGTCACCTCACCCTTTACTAGTTTCTGTTTATTCTGCAACTCTCGTTTTGAGTTACTACTCTTAGCAACTGAACCAGTATCAAATGCCGAGGAGTTTCTATAAACACTAGTAAAGTACACATCAATAACACGTATATCCAATATACCTTTGTTTACTTTGCCATCCTTCTTATCTGCCAAATACTTGGGGCAGTTCCACTTCCAGTGACCAGTCCCTTTGCAGTAGAAGCACTTAGTCTCAGGCTTAGGATCAGACCTGGGCTTCTTCACTTGAGCAGAAATTTGCTTGCCATTCTTCTTGAAGTTCCCCTTCTTCCCTTTGCCCTTTTCTTGAAACTAGTGGTCTTGTCAACCATCAACACTTGATGTTTTTCTTGATTTCTACCTTCGTTGATTTCAGCATCACGAAGAGCTTGGGAGTTGTTTCTGTTATCCCTTGCATATTATAGTTCATCACAAAGTTCTACTAACTTGGTGATGGTGACTAGAGAATTCTGTCAATCACTATCTTATCTGGAAGATTAACTCCCACTTGATTCAAGCGATTGTAGTACCCAGACAATCTGAGCACATGCTCACTAGTTGAGCGATTCTCCTCCATCTTTTAGCTATAGAACTTGTTGGAGACTTCATATCTCTCAACTCGGGTATTTTCTTGAAATATTAACTTCAACTCCTGGAACATCTCATATGGTCCATGACGTTCAAAAACGTCTTTGAAGTCCCGATTCTAAGCCGTTAAGCATGGTGCACTAAACTATCAAGTAGTCATCATATTGAGCTAGCCAAACGTTCATAACGTCTGCATCTGCTCCTGCAATAGGTCTATCACCTAGCGGTGCATCAAGGACATAATTCTTCTGTGCAGCAATGAGGATAAACCTCAGATCACGGATCCAATCCGCATCATTGCTACTAAAATCTTTCAACACAATTTTCTCTAGGAACATATCAAAATAAACACAGGGAAGCAACAACGCGAGCTATTGATCTACAACATGATTTGCAAAATACTACCAGGACTAAGTTCATGATAAATTTAAGTTCAATTAATCATATTACTTAACAACTCCCACTTAGACAGACATCTCTCTAGTCATCTAAGTGATCATGTGATCCAAATCAACTAAACCATGTCCGATCATCACGTGAGATGGAGTAGTTTTCAATGGTGAACATCACTATGTTGATCATATCTACTATATGCTTCACGCTCGACCTTTCGGTCTCCGTGTTCCGAGGCCATATCTGTATATGCTTGGCTAGTCAAGTATAATCTGAGTATTCCGCGTGTGCAACTGTTTTGCACCCGTTGTATTTGAACGTAGAGCCTATCACACCCGATCATCACGTGGTGTCTCAGCACGAAGAACTTTCGCAATGGTGCATACTCAGGGAGAACACTTCTTGATAATTAGTGAGAGATCATCTTAAAATGCTACCGTCAATCAAAGCAAAATAAGATGTATAAAAGATAAACATCACATGCAATCAAAATATGTGACATGATATGGCCATGACCATCTTGCGCCTTTGATCTCCATCTCCAAAGTATTGTCATGATCTCTATCGTCACCGGCATGACACCATGATCTCCATCATCTTGATCTATATCAATGTGTCGTTACATGGTCGTCTCGTCAACAATTGCTCTTGCAACTATTGCTATCGCATAGCGATAAAGTAAAGCAATTATTTGGCGCTTGCATCTTATGCAATGGAGAGACAACCATAAGGATTTTGCCAGTTGCCGATAACTTCAACAAAACATGATCATCTCATACAACAACTTATATCTCATCACGTCTTTGACCATATCACATCACAACATGCCCTGCAAAAACAAGTTAGACGTCCTCTACTTTGTTTTTGCAAGTTTTACGTGGCTGCTACGGGCTTAGCAAGAACCAATCTTACCTACGCATCAAAACCACAACGATAGTTTGTCAAGTTGGTGTTGTTTTAACCTTCGCAAGGACTGGGCATAGCTACACTCGGTTCAACTAAAGTTGGAGAAACTGACACCCGCCAGCCACCTGTGTGCAAAGCACGTTGGTAGAACCAGTCTCGCGTAAGCGTACGCGCAATGTCGGTCTGGGCCGCTTCATCCAACAATACCGCCGAACCAAAGTATGACATGCTGGTAAGCAGTATGACTTATATCGCCCACAACTCACTTGTGTTCTACTCGTGCACAACATCAACGCATAAAACCAGGCTCGGATGCCACTGTAGGGGAACGTAGTAATTTCAAAAAAATTCCTACGCACACGCAAGATCATGGTGATGCATAGCAATGAGAGGAGAGAGTGTTGTCTACGTACCCTCATAGACCGGAAGCGGAAGCGTTAGCACAACACGGTTGATGTAGTCGTACGTCTTCACGGCTCGACCGATCAAGCACCGAAACTAAGGCACCTCCGAGTTCTAGCACACGTTCAGCTCGATGACGATCCCCGGAGTCTGATCCAGCAAAGTGTCAGGGAAGAGTTCCGTCAGCACGATGGTGTGGTGACGATCTTGATGTTCTACCGTCGTAGGGCTTCGCCTAAGCACCGCTACAATATTATCGAGGATTATGGTGGAGGGGGGCACCGCACACGGCTAAGAGATCTCAAGGATCAATTGTTGTATCTAGAGGTGCCCCCTGCACCCGTATATAAAGGAGCAAGGGGGAGGAGGCCGGCCCTAGGAGGGGCGCGCCAGGGGAGTAGGATTCCAACTCCTAGTTGGAGTAGGTTTCGTCCTTTCCTAGTCCAACTAGGAGAAGGGGGAAAGGGGGGAAGAGGGGAAGGAAGGGAGAGAGGGGCCGCGCCCCAAACCCCTTGTCAAATTCGGACTGGGCTTGGGAGGGGGGCGCGCCACCTCCTGGTCCTTCCCACTAAGGCCCATTAAGGCTCATTGCTTCTTCCTCGTATTCCCGTAACTCCCCGGTACCTCCGAAAATACCCGAATCACTCGGAACCTTTCCGATGTCCGAATATAGTCGTCCAATATATCGATCTTTACGTCTCGACCATTTCGAGACTCCTCGTCATGTCCCCGATCTTAGCCGGGACTCTGAACTCCTTCGGTACATCAAAACATATAAACTCATAATGAAACTGTCGTCGAAACCTTAAGCGTGCGGACTCTACGGGTTCGAGAACAATGTAGACATGACCGAGACACATCTCCGGTCAATAACCAATAGCGGAACCTAGATGCTCATATTGGTTGCCACATATTCTACAAAGATCTTTATCGGTCAGACCGCATAACAACATACGTTGTTCCCTTTGTCATCGGTATGTTACTTGCTCGAGATTCGATCGCCGGTATCTCAATACCTAGTTCAATCTCGTTACCGGCAAGTCTCTTTACTCGTTCCGTAATACATCATCTCGCAACTAACTCATTAGTTGCAATGCTTGCAAGGCTTATGTGATGTGCTTTACCGAGAGGGCCCAGAGATACCTCTCCGACAATCGGAGTGACAAATCCTAATCTCAAAATACGCCAACCCAACATGTACCTTTGGAGACACCTGTAGAGCTCCTTTATAATCACCCAGTTACGTTGTGACGTTTGATAGCACACAAAGTGTTCCTCCGGTAAACGGGAGTTGCATAATCACATAGTCATAGGAACATGTATAAGTCATGAAGAAAGCAATAGCAACATACTAAATGATCGGGTGCTAAGCTAACGCAATGGGTCAAGTCAATCACATCATTCTCCTAATGATGTGATCCCGTTAATCAAATGACAACTCATGTATATGGTTAGGAAACATAACCATCTTTGATTAACGAGCTAGTCAAGTAGAGGCATACTAGTGACACTTTGTTTGTCTATGTATTCACACAAGTATTATGTTTCCGGTTAATACAATTCTAGCATGAATAATAAACATTTATCATGATATAAGGAAATAAATAATAACTTTATTATTGCCTCTAGGGCATATTTCCTTCAGCATGTACATCAGCCAGGGTGCAAGAAAGTAAATACGGCCACATACGTACATACGGGCGGGGTTCAAACGCCTACTCGTGCATACGTACAGCCAGGGCTCGTGTACATGGCTGGGTCGGAGCGGAGAAACTGCATCGTCATCGTGTTCATGGGGAGCCAACCGGCTGGGTCGGAATGGAATGCGTCGTTGTGTTCATCGGGAGCCAACCGGCTTGGACGGAACATCTGATGGAAACGAGGCCTGGCGTACCGCAGAACGGAGGAAACGGCCTTGTGTTCGACCAGCCACGGTCAAAACAGGATCCTATTCATCGGGAGGGGTCTGGCGTACCATAAAACGGAGAAAACGGACTTCTCTTGGACCTCCTACAGTCGAAACAGGGTCCTGTTGACAGGGAGGGGTGTGGCGTATCACAAAACGGAGGAAACGGACTTGTGTTGGAGCGCTACGGTCGAAACGGGGGGTCCTGTTCATCGGGAGGGGTGTGGCGTACCGCATAACGGGACTCCGCGGGATACTGCTCATCTTCACCGTCGACCTCCTCCAGCCTCCACGGGCTAATGTTCATCCACCGTCGACCTCCTCCAGCCTCCACCTGCGACTGTTCATCCATGGGCTCCTGTTCATCCAGCCTCCACCGCGCGCTCCTCCACCGGCCATTGTTCAACCAGCCCTCTCCATGGGGGTCTGATACGTCTCCAACGTATCTATAATTTTTTATTGTTCCATGCGATTATACTATCTGTTTTGGATGTTTAATGGGATTTAATTTACATTTTTATATTATTTTTGGGACTAACCTACTAACCAAAGGCCCAGTGCAAATTGCTGGTTTTTGCCTATTTTAGTGTTTCGCAGAAAAGGAATATCAAACGGAATCCAAATGGAATGAAACCTTCGGGAGAGTAATTTTTGGAATAAACGTGATCCAGGAGACTTGGAGTGGTCGTCAAGAAAGAAGCGAGGAGGCCACGAGGCAGGGGGCGCGCCCCCACCCTCGTGGGCCCCTCGCAGCTCCACCGACGTACTTCTTCCTCCTATATATACCCATATACCCCGAAAACATCTAGGAGCACCACGAAACCCTATTTCCACCATCGCAACCTTATGTACCAGTGAGATCCCATCTTGGGGCCTTTTCCGGAGCTCCGCCAGAGGCAGAATCGATCACGGAGGGCTTCTACATCAACACCATAGCCTCTCCTATGATGTGTAAGCAGTTTACCACAGACCTTCGGGTCCATAGTTATTAGCTGGATGGCTTCTTCTCTCTCTTTGGATCTCAATACAAAGTTCTCTTTGATCTTGAAAAGCTCGATGATATGTCTAAAGAATTTTATGGTCTGAAATCTCAGTTCGCTCATCTTGAAAACTTAATAGCCCAAATTTCGGATAAGCAGGCCACCTTAGTTAACAAGATGGCCGCCAAACAGGAAGAACTAGATGATAATAAGGATGAAGATCTAAAAGTGATTGATGTGTTTCCTATTAAATCTTTGTTTTGCAACATGAATCTTGATAATGATGGGACTGGAGATGAGTCAACTTTAGTTAAAAGGCATCCTAATGATTCGGAGTTTTTAGATCTTGATGCAAAAAATAATAAAAGTGGGATTGAAGAGGTCAAAACTTTACATAGCAATGAACCCATTATTATGGATTTCAAGGGATTTAATTGTGATAATTTCTCTTTGATAGATTGTATTTCCTTGTTGCAATCCGTGCTAAATTCTCCGCATGCTTATAGTCAAAATAAAGCTTTTACCAAACATATAGTTGATGCTTTAATGCAATCTTATGAAGAAAAGCTTGAATTGGAAGTTTCTATCCCTAGAAAACTACATGATGAGTGGGAACCTACTATTAAAATTAAAGATCATGAATGCTATGCTATATGTGATTTGGGTGCTAGCGTTTCCACGATTCCCAAAACATTGTGTGATGTGTTAGGTTTCTGTGAATTTGATGATTGTTCTTTAAATTTGCACCTCGCGGATTCCACTATTAAGAAACCTATGGGAAGGATTAATGATGTTCTTATTGTTGCAAATAGGAATTATGTGCCTGTAGATTTCATTGTTCTTGATATTGATTATAATCCTACATGTCCCATTATTTTTGGGACCTTTCCTTAGAACAATTGGTGCAATTATTGATATGAAAGAAGGGAATATTAGATTCCAATTTCAGTTAAGGGAAGGCATGGAACACTTTCCTAGAAAGAAAATTAAATTATCTTATGAATCTATTATGAGAGCCACTTATGGATTGCATACAAAAGATGATAATACCTAGATCTATTCTTGCGTTTACGCCTAGCTAGGGGCGTTAAACGATAGCGCTTATTGGGAGGCAACCCAATTTTATTTTTGTTTCTTGCTTTTTGGTTCTGTTTAGTAATAAATAATTCATATAGCTTCTGTTTAGATGTGTTTTTATGCTTTTAATTAGTGTTTGTGCCAAGTAGAACCTTTGGGAAGACTTGGGGGAAGATTTTGCGATCTTGCTATAAAAAACAGAAACTTTAGCGCTCACGAGATTTGCTCCATTTTTTACTGGAGAGTGCGACTAGGTTGATTCTTTTTGAAGATGATTAATAGACAAATTCCTCACGTCCACCAATTTATTTCAGAATTTTGGGGGTTACAGAAGTATTCGAAACCTAAAGATTACTACAAACTGTTCTGTTTTTGAATGATTCTGTTTTTCGTGTGTTGTTTGCTTATTTTGATGAATCTATTGCTAGTATTGGGGGGTATGAACCATAGAGAAGTTTGAATACAGTAGGTTTAACACCAATATAAATAAATAATGGGTTAATTACAGTACCTTAAGTGGTGGTTTGTTTTCTTATACAACGGAGCTCATGAGATTTTCTGTTGAGTTTTGTGTTGTGGTTTTCAAGTTTTGGGTAAAGATTTGATGGATTATGGAATAAAGAGTGGTAAGAGCCTAAGCTTGGGGATGCCCAAGGCACCCCAAGGTTAAATTCAAGGACAACCAAAAGCCTAAGCTTGGGGATGCCCCGGAAGGCATCCCCTCTTTCGTCTTTGTCCATCGGTAACTTTACTTGATGCTATATTTTTATTCACCACATGATATGCGTTTTGCTTGGAGCGTCTTGTATGATTTGAGTCTTTTCTTTTTAGTTTACCACAATCATCCTTGTTGTACACACCTTTTCGAGAGACACACATGAATCAGAATTTATTAGAATACTCTTTGCGCTTCACTTATATCTTTTGAGCTAGATAATTTTGCTCTAGTGCTTCACTTATATCTTTTTAGAGCACGGTGGTGGTTTTATTTTATAGAAATTATTGATCTCTCATGCTTCACTTATATTATTTTGAGAGTCTTTTAGAACATCATGGTAATTTGCTTTGTTTATGAAATTAGTCCTAATATAATAGGCATCCAAGATGGGTATAATAAAAACTATCATAAAAAGTGCATTGAATACTATGAGAAGTTTGATACTTGATGATTGTTTTGAGATATGAAGATGGTGATATTAGAGTCATGCTAGTTGAGTAGTTGTGAATTTGAGAAATACTTGTGTTAAAGTTTGTGATTCCCGTAGCATGCACGTATGGTGAACTGATATGTCTCCATCGTATCTACTTTTCCAAACACTTTTGCCCTTGTTTTGGACTCTAACTTGCATGATTTGAATGGAACTAACCCGGACTGACGCTGTTTTCAGCAGAATTACCATGGTGTTATTTATGTGCAGAAACAAAAGTTCTCGGAATGACCTAAAACTTCACGGAACATCTATTCGGAAATAATAAAAAATCCTTGCAAAATATGAAGGCCAGGGGGCCCACCACCCGTCCACGAGGGTGGGGGGCGTGCCCCCCTACCTCGTGGGCCCCCTGGAGCTCCTCCGACCTCAACTCCAACTCTATATATTTGGTTTCGGGGAGAAAAAATCAGAGAGAAGCATTCATCGCGTTTTACGATACGGAGCCGCCGCCAAGCCCTAAAACCTCTCGAGAGGGCTGATCTGGAGTCCGTTCGGGGCTCCGGAGAGGGGAATCCGTCGCCATCATCATCATCAACCATCCTCCATCAACAAATTCATGATGCTCACTGCTGTGCGTGAGTAATTCCATCGTAGGCTTGCTGGACGATGATGGGTTGGATAAGATCTATCATGTAATCGAGTTAGTTTTGTTAGGGTTTGATCCCTAGTATCCACTATGTTCTGAGATTAATGTTGCTATGACTTTGCTATGCTTAATGCTTGTCACTAGGGCCCGAGTGCCATGATTTCAGATCTGAACCTATTATGTTTTCATCAATATATGAGAGTTCTTTATCCTATCTTGCAAGTCTATAGTCACCTATTATGTGTTATGATCCGTTAACCCCGAAGTAACAATAATCGGGATACTTACCGGTGATGACCGTAGTTTGAGGAGTTCATGTATTCACTATGTGTTAATGCTTTGTTCCGGTAGTCTATTAAAAGGAGGCCTTAATATCCCTTAGTTTCCATTAGGACCCCGCTGCCACGGGAGGGTAGGACAAAAGATGTCATGCAAGTTCTTTTCCATAAGCACGTATGACTATATTCGGAATACATGCCTACATTACATTGATGAATTGGAGCTAGTTCGGTGTCACCCTAGGTTATGACTGTTACATGATGAACCACATCCGGCATAATTCTCCATCACCGATCCATTGCCTACGAGCTTTCCATATATTGTTCTTCACTTATTTACTTTTTCGTTTCTATTGCTATCATCACTACAAAATACCAAAAACACTACTTTTACTACTGTTACCTTTTGCTATCGTTACCACTACTATCATATTACTTTGCTACTAAATACTTTGCTGCAGATATTAAGTTTCCAGGTGTGGTTGAATTGACAACTCAGCTGCTAATACTTGAGAATATTGTTTGGCTCCCCTTGTGTCGAATCAATAAATTTGGGTTGAATACTCTACCCTCGAAAACTGTTGCGATCCCCTATACTTGTGGGTTATCAAGACTATTTTCTGGCTCCGTTGCCGGGGAGCATAGCTCTATTCTTTGAGTCACTTGGGATTTATATCTGCTTATCATTATGAAGAACTTGAGAGATCCAAAAACCAAGATTTATCCCTCAACTACGAGGGGAGGTAAGGAACTACCATCTAGCTCTGCACTTGATTCACCTTCTGTTTTGAGTAAGCTTGCGACACCTAAACCTGCTTCGGATATGTCGCATGTTATTGATGATGCCACTTTGCTATGCATGATACTTATGATGAAACTACTTCTATGCTTGATACTACCATGCCACTTGGTGATTTTCTTGATGAACAACTTGCTAGGGCTAGAGAGAATGAAAATATTGAATCTGATAATACTGATGAAAGTGATGATGAAGACTTGCCCATTATTCCTAAGTGTTGTGTTTTTGATAAAGAATCTTCTTTAACTATTTTAGCTTGCAAAGATAGTTACGAACTTAAGAGGTTACTAGCTAATGGAATAAGCAAACTCTAAATGCTAGGATGAAACCTGACCCTGCTTTTGCTAATTCACCTGTCTTTGTTTGAATCTGATATAATTACTTTGGTTGAATCTGATCCTTTTCATGGCTATGAATCTGAAACTGTTGTGGCACATCTTACTAAATTAAATGATATAGCCACCCTGTTCACTAATGATGAGAGAACTCGTTACTTTTATATCCTTAAAATATTTCCGTTCTCATTAAAGGGTGATGCTAAGATATGGTTTAACTCTCTTGATCCTGGTTGTGTGTGTAGTCCCTAGGATATGATTTATTACTTCTCTGCTAAATATTTCCCTGCTCATAAGAAACAAGTTGCTTTAAGGGATATATATAATTTTGTGCAAATTGAAGAAGAGAGTCTCCCACAAGCTTGGGAGAGGCTTCTCCAATTACTTAATGCTTTGCCTGATCATCCTCTTAAGAAAAATGAAATACTTGATATCTTTTATAATGGACTAACCGATGCTTCCAGATATTACCTGGATAGTTGTGTTGGTTCTGTTTTCAGGGAAAGAACACCAGATGAAGCTGAAATTCTATTGAATAATATGTTGACAAATGAAAATAATTGGACACTCCCTGAGCCAGCTCCTGAGCCTATTCCTAAACCAACTCCGAAGAAGAGGGGTATTCCATTTCTCAGTCCTGAAGATATGTAAGAGGCAAAGAAATCTATGAAAGAAAAAGGTATTAAGGCTAAAGATGTTAAGAATTTACCTCCTATTGAAGAAATACACGGTCTTAATTTACCGCCTGTTGAAGAAACATATGACCTTAATCCATTGCCTATTGAAGAAGTACATGGTCTTGATAACCCGACACAGGTAGTAAAGGTAAATTCTCTCTATAGATATGATAAAGCTGAAATCCCATTTACTAAGTTTGCTAGCCCATACTTAGATGAGTTTGATAAATTTATGGCCAAGCAAGAAGATTTTAATGCTTATTCTGGTAGACAATTGAAATACAATTCAAATATGCTTGAACACTTGGGTGATTATATGGCTAATGTCAAAGGTGAACTTAAACTTATTAGTGAACATGCTTCTATGGTTACCACTCAAGTAGAACAAGTACTTAAAGCTCAAAATGACTTGCTCAATGAATTGAATAGTAAAAATAATGATAACGATGTTAGAGTTATGACTAGAGGTGGTAGAATGACTCAGGAACCTTTGTATCCTAAAGGCCACCCTAAGAGAATTGAGCAAGATTCTCATAGAAATAATGTAGATGCACCTGGTCCTTCTAATAGGAAGAAAAAGAAAAATGATAGGACTTTGCATGCTTCTAGTGAACCTATTACTGAAACACCTGAGAATCCAAATGATATTTCTATCTCTGATGCTAAAACACAATCTGGTAATGAACCTGAAACTAGTAATAATGCTAATAATAATGTTCATGATGATGCTCAACCTAGTAATGATAATGATATAGAAATTGAACATGTTGTTGATCTTGATAAACCACAATCAAAGAATCAACGTTATGATAAGAAAGACTTAGTTGCTAGGAAGCACGGTAAGGAAAGAGAGCCTTGGGTTCGGAAACCCCTGCCTTTTCCTCCCAAACCATCCAAGAAAAAGGATGATGAGGATTTTGAGCGCTTTGCTGAAATGATTAGACCTATCTTTTTGCGTATGCGATTAACTAATATGCTCAAGATGAATCCTTATTCTAAGTATATGAAAGATATTGTTACAAATAAAAGAAAGATACCGGAAGCTGAAATTTCCACCATGCTTGCAATTTATACTTTTAAAGGTGGAATACCTAAGAAACTTGGAGATCCCGATGTACCAACTGTACCATGCTCCATTAAAAGAAACTATGTTAAAACTGCTTTATGTGATCTTGGAGCCGGTGTTAGTGTTATGCCTCTCTCTTTATATCGTAGACTTGATTTGAATAAGTTGACACCTAGTGAAATATCTTTGCAAATGACTGATAAATCAACTGCTATACCTGTCGGCATTTGTGAGGATGTGCCTGTTGTAGTTGCAGACGTTACTATTTTAACGGACTGTGTTATTCTTGATATTCCTGAGGACGATAGTATGTCTATTATTCTTGGAAGACCCTTTTTGAATACTGCAGGGGCTGTTATTGACTGCACTAAAGGCAATGTCACTTTTCATGTTAATGGTAATGAGCATACGGTACACTTTCCGAGGAAACAACCTCAAGTTCATAGTATCAACTCTATTGGAAAATTTCCATCGATTATATTTGGAGGTTTTGAATTTCCTCTTCCTACTGTCAAGAAGAAATATGATATTCTTATTATTGGGGATGTGCATATCCCCGTTGAGGTAACATAGTGTTATTCGAAATTTCTCTGGTTCCATGTTATTCAGAATGAGTTCGTTAACAAGACTTGATCAACCTTGTTAGTGGATTCCTTTTGATGATCATGAGATGGATGAAACTAGAAGGAACAACCTATTGTACCCGCCTCTTACTTTCTGTTATTTATATTAAATAAAATAAAAATAGTATTTTTCTGTCTATTATCTGATTTATCCGTGCAATATAAAAATACCCCTAAAATAAAAGTTCTCCAAATGCCCTAAAATTTAAATATGATTTTTTCTAGAATATTTGAGAATATTTGGCACCGAGAACACAACAAGGAGGGCATCCACCTGGCCACGAGGGCGGAGGGCGCGCCCTACCCCCCTAGGCGCACCCTCCTGCCTCGTGGGCCCATGGTGGCCCTCCTCCACTTATTCCTGCACCCACACACTTCTTCTTCCTCCCACAAACATGAATATCCAGCTCAAGCACGAGTTCTAGCTCATTTTGCTGCGATTTTTGATCTCCTTGCTCAAAGCACCTCTCACAAAATTGCTTGGGGAGATTGTTCCTTGGTATGTGACTCCTCCATTGGTCCAATTAGTTTTTGTTCTAGTGCTTTATTCATTGCAAATTTTTGCTGCTTAGGTGACCCTGTTCTTGAGCTTGCATGTCAAATTTATATGGTCAAAAGTAGTTTTGATGCATGATATAGGCTCTAGGCACTTGTAGGAGTAGTTGCTATCAATATTATTGAGTTTGGTTTACTTTTATTTTGAAGTTACTAAAAATTTTAGAAATTTTTCAGAGGAAGAAATATGTTTAGGAAAATGTACCAAGGTGGTTCTTCAAGGAAGCAAGGACCCAGGCTTGCAATGCGTGATGCTGATGAAGAGCCACCAAGAGACGCTCCTGTGCGTCCTTATGAATGGCCTTCAGAAGACTTCATGGATCGATCGGGGATTAAGGAAGAATTTAACGCATATTTGTGTAACGCTGATCTTGTGAGCTTCGAGGAAGAGAAGTGCAGCCAGTATCACTATATCACTAGTTCCTTTGTGAGGAGGTTTGAATTTTCATCTTCACGTAATTCTCCAACTGTCCTGTTTGATCTTAATGAAAATTCTTACACTATGGACTTAGAGGATTTTACCACTTCTTGCAAACTTCCACAATGGGGTACTATCAGGGAACCTCGCAAATCTGAATTTAGAGATTTTCTTGCTAGTATAACTGTGGGGGAATCTAGAGATATGACACAAGCTACCATAGGGAACATTCATTTTCCTGCTATACATTGTTTTGCTCTCTTCATAGGTAGATGCATTAACGGTAAAGATGAGGCATGTCACATGCGTGTCCCCGACCTCGGTATTCTTAGGAGTGCTGTGTTAGGAGATAAATCTTATAATTTGGGAGCCATTGTTGCACGTAGGTTGCATCTGAATAGATTTAATGGAGATTTATTTGGTGGAATTTATGCAACCCGCTTAGCTGATTTTCTTGGTGTAACTATACGTAATGATGATATTGAGTTGCCCCCTGCTTATTTGGATTATGATGCTATGGTTCATCACCAGTTTGTCGAGAGGAATGAATCACCTCTCCAGTATCGCTTAATCTTTGACAGATGATGTGCTGTCCGTATTACTCTCCCTGCTCCTGCCTTCTTTGATTATCAGGCAAAAGGAAGATATGTTATCACCAGAGAGGATGCAGATGAGTATGAGAGGAGGGCGGAGGCCGCTCGTCGCCACGCTGCAGCTCAGGAAGCGATAGACGCTGCATCTCAGTACGACCCCAACTATTATTATGGATATCCGCCAGGCCAGCCGTGGCCATAGACCAACTTAGGCCAAAAGCCTAAGCTTGGGGGAGTACGTATTTCCCACCGACATTACATTCATGTTCACACACTCATTGCTAGATGTTGGTGCTCATACTTTTTCATTGTATCATCCATGCTAGTTTATTTTCCTTTTTATGCTTTCTTCTTGTGTGTTTAATAAACCTTAAGAAAAACCAAAAAAATTAGTTGTAGCTTTTAATTAGTTTACTTTCCATGCTTGTAGTAGTAATTAAAAAGAAAACCCAAAAATATTTCCTGTTCTTCTTTCGCTTGTTGGGAGCTTTCTCGTGTAAATAGTTTTATTTATTTTCTTTTCTTTGGGGGTCGATAAGAGAAGACCATAATTAAATTGTTGAAGTAGCTCGTATATGCATTATTGTTGATCTGACAAAAGAGCCCATATTGCCTTGTCTTCTCCTGTTTATTGAATGCTTGCAGATTCCAGCTTAGTCCAATGCACGTGCACTATTATTATTATCCACATCGTTCGGTCGTGCAAGTGAAAGGCAATTATGACGATATATGATGGACTGACTGAGATGAGAAAAGCTGGTATGAACTCGACCTCTCTTGTTTTTGTAAATATGATTAGTTCATCGTTCCTGATTCAGCCTATTATGAATAAACATGTTTGCAATGACAACTAGAGATCATAGTTTCTTGTGCCATGCTTGATTAGCTAGGAGCTTATAATGGTTTACCTTGCGTGCCAACATGCTATTAAAATGGTTGTGATATGGTATGATAGGGTGGTATCCTCCTCTGAATGATTTAAGTGACTTGACTTGGCGCATGTTCACACATGTAGTTGAAACAAAATCAACATAGCCTTCACGATATTTATGTTCATGGTGGATTATATCCTACTCATGCTTGCATTCGGTGTTGATTAATTTTAATGCATGTTCATGACTGTTGTCGCTCTCTAGCTGGTCGCTTCCCAGTCTTTTGCTAGCCTTCACCTGTACTAAGCGGGAATACTTCTTGTGCATCCAACTCCATAAACCCCAAAGTTATTCCATATGAGTCCACCATACCTACCTATATACGGCATCTACCTGCCGTTCCAAGTAAATGTGTATGTGCCGAACTCTAAACCTTCAAATAAATATCATGTTTTGTATGCTCGAATAGCTCATGTATCAACTACGGCTGTCTGTATCTTCCATGTTAGGCGGGTTATTCTCAAGAGGAGTGGACTCCGCTCCTCACTCACGAGAAAGTGGCTGGTCACCGAGATGCCCAGTCCCATGCTTTATGCAAACTAAATCAAAATAATTGCAAACAAAACTCCCCTGGGACTCTTGTTAGTTGGAGGCACTCGTTGTTTCGAGCAAGCCATGGATTGATGTTTGTTGGTGAAGGGGGAGTATAAACTTTACCATACTGCTTAGCAACCGCCTATAATGTGTGTAGCATGGAAGATATTGCCATCTCTTGGTTGTTATGTTGACAATAAAAGTATACCGCTCAAAATATTATTCACCTTTCTTTCAAAACTGAGCTCCGGCACCTCTACAAATCCCTACTTCCCTCTACGAAGGGCCTATCTATTTACTTTTATGTTGAGTCATCCTCCTCTTATTAAAAAGCACCAGTTGGAGAGCACCGCTGTCATTTGCATTCATTACTGTTAGTTTACATTGAGTATGACTTGACTGGATCTCTTTTACCATGAATTACAATGTCTAGTCAGTCCTTGATCTTTAAAGGTGCTCTGCATTTATGTTTTGCAGTCTCAGAAAGGGCTAGCGAGATACCATCTTGTTATATCATATTATGATTGTTTTGAGAAAGTGTTGTCATCCAAGATTTATTATTATTGCTCGCTAGTTAATTATGCCATTGATATGAGTAAACTTGAGACCTAAGCGTTATTGTGAATGTGGTTAGTCATAATCTTTGCTGAAAACCTGAATGCTAGCTTTACATATTTACAACAACAGCAAACAGAGTATGTAAAAGTTTTTCTTTATCACTTTCAGTTTGTCAACTGAATTGCTTGAGGACAAGCAAAGGTTTAAGCTTGGGGGAGTTGATACATCTCCGTCGTATCTACTTTTCCAAACACTTTTGCCCTTGTTTTGGACTCCAACTTGCATGATTTGAATGGAACTAACCCGGACTGACGCTGTTTTCAGCAGAATTACCATGGCGTTATTTATGTGTAGAAACAAAAGTTCTCAAAATGACCTGAAACTTCACGGAACATCTATTCGGAAATAATAAAAAATCTTTGCAAAAGATGAAGGCCAGGGGGCCCACCATCTGTCCATGAGGGTGGGGGCGCAGCTGCCCCCCTACCTCGTGGGCCCCCTGGAGCTCCTCCGACCTCAACTCCAACTCTATATATTTGGTTTCGGGGAGAAAAAAATCAGAGAGAAGGATTCATCGTGTTTTATGATACGGAGCCGCCACCAAACCCTAAAACCTCTCAGGAGGGCTGATCTGGAGTCTGTTCGGGGCTCTGGAGAGGGGAATTCGTCGCCATCGTCATCATCAACCATCCTCCATCACCAATTTCATGACGCTCACCGCTGTGCGTGAGTAATTCCACGTAGGCTTGCTAGAAGGTGATGGGTTGGATGAGATCTATCATGTAATCGAGTTAGTTTTGTTAGGGTTTGATCCCTAGTATCCACTATGTTCTGAGATTGATGTTGCTATGACTTTGCTATGCTTACTGCTTGTCACTAGGGACCGAGTGCCATGATTTCAGATCTGAACCTATTATGTTTTCACCAATATATAAGAGTTCTTGATCCTATCTTGCAAGTCTATAGTCACCTATTATATGTTATGATTCGTTAACCCCGAAGTGACAATAATCGGGATACTCACCGGTGATGACCGTAGTTTGAGGAGTTCATGTATTCACTATGTGTTAATGCTTTGTTCCGGTACTCTATTAAAAGGAGGCCTTAATATCCCTTAGTTTCCATTAGGACCCTGCTGCCACGGGAGGGTAGGACAAAAGATGTCATGCAAGTTCTTTTCCATAAGCACGTATGACTATATTCAGAATACATGCCTACATTACATTGATGAATTGGAGCTAGTTCTGTGTCACCCTAGGTTATGACTGTTATATGATGAACCACATCTGGCATAATTCTCCATCACCGATCCATTGCCTACGAGCTTTCCATATATTGTTCTTCGCTTATTTACTTTTCCGTTGCTATTGCTATCATCACTACAAAATACCAAAAACACTACTTTTACTACTGTTACCTTTTGCTATCGTTACCACTACTATCATATTACTTTGCTACTAAATACTTTGCTGCAGATATTAAGTTTCCAGGTGTGGCTGAATTGACAACTCAGCTGCTAATACTTGAGAATATTCTTTGGCTCCCCTTGTGTCGAATCAATAAATTTGGGTTGAGTACTCTACCCTCAAAAACTGTTGCGATCCCCTATACTTGTGGGTTATCATGAATCGTTATGTTATGAAGTCGGAGCATGATTTATTTATTGATTGTCTTCTTTATGAGTGGCGGTCGGGGACGAGCGATGGTATTTTCCTACCAATCTATCCCCATAGGAGCATGTGCGTAGTACTTTGTTTCGATAACTAATAGATTTTTGCAATAAGTATGTGAGTTCTTTATGACTAACGTTGAGTCCATGGATTATACGCACTCTCACCCTTCCACCATTGCTAGCCTCTCTAGTACCGCGCAACTTTTGCCGGTACCATAAAACCACCATATACCTTCCTCAAAACAGCCACCATACCTACCTATTATGGCATTTCCATAGCCATTCTGAGATATATTGCCATGCAACTTACCCACCATTATGTTTATTATGACATGCTTCATCATTGTCATATTGCTTTGCAAGATCATCTAGTTGACATCGTATTTGTGGCAAAGCCACCTTTATAATTCTTTCATACGTGTCACTCATGAGTCATTGCACATCCCGGTACACCGCCGGAGGCATTCACATAGAGTCATATTTTGTTCTAAGTATCGAGTTGTAATTTTTTGAGTTGTAAGTAAATAAAAGTGTGATGATCATCATTACTAGAGCATTATCCCATGTGAGGAAAGGATGATGATACTATGATTCCCCCACAAGTCGGGATGAGACTCCGGACGAAAAATAAAAAAGGAGAAAAAAAAGAGGCCGTAAAAAAAGAGAAGGCCCAAAACAACAAAAAAAGAGAAAAAGAGAGAAGGGGCAATGCTACTATCCTTTTACCACACTTGTGCTTCAAAGTAGCACCATGATCTTCATAATAGAGAGTCTCCTATGTTGTCACTTTCATATACTAGTGGGAATCTTTCATTATACAACTTGGCTTGTATATTCCAGTGGTGGGCTTCCTCAAAATGCCCTAGGTCTTCGTGAGCAAGCAAGTTGGATGCACACCCACTTAGTTTCTTTTTGAGCTTTCATACACTTATAGCTCTAGTGCATCCGTTGCATGCCAAGCCCTACTCACTCACATTGATATCTATTGATGGGCATCTCCATAGCCCATTGATACGCCTAGTTGATGTGAGGCTATCTTCTCCTTTTTTTGTCTTCTCCACAACCAGCATTCTATTCCACCTATAGTGCTATGTCCATGGCTCACGCTCATGTATTGCGTGAAGATTGAAAAAGTTTGAGAACATCAAAAGTATGAAACAATTGCTTGGCTTGTCATCGGGGTTGTGCATGATTTAAATATTTTGTGTGGTGAAGATAGAGCATAGCCAGACTATATGATTTTTGTAGCGACCTGACCTCAAACGGTCAAGTCTCTGTGCTTCAGTGTCATCCCTGGATCAGTAATGCTGACACACACAGTACTCGAAGGATTTATAACAGAGTGGCAATCACACACTTATTACATCGAATGTCTCAAGAGAGAACTTATTACAATAAATATGGCTTAAGGCCATCTAATACGATAACAGCGGAAGGCTTGGAAGGTAAAGTGAGTCCATCAACTCCAACGGTATAGCTGAGTGCATGAAAAATGACCTATCGCATCTTACTCCTCATCTGAAAAGTCTGCAACATGATGTGTTGCAGCCCGAAAATGGGTCATCACATGGAATATGCTGGTAATGTAACACAAGAGAGTAATGAACAAATAAAAGCTATCACTACATGCATATATGGCTGGTGGAGGCTGTACGGTTAATATGTTTTGCGTAAAGCCAATTTTTCCCAACAACAAAGGAATATATTTTATTTAACTATCATGGTAGTTGAAACATCATTGAGAAGGTACCTCCAACTCAATCCTAATTAAAAGTAATTATCAACCCAACAAGTTAATTTAGAGTGATGAGATCCATATGATAATCCATAAACCAGATACTCAAGATGTCCATAACCAGGGACACGGCTAACCATGATTAGTTTATACACTCTGCAGAGGTTTGCGCACTTTTCCCCATAATACTCGATCTCCTCCATTGGATTTCTCACACTACATGGTGTTTGAGAAACGGATAACCGAGACACAATCTTTCAAAAGCATTTGCTCTCTACTCCGGGTGGACCGGTACACCTACAATCCCCTACATCTGCTAGTCCACCTCTTCAAGAACTCACGCAACTTACTGAACTATGCCAGAGCCCATAATGGCTTCTGGCTGCACACGGAAGTTTCTAGCATTAATAATCTTATGATCCCTTTGAGCCTGGGTGGCGGACCGTAGGATGATCACACGGGTACTCCGGAATATCCTAGGACAACATTGGATTCCCCATGTGCCCACAAGCAATCCACCCAGATGTGTATTAAAGTTGCCACCTTAAGTTAAACCATTAATTAACATATCACATCTGTCATGGATACGCTCAAACCCAAACCACGTCTACGAGCATAGCATGGCAATATAAGCATAATGTGGAAGTAACTCCCAAGGGTTTGATAATAAAACAGGTAATAGGTTCTACCTCATTATCTACTTCCCAGACCCACATGTTAAGAGATCCTACTCATGTAATGTATGAAGGTTGAAACTAATGCATAAAAACTGGGTGATAAAGGGGTATGATCAAAGTGTTACTTGCCTTGCTGACGATCTGCAAATCCTGAAGACTCGTAGTAGCACGCTTCGCACTCCGGGTGTTCTATCGCAAACAAACAATAGCATACATAAGCAATCAAGCAAGTATGCATGGGCAAAACTCAAATAAGAAGATCTAATCGGAAAGTTCAACTGAAGAACTCCGGTTTGCAAAAAGAAACAAATCAAACGGAGCAACGAAACTCAAACTGCGAAAGAAACAAGATTCAATTACTAATCTGGACTGAAGTCAAATTTTACAGTACCAAAATCTTGTTTAAGTTGGTTAAACAGAAAGAGGGCCTCGAGACGAAGATCTAGGCGCTTGAATCGCCTGATTCCGATAAACGAGCGAAAAGATAAACTAAAACGAAAATCGGGTCAGAAATCACGATCGAAAATAATCGCGAAAAACCCTGGAAAAAGAAAACTTACAAACAGGCTAACGAACGAACATTCTCTGTCTGTGACTAATGAGTGAAAACCGTTCGTTAATACGAACGTACGAACAGGCGTTCGCTAAATAACTAAACCGAAAAAATGAACGAACCGATATAAAAAACAGATCTAGGGTTCGAAATAAATCGAATGGTTTTTAAAGAAAAACCAGCGGCTACCTCGGCAAACACGTCGGCAGCGGTGGGGGGAACTGCGGCGGGGCGGCAAGGCGGCGGGCTCCGGCGGTGGCACTCGCGAGCGGCGGCGGCGGCGGAAGGCGGTGGTGGCGCGAGGCTGGCGGCGGCGGCGCTCGGGCGGGGCTAGGGTTGGTGCGGCTCGGGCTGGCGGGCTGGGGGTCGCGGGGGCGTGGCTTATAAGGGCCGGTCGGGGCGGAGTCCAGGCCGTGTACGGCCCGGAGTCGGTTGACCTTTTAAAAAAATACTTCCACATAGAAAAACAAAGAAAAGAAATACTAGACGGACTCCAAAAATCCTGAAATAAATTTTCCCCGTCCTCTAAAAATACGTCGGACAGGGTGAAAATTTATTTGGGCCTCTAATGCAATTTTGAAAAACGCATATTTTTCCTAATTCAAATAAAATAGCGATAAAACCCAAATAAAATAACTTATTTGATTTTAATATTTTTGCTCCAATATTTCATTTATTTTGGAGAAGTCATATTATCTCCTCTTATATATTTTGATATGAAATATTTTCGGAGAGAAAAATAATTAAAACCGAAGTGATCCTTGTTCCGATATTTGATAAAACTCAAATATGAGAACGAGGGAAAATCCCCAACTCTCTCCGAGGGTCCTTGAGTTGCTTAGGATTTCGAGGATCACAAAACGAAATGCAATAAAATATGATATGCATTAATGACCTATGTATAACATTCCAAATTGAGAATTTGGGATGTTACAAACCTACCCCCTTAAGATGAATCTCGCCCTCGAGATTCGGGTTGGCTAGAAAATAAGTGTGGGTGGTCTTCGCGTAGATCATCCTCTCTTTCCCAGTTGGCTTCATCCTCGGTATGGTGGCTCCACTAAACTTTGCAAAACTTGATAACCTTGCTACGGGTAACTCGACTGGCAAACTCGAGAATCTTGACTGGTTTTTCCTCATACGTTAAATCACTATCCAACTGAATTGCTTCCAGGGGTACTGTATCTCTCAGAGGAATATCTGCCATCTCAGCATGGCACTTCTTCAACTAGGAAACATGAAACACATCATGAACTCCCGACAGTCCTTTGGGTAACTCCAACTTGTAGGCAACCTCTCCCATGTGTTCCAAAACATTGTACGGTCCACAAATCTTGGGGCTAACTTTCCCTTAACTCCAAAACGCTTAACTCCTCGCAAGGGTGACACTCACAGATATGCTCTGTCTCCGATTTCATAGACTACCTCCTTGTGTTTCGAGTCCACATAACTCTTCTGGCTTGACTGAGCTACCTTCAGTCTATCTCGAATTAGCTTAACCTTCTCTTCAGACTCTTTGATCAAATCCGGTCCAAACAACTGACGGTCTTCAACTTCATCCCACATCAACGGTGTCGGCATCTTCTTCCATACAGGGCTTCAAATGGTGCCATCTTCAAACTAGCCTGGTGGCTGTTATTGTATGAGAACTCCGTGTAGGGTAAATTATCATCCCAACTAGACACGTAGTCTAGTGCACAAGCTCTCAGCATGTACTCCAGAATCTGATTGACTCTCTCAGTCTATCCATCTGTCTGCGGGTGAAAAGTTGTACTGAACTCCAGCCTAGTTCCCAAAGTCTAGTGAAGTTGGTGCCAAAACTTTGAAGTAAACTGTGTTCCTCTGTCTGATACGATGGTCCTCGGAACTCCATGCAGACATACGATCCTGGTCATATATATCTTGGCCAACTTTTCACTTGTATATGTGGTTTTCACTGGGATAAAGTGAGCTACTTTGGTCAAGCGGTCCACTACTACCGAGATAGAATCATACCCCGACCGGGTCCTGGGTAATCTGGTGATAAAATCCATGCCAAGCTTATCCCACTTCCATTCGGGTATCGGCATAGGCTGTAGTAATCCTGCTGGCTTCTGATGTTCTGCCTTCACTCTCTGACATACATCACATACGGCTACATACTCGGCAATATCCTTCTTCATTCCAGTCCACCAGAAACGCTCCTTCAAATCCAAATACATCTTGGTGTTTCCGGGGTGTATCGAGTATGGTGAGTCGCGAGCTTCCTGTAATATCAACTTCCTGATCTCGGTATTATTGGGCACAAAAATACGGTCCTCAAACCACAAGGTGTCGTGCTCATCCTCACGAAAACCTTTGGCTTTGCCTTCACTCATCTTCTCCTTTATCTCGGTAATTTCTTTTTCATCCTTCTGGGCTTCTCGAATCTTTCCCAACAATGTCGACTGAACTTCCATGGTTGTAACAAAACATTTGGGAACAATCTCTAAACATAGCTCCCTGAAATCTTCTGCTAACCCCTTTGGCAATCCTCTTGTTACTAAGGTATTGGCATAACTCTTTCGGCTCAAAGCGTCTGCTATGACATTGGCCTTTCCCGGGGTGATAGTGCAGATCATATCATAATCCTTTATAAGCTCCAACCATCTCCTTTGGCTGAGGTTCAACTCCTTCTGTGTGAAAATGTACTTCAAACTCTTATGATCTGTGTACACATCACAATGGTTTCCAATGAGAAAATGTCTCCAGGTCTTGAGTGCATGTACTATGGCTGCCAACTCCAAGTCATGTGTGGCATAATTCAACTCATGTGGTCGAAGTTGTCGTGAGGCATATGAAACAACTCTTCCGTCTTGCATAAGTACTCCTCCAAGTCCTAAGCGAGAGGCGTGCCAATACACTTGGAAATCCTTGCGTATATCCTGCACGATCAGCACTAGGGCTGTAGTCAAACGTTTCTTCAACTCCTGGACACTTGCTTCACATTCCTCAGTCCAATGGAACTTGGTGTCCTTCTTCAACAACGTAGTCATAGGCTTCGCAATCTTAGAGAAATTTTCAATGAATCTCCGATAGTAACCCACGAGTCCAAGAAAACTGCGGATCTCTCCAACTGAGGTGGGTGCCAACCACTTAGTGACTGATTTAACCTTGGTAGGGTCCACTGCTATACCTTCTCCTGATATAACATGTCCAAGAAATCCAACTTCCTTCAACCAAAACTCACACTTGCTGAACTTGACATACAACTGATGCTCCTTAAGTTTCTCGAGAAATAAGCGCAAATGCTCCTTGTGTTCCTCTTCATCCTTTGAATATACTAAAATTAAAATATCATCAATGAACACCACGACAAACTTATCCAAAAACTCCATGAACACCTTATTCGTCATACTCATGAAATAGGCAGGGGCGTTAGTCAATCCAAATGACATAACCGTATACTCATAAAGCCCATACCGTGTGGTGAACACCGTCTTAGGTATATCCTTTTCTCGAATCTTCAGCTGGTTCTAGCCTGATCGCAGATCGATCTTCGAAAACACTTTAGCTCCTTGCAGCTGGTCAAAGAGATCGTTGATCATTGGCTGTGGGTACTTGTTCTTGATTGTCACTTCATTCAATGCCCGATAATCAACAACCATTCTTAGGGACTTATCCTTCTTCTCAACCAACAGCACTGGGGCTCCCCATGGTGATGAACTCCGTCGAATGTAACCTTTCTCCAATAACTCCTTAATCTGTTTCTTGATCTCCTCCAGATCATTCGCGGGCATCCGGTATGGTCTCTTTGATATAGGCACGGTGCCTGGCAACAGCTCTATCAAAAACTCGATGTCTCGATCTGGCGGCATGCCTGGTAACTCCTTTGGAAATACATCTGGGTAATCCTTCACAACAGGCACTTCCTCCTAAACAACTCCCGTGAGAGAATGTACTTGGGTTCTCCTAGGCGAATGCCTGGATACATACTTGATCCTTTTTCCCTCTGGGTGGTGAGCATAATTGACTTACTGGCGCAATCGATGTTTCCTCCATACATCGACAGCCAATCCATTCCTAGTATCACATCCAATCCTTGCGGTTATCAAGTCAGAGGGGAAAACATGACTACCTATGGTTAATGACATCTGAAAACATCCACTGCTTGCCATATACTCGGCTCCAGGTGAGGTTACTAGCATAGGTGTCTTAAGAATTCTACTAGGCAACTTATACTTATCCACAAATCCCCTTGATATGTATGAATGCGATGCACCAGTATCAAAAGAACGATTGCAGTAAATGACTTAACTAAAAACTTACCGATAACTGCATCTGGCTATTCTTCAACCTCCTCCACATTCACGTGGTTCACTTGTCCTTTGGTAAATGGATTGGGCTTCTTCCCAGAGCTCCCATTACCATTTAAGTTCTTTGCTTTAGGGCACTCCATGGCATAGTGTCCAGTCTTTCCGCACTTGAAACAAGTAACGTGGCTTAGGTCCCTCTTGGTGGGTGTGGCTGGATTCGAGCGATTCTGATTGCTGCTTGCTCCATTCCCATTCTCATTCCTTGGGATAGTATGATTATGGGTACTTCCTCCATTGTGAGTGTGGCCTCCATGGTTATGGGTAAGCCCTCCCGAGTTCGGGGTAAAGCGAGGCTTCTGCTAAGCTCCTGAATTGTACTTCCCTTGTCCGTATTTCCTCTTGCGACTCTCTATCTCCTGCTGCTTCCCTTCGATCATGAGAGATTTAACTACCAACTCCTGGTAGTTGTTAAATGTTGCCACCATTAACTGCATACTCATCTCATCATTCAGCCCTTCCATAAACTTCTCCTGCTTCGCGGCATCTGTGGCCACATCATCAGGAGCATAGCGGGATAACTTACTAAAGTCCTCCATGTACTGGCCTACAGTATGGTTCCCCTAGCGTAAGTTGCAAAACTCACGCCTCTTCATGCTCATAGCTCCAGTGGATACATGGGCTGTGTGGAATGCTTGCTGAAACTGCTCCCAAGTGACATTGGCTATAGGAAAAGTGGTTGTGTAATTCTCCCACCATGCGACTGTTGGTCCATCCAATTGGTGTGTGGCAAAATGCACCTTCTCAGCATCTGTGCAACCTGCGGTGGTCAACTCCCTTCCTATCCTGTGCAGCCAATCATCCGCAACTATGGGCTCGATGCTACTGGAAAACACCGGCGGCTGTAGCCTCAGAAAACGGGCTAAGTTGTCAACTCGTGGTGGTGGCGGTGGGTTGTTGTTGTTGTTGCCTTGGTTCTGAACTAACAACTACATCAAGGCATTCTGCTGCGGGATCAACTGAGTGAGCTCCGGTGGGAAAGAAAATCCGGGGTCACGTCTCGGAGGCATCTGGTGGGTTTATAGGGAAGAGGTTAGAATAGAATAAGGTCTAATGAGAAAGCACTACCCATATGCACATGAGACAAACACAATCATATCATATCACTCAATCAATCAAGCAAGGGCATACAATCGGTCTAACTATCGTTACAGTGCTCGGACTACTAATATTTACATGGGGGTACTGCTAATAGTATTGCTGGTCTACTAGAAATTTTGATCGGTGGAAGACTCCATAATATCTGCTCCAGCTTCGTCTTCATAGTCATCATCACTACTATCTGGGTCGGAGTCGGTGTCGTCGATGATGATGTAGTCTTCAGAATGAATCTCCTTGGGTTCGTCGTCTTCTCCTCCTGGCGCGGGGTCTCCCATGAAAACTCCTAGCTTCCTTGTCATGTCATCATTCTTCTCCACAAGTATCATCATTTCCTCCTCATATCCATCGCGTGTAGACTTAAGCTCTTCTTCTAGCTCCGTGATCCTGATCATCGCTTTCTTCAAATCTATCATGCTTGCGCACATCTGGTTCTCTTGGCGACAAATATGATGGTTTAATTCCTGGATGAATGCTGCAATGGACCGGTCCTTCCTGGTGCTGATCATATCCCATTGCTCGTCTTGGCGTCCACATATCTGGTAGATAGTGTCCTTCAACTCTTGTTTGTAGACTTCTCCAGTACGTCCTATAGTAATGTGGGCTGCCATACTCTTGCCTAGACTCCAGGTGGGTGCATCAAAGGGAAACTCTATGGGTTTAGTGACTGGCGTGAACATCCTTCCTGGAACTTGAACTCAAATCAACCAACGTTCCTCTTCTGGTAGTGTGGCGGTGTAGGTCCCGGTGAAGCTTGTATCCCAATGTTCAGGTACTTAGTGACTTCTTTCAAGCGTCGTCCAAAAGGTGTGTCTTCATCCGGTTGTGCAAACTTGTTCCTCGTATCCGCCATCCTAAAGAGTAGAAAATGGAGAGGAGTCAGAAATGAGTAGAGAAGAGTGGTCTATGGCTTTTTCTTAGTGGTCGTGTCCTACATTTAGCGTGTGCTCTGATACCATCTTATAGCGACCCGACCTCAAATGGTCAAGTCTTTGTGCTTCAGTGTCATCCCTAGATCGGTAATGCTGACACACACAGTACTCGAAGGATTTATAACCGAGTGGCAATCACACACTTATTACATTGAATGTCTCAGAGAGAACTTATTACAATAAATATGGCTTAAGGCCATCTAATATGATAACAGCAGAAGGCTTGGAAGGTAAAGTGAGTCCATCAACTCCAACGGCATAGCTGACTGCATGACAAACGACCTATCACATCATACTCCTCGTCTGAAAAGTCTGCAACATGATATGTTGCAGCCCGAAAACGGGTCAGCCCATGGAATATGCTGGCAATGTAACACAAGAGAGTAATGAACAGATAAAAGCTACCACTACATGCATATATGGCTGGTGGAGGCTGTACAGTTAATATGTTTTGCGTAAAGCCAATTTTTTCCTACAACAAATGAATATATTTTATTTAACTATCATGGTAGTTGCAACATCATTGAGAAGGTACCTCCAACTCAATCCCAATTAAAAGTAATTATCAACCCAACAAGTTAATTTAGAGTGATGAGATCCATATGATAATCCATAAACCAGATACTCAAGATGTCCATAACCGGGGACACAGCTAACCATGATTAGTTTATACACTCTGCAGAGGTTTGCACACTTTTCCCCACAAGACTCGATCTCCTCCGTTGGATTTCTCGCACTACATGGTGTTTGAGAAACGGATGACCGAGACACAATCTTTCTGAAGCATTTGCTCTCTACTCCGGGTGGATCGGTACACCTACAATCCCCTACATCTGCTAGTCCACCTCTTAAAGAACTCATGAAACTTACTCAACTATGCCAGAGCCCATAATGGATTGTGGCTGCACACGGAAGTTTCTAGCATGAATAGTCTTATGATCCCTTTGAGCCTGGGTGGCGGACCGTAGGATGATCACACGGGTACTCCGGGATATCCTAGGACAACAATGGATTCCCCATGTGCCCACAAGCAATCCACCCAGATGTGTATTAAAGTTGCCACCTTAAGTTAAACCATTAATTAACATCTCACATCTGTCATGGATACGCTCAAACCCAAACCACGTCTACGAGCATAGCATGGCAATATAAGCATAACAGGTAATAGGTTCTACCTCATTATCTACTTCCCAAACCCACATGTTAAGAGATCCTACTCATGCAATGTGTGAAGGTTGAAACTAATGCATAAAAACTCGGTGATAAAGGGGTATGATCAAAGTGCTACTTGCCTTGCTAACGATCTACAAATCCTAAAGACTCGTAGTAGCATGCTTTGCACTCCGGGTGTTCTATCGCAAACAAACAATAGCATACATAAGCAATCAAGTAAGGATGCATGGGCAAAACTCAAATAAGAAGATCTAACCGGAAAGTTCAACTGAAGAACTCTGGTTTGCAAAAAGAAACAAATCAAACGGAGCAACGAAACTCAAACTACGAAAGAAACAAGATCCGATTACTAATCTGGACTAAAGTCAAATTTTACAGTGCCAAAATCTTGTATAAGGTGGTTAAAGAGAAAGAGGGCTTCGAGACGAAGATCTAGGTGCTTGAATCGCCTGATTCCTATAAACGAGCAAAAAGATAAACGAAAACGAAAATTGGGTCAGAAATCGTGATCGAAAATAATCGCGAAAAACCCTGGAAAAAGAAAACTGACGAACAAGCTAACAAATGAACGTTCACTATCTGTGACTAACAAGTGAAAACCGTTCTTTAAAACGAACGTACAGACAGGCGTTCACTAAGTAACTAAACCAAAAAAATGAACGAACCGATCTAAAAAACAGATCTAGGGTTCGAAATAAACCGAACGGTTTTTAAAGAAAAACCAGCGGCTACCTCGGCAAACACGTCGGCGGCGGCGGCGGGAACTCCGGTGGGGTGGCGCGGCGGGCTCCGGCGGCGGGGCGGCTCAGCGGCGGGGTGGCAAGGCGGCGGGCTCCGGCGGCGACGCTCACGGGCTGCGGCTGCGGCGCAAGGCGCGGCGGTAGCGGAAGGCGGCGGCGGCGCGAGACTTGTGGCGGCGGTGCTCGGGCGGGGCTAGGGTTGGCACAGCTCGGGCTGGTGGCTTGGGGGTCGCGGGGGCGCGGCTTATAAGGGCCGGCCGGGGCGGAGTCCAGGCCGTGTACGGCCCGGAGTCGGTTGACCTTTTTTTTAAACAATACTTCCGCATAGAAAAATAAAGAAAAGAAATACTAAACAGACTCCAAAAATCCTGAAATAAATTTTCCCCGTCCTCTAAAAATACACCGCACAGGGTGAACATTTATTTGGGCCTTTAATGCAATTTTGAAAAATGCATATTTTTCCTAATTCAAATAAAATAGCGATAAAACCCAAATAAAATAACTTATTTTATTTTATTATTTTTCCTCCATCATTTCATTTATTTTGGAGAAGTCATATTATCTCCTCTCATATATTTTGATATGAAATACTTTTGGAGAGAAAAATAATTAAAACCAAAGTGATCATTGTTCCAATATTTGATAAAACTCAAATATGAGAACGAGGGAAAATCCCCAACTATCTACGAGGGTCCTTGAGTTGCTTAGGAATTCGAGGATCACAAAATGAAATGCGATAAAATATAATATGCATGAATGACCTATGTATAACATTCTAAATTGAGAATTTGGGACATTACAGTTTTGTAGGGATAACTTTCTTTGGCCATGTTGTTTTGAAAAGACATGATTGCTTTATAGTATGCTTGAAGTATTATTATTTTTATGTCAATATTAAACTTTTGTCTTGAATCTTTCGGATCTGAACATTAATGCCACAATAAAGAAAATTACATTGATAATTATGCTTGGTAGCATTCCACATCAAAAATTCTGTTTTTATCATTTACCTACTCGAGGACGAGCAAGAATTAAGCTTGGGGATGCTTGATACGTCTCCAACGTATCTACAATTTTTTATTGTTCCATGCTATTATATTATCTATTTTGGATGTTTAATGGGCTTTAATTTACCTTTTCACATAATTTTTGGGACTAACCTACTAACCAAAGGCCTAGTGCAAATTGTTTTTTTTTTTTGCCTATTTCAGTGTTTCGCCGAAAAGGAATATCAAACGGAATGAAACCTTTGGGAGAGTTATTTTTGGAACAAACGTGATCCAGGAGACTTGGAGTGGCCGTCAAGATAGAGGCGAGGAGGCCACGAGGCGGGGGCGCGCCACCCACACTCGTGGGCCCCTTGTAGCTCCACCGACGTACTTCTTCCTCCTATATATACCCATTGTTGGGGAACGCATTAATTTCAAAAATTTCCTACGCACACGCAAGATCATAGTGATGCATAGCAATGAGAGGGAAGAGTGTCGTCTATGTACCCTTGTAGACCGTAAGCGGAAGCGTTATGAGAACGTGGTTGATGTAGTCGTACGTCTTCACGATCCGACCGATCCAAGTACCGAATGTACGGCACCTTCGAGTTCAGCACACGTTCAGCTAGTGACGTCCCACAAAATCCGATCCAGCAGAGCTTCGAGGGAGAGTTTCTTCATCACAACGGCGTGATGACGGTGATGATGATGCTACCGACGTAGGGCTTCGCCTAAGCACCGCTACGATATGACCGAGCTGGATTATGGTGGTGGGGGCACCGCACATGGCTAAAAGATCAACTGATCAACTTGTGTGTCTCCATGGGGTGCCCCTCTCCCCATATATAAAGGAGTGGAGGAGGGGGAGGGCCGCCCCTCTACTATGGCGCGCCCTAGGGAGTCATACTCCCACCGGGAGTAGGATTCCTCCCTTCTATGTAGTAGGAGTAGGAGGGAAGGAAAGGGAAAAGAGAAGAGAAGGAAGGAGGGGGCACCGCCCCTCCCCCTAGTCCAATTCGGACTAAGCCTTGGGAGGCGCAGCCTCCCCTCTCTCTTTCCCCTAAAGCCCAATAAGGCCCATATACTCCCCGTCGAATTCCCGTAACTCTCCGGTACTCCGAAAAATACCCAAATCACTCAGAACCTTTCCAATGTCCGAATATAGTCGTCCAATATATCGATCTTTACATCTCGACCATTTCGAGACTCCTCGTCATGTCCCCGATCTCATCCGGGACTCCGAACTACCTTCGGTACATCAAAACACATAAACTCATATTACCGATCGTCACAGAACTTTAAGCGTGCGGACCCTATGGGTTCGAGAACTATGTAGACATGACCGAGACTCGTCTCCGGTCAATAACCAATAGCGGAACCTGGATGCTCATATTGGCTCCTACATATTCTATGAAGATCTTTATCGGTCAAACTGCATAACAACATACCTTGTTCCCTTTGTCACCGGTATGTTACTTGCCTGAGATTCGATCATCGGTATATCAATACCTAGTTCAATCTCGTTACCAGCAAGTCTCTTTACTTGTTCTGTAATACATCACCCCGTAACTAACTCATTAGTTGCATTGCTTGCAAGGCTTAAAGTGATGTGCATTATCGAGAGGGCCCAGCGATACCTCTCCGACAATCGGAGTGACAAATCCTAATCTTGATTTATGTCAACTCAACAAGTACCATCGGAGACACCTGTGGAGCACCTTTATAATCACCCAGTTATGTTGTGATGTCTGGTAGCACACAAAGTGTTCCTCCGGTATTCGGGAGTTGCATAATCTCACAGTCATAGGAACATGTATAAGTCATGAAGAAAGCAATAGCAATATACTGAATGATCGAATGCTAAGCTAACGGGATGGGTCAAGTCAATCACATCATTCTCTAATGATGTGATCCATTAATCAAATGACAACTCATGTCTATGGCTAGGAAACTTAACCATCTTTGATTCAACAAGCTAGTCAAGTAGAGGCATACTAGTGAAACTTTGTTTGTCTATATATTCATACATGTACTAAGTTTCCAATTAATACAATTCTAGCATGAATAATAAACATTTATCATGATATAAGGAAATATAAATAACAACTATATTATTGCCTCTAGGGCATATTTCCTTCAGTCTCCCACTTGCACTAGAGTCAATAATCTAGTTCACATCTTTATGTGATTAGTTCACATCTCCATGTGACTAATACCCAAAGGATTTACTAGAGTCAATAATCTAGTTCACATCGCTATGTGATTAACACCCAAAGAGTGATCATGTTTTGCTTGTGAGAGAAATTTAGTCAACGGGTCTGCTGTCGTGGTTCTAAGTCTGGCAATAATGTAGGGGGGTAGGTATGTAGAGGCAAGGTCTTAGCTATGGAGTAGTTGTAAGCACACGAGGTTTACGAGTTCAGGCCCTTCTCGGAAGAAGTAATAGCCCTATGTCTCGAAGCCCGGAGGCGGTCGACTGGATTATGTGTGTATGAATTACAGGGGTGCGAACCCTTTACACTAAGGAGGGGGTGGCTTATATAGAGTTCGCCGGACCCCTCGGCCCTCAGTTGTGCAGGGTTTTAAATACATTAAGGTCAGGCGTTACTAGTAACGCCCCTAATAAAGTGCTATGATGACCATAAAAGCTACTTAATAACTGACCGTTAGCGTGCAGAGTGCCTTTAGGCCTCCTGGCCGTCGAGTGGTTGGATCTTGGTAGAGTGATTGCTTCTTGGTCGAGTGTCTACGAGTCTATCGAGTGGAACACCTCCAAGTCGATTGAAAGGTGATTTCTTCTAGAGATGTCCTTGAGTAGGGTAGTTGGGACAGGTCCATGACCCTACCCTAGGTACATAGCTTCATCATTAGCCCCCGAATGGATCGAGGTTTAAGTGGGGAAGGAGTTGAGAACTTCTCCGACTCATTTTTCATGCCATGAGCATATCTTGTTTCGGATCAATGAACCTGAGTGAAGACATCAACTTCCTTTTCAGTCGCCTTGATCCATTCTTAGTTTTTTGTCGAGTGAGTTTCTTTACTTGAAAGGCTCCGAGTGACGGCGTGGAGGAGATCTTCCGTCTGACAAGTTGTTCTGCTGCCCGCAGATTTAGCGGGATTCGAATTTTGGGAAGCGCGCGGGATGGGGGAGGCCGCAGTAATCGGATGGGATAGGGCGGAGCCCCTCGATCTCCGCGCCACCTTTTTCGCCACGTATCGCGCGCGTGATTGTTACGGGATTTGACAAGACCGCTCGGGCCTACCAGTCAGCCACTCGGAAGCGACCTCATATAAGGCGTCGGACCGGGGTTTCTTGAACAGTGTGTTCCCATTTCCTCTTCTCCTCTTCGGGCTTCTTCGTCGCGCTCGCTCTCGCCCCAGCACCGCCGCTCCGTACGCGTGTCGCCGGCGACAATGGGGAAGGAGAAGACGGCGGCTCTGGAGCGGGCGAAGAAGGCGACGGCAAAGGCGAAGGGGAAGCCAACCAGTCGGGGTGGATCTTCCTCGTGAGCCGGCCTGCCGAAGGGCTGGATCCAGGGCGATTGGATCTGCTCGGCGATCCGCCAAGAAGACCTCGACGACCTAGCCGAAGGAGGGCTGATCCCCCATGGATCGGCGCGGCTTCCGGGGAAGGAATCCGAGCCGCAACCTCGGGAGGGTGAGCGCGTTCTCCTTGCCACCCACGTCAACCGTGGATTTTCCTTGCCTCCTCACCCTTTCTTTCGGGGATTTCTGAATTTCTTTGGGGCATAACTTCACCACTTCACTCCCAACACAATTGTGTATCTCGCTGCTTTCGTGTCTTTGTGCAAGAATTTCTTGGGTTGTCGGCCTCACTGGGGTCTTTTCAAGCACATTTTCACCTGTCATTCTCAGACGGTGAAAAAGGCCAATCCGAGTGATGAGAGAACACAAGTGATTCAGATGTGTGGGGGTCTTGGTGTTCAGATGAGAGGGAAAAGTTCCTTTCCAACCATGATTCTTCCCGACTCGGTTCACGGATGCAGTCGACCTGGTTTTACTGCAAAGACCAGTCGACGCCAGGGCAGTTGACTGGCCTCCCTCCTTTTACCATGGACCGAGTGAGGAAACCCTCCTCTTTGAAGGTGCTCCAGGAGGAGAAGGCGCAGGTTAGGGTGCTGGTCGAATGAGTGGTCCAGCTTATCCGTGACGGGGTCACTGGTATGGATCTCTTGGAGGTTTTCCTTCAGCGGCGCATCCAGCCTCTTCAAGCCCGAGACCATCCGATGTGGATGTATTCGGGTCTTGACGACTCCACTCGGATTCACCCGGAGGAGGTCGATGACGACACACTGGAGAAGTGGCTGTCGGGCATGACCGGAAACAAGGACAACCCCAGGGGAGCCAGGAGAGTTCCTCCATTAGACCAGTACCATGTACCAGAGAAGGTACGATTCTGAGCTTTGATTGTAATCTGAATTCACTCACGCAGCTGTCTATACTGCATCGACTGACTTTATTCTTCTTGCTTTATTTCAGGCTCTTATCGAAATGTATTCAATGCCCAACGGAGAGCAAGAGCAAGACCTGGAAGGAGAGGCGAGCGGCGGTGACAGTGGCGAATGGTATCCTGACGGTGAAGGGGACGAAGAAAGTGACGACTCAAGTGACGAAGAAGAAGTCGAGTCGCCTCCTCGCAGGGAGAGGTGATCCAATCTTGACCAAGAACGACCGAGCGCCCATGAAAAGGCGATTGCTCAGGCTGGTTAGTCTTCAAGGCGTCCTCGGACCTCTTAACCAACCCCAACTGAAAAAGCGTCAAAGCATCCCAAAGTTGCAGGCCCCGTCGCTTCTACGTGAGTGTCTCCCTTTGTATTCACTCGACGCCCCGTGCTGTTTGTTTTTTCTTGATTTAATCAAACAAACTTTGGAACTGGCAGCGCTGCTACTTCCAGGACCGCGGCTTAAAGGGACGAGGATGAGGTAATGGAGGATGCGGTCACTTCCAATCTGGGTATGATTTCTGCCATTCTGTCTTTATTTGGTCGACTCAACTGCAATGTGTACCATTGGGTGATGTGATTTTGGCGATTGAACTTTGAACAGCTCCTAACATTATTGACCTCCCCGATGATGATGACGAAGAGCCCGAGAGGCCTTTGACAAGGAAAAATAGGCAAGCTCCTGCAAGCAAGGTGCCACAGTCGACGTCGAGGGCGGAACCAGTCGTTCAGGACGCTGCTGATGCCAATCGGGGTTCTGTTACCTTCGTTGTGCCATTGTCGAGTGCCTTGCCTTCTTCGTCGACTTCTCAGGCCCCTGTCGACCCACCTTCAGTTTTCGCGACCCATCATGTCCCAGAGGACAAAGTGAATGCTGCCAAGGAAGCCATACGCCAGGCGGGCATTATGATGGAGAAGATGAAGACGGTGCGGGACGCCAGTCAGGCCGCCTACGACGCCAGCTCGACTCTCCAAAGTAACGTTCAGGTTAGTTGGTCACCGCTTGTTCTGTTAGGATATGCTATATGAAGACTCTCTTTTCGAAAATCTTTGCATTTGTACACCCACTGGGTGCGTCGATTGAATTTTTGAACTAGTGGGGGCACGCTGAGTGCACCCACTGGGTGTAGTCCCCGAGACTACGGTGGACTGCTGGCAGTCGACTGTAGTCTTTGTATTTTGATTCTTTCGCTCGATGTGGTCTGGCCGCGTCGAGTGTAAACCGAACTGGTAGTTTGTCTCTTCTACTCGGTCTGGGCGAGTGGGATCAGAACCGGTGGGGGCACGCCAAGTGCACCCACTGGGTGTAGTCCCCGAGACCGCGGTCGACTGCTAGCAGTCGACTGTGGTCTGAGTTCTTCTTTCTCTCTCTCTCTCTCTCTCTCTCTTTTTACTCCCTGCACTCGACTCCGGCGGGCCGGTCGAGTGGGATCATAATCGGTGGGGGCACGCAAAGTGCACCCACTGGGTGTAGTCCCCAAGACTATGGTGGGGACTGCGGGCAGTCGACCGTAGTCTTAGTATTTATTGTCTTTGTCGTTTTTCGCTGCAAAATAACTTCTCCTCCCTGATTGCAGAAATCTTGTGATCTTGGAGCTCGCTTTGCTGACTTGGAGAAACAGCAGATCCAATTGAACCTTGACTTGGAATTGGCCAAGACAGAGCTGCAAAAGGCCAAGGACGATGCCAATGGTAAGACAAGCTTGTCGACTGGTTTGTCTTAGGCTTGAGTACCCTTCTGCTCTTTCTGAATCAAGCACCATTTCTTTGTAGAAAAACTGAGAGAATCTCTGGCGAAGAAGGATCAGGATTTGGCTGCTGCTCAAAAGGAAGCTGACGACAGAACCGCTCTGGTTGAACAGAAACTGGTTTCGGTCGGCCAGTTGGAAGAAGAGAACACCAAGATGAAATCTGCTCTGAACGAAGCCAACAAGGAGTGCACGCGCTTGAAGAAGGACAATCTCAACCTGTACGAGAAGATGGAAGGCATCGCTCGCAGGAGGGACGATCTGGAGAGCTATCTGAGGAGCCTTGCCAAGAAGTTGTTCATCAAGCTTGAAGGTACAAATTTTGTTCCGACTGATGTTTTTTGTTGACTCGGCATACGAAAATTGACTTATACTTGTATCGTGAATGCAGAGTTTTGCCAGAACTTCGAGGAGGAGATTGGGCGGATTGAGCCAGGTTTGGACCCAATCAATTCTCCCGTGAAAGATGAAACTGCCATGAATCTGCTCCGACTGGAATCCCGCATCGACGGTGTTGTGGACTACTTGGCTCGACTGAAGGTCGCCACGTCACGGATCGACACCGCACTTTGGCCAGAGGCCACGTTCCAGAATGATCTTGAGTCCCTGGTGACTCGACTTAACGAGATCCCTGATCGAGTGCAGGAGTGGAAGAAATCTTCTGCCCGGTGTGGTGCTGATGTGGCTCTGTATTTGGTTCGTGTCAACTGCAAGGAGGTGCGACAAGATAAGCTGGCAGCAATCAAGGTCGCCAACACCCAGAAGCATGACTTCCGATCTTTTATGGAGACTTTCATCACTGCAGCCACTCGGATCACCGACGGCGTCGACCTGGATGAGTTCGTCGAGCCTGCCAGTCCTCCTCCTGCGGAGTGAACAAACTTTTATGCCCCACCTTAAATTTGCCTCGGAATGCCGAGTGGTTTTTGTAACCGTTAAACTCTTTCGGGCTGAATGCTCGAGCACTTCGATTTGTGGTCCGGAACCTTTAGGATTTATCTGAACTTGGTTTATCATTGAATATCTTCATGAGTCCTCCGTCGAGTGGAACTCGTTCTTCACTCGAGACAACTTTTGTATTTGTGGCGCAGCTCCGAAGGAGAAGGTAGCAGTCGACCTGCACCTCGTCGTCCTTGCGGGTCGGTGATGGAGCGCATGTTGTATTTGTGGCGAAGCTCCCAAGGAGAAGGTGGCAGTCGACCTGCACCTCATCGTCCTTGCGGAGTGGGATGGAGCGCATGTTGTATTTGTGGCGAAGCTCCCAAGGAGAAGGTAGCAGTCGACCTGCACCTCGTCGTCCTTGTGGATTGAGATGTGTTTCATACTTAGGCGAGTACTTGACTACAGCTAAGCCCTTGAGTGGGAGGCTGGCTCACCACTCAGTAGGATTTTCAAATACTTAGGCGAGTACTGGACTGGAGCTAAGCCCCCGAGTGGGAGGCTGGCTCACCACTCGGTAGGATTTTCAAATACTTAGGCGAGTACTGGACTGCAGCTAAGCCCCCGAGTGGGAGGGTCGCTCACCACTTGGTAGGATTTTCAAATACTTAGGAGAGTACTGGACTGCAGCTAAGCCCCCGAGTGGGAGGGTCGCTCACCACTCGGTAGGATTTTCAAATACTTAGGCAAGTACTGGACTGCAGCTAAGCCCCCGAGTGGGAGGGTCGCTCTCCACTCGGTAGGATTTTTCAAATACTTAG
>NC_041384.1:525742843-525758224 GCF_002162155.2 Triticum dicoccoides
CGCTAGGATTTTTCAAATACTTAGGCGAGTACTGGACTGCAACTAAGCCCCCGAGTGGGAGGGTCGCTCTCCACTCGGTAGGATTTTTCAAATACTTAGGCGAGTACTGAACTGCAGCTAAGCCCCCGAGTGGGAGGGTCGCTCTCCACTCGGTAGGATTTTTCAAATACTTAGGCGACTACTGGACTGCAGCTAAGCCCCCGAGTGGGAGGGTCGCTCTCCACTCAGTAGGATTTTCAAATACTTAGGCGAGTACCGGACTGCAGCTAAGCCCCCGAGTGGGAGGCTGGCTCAACACTCGGTAGGAAATTATTTTTACAAACTTAGGCGAAACGGATTCACAGCTAAGCCACCCGCTGGGGGATTTCTTCCGCAAACAAAAACAACAACAATCACTGGGAAAATTATAACGCTCTTGTCTTTGATAAATAAACTACAGGAGTTTTTCTTATTACATCTCATCTGAGTGAGAATTCAAGTATAAAAGGGGCGGAGCAGCTCCGCATTCCAGGCTCGTGGCTCATCAATCTGGCGATCGACATTATAAAGGTGATACGCTCCATTGTGGAGGACTCTGGTGACTATGAATGGGCCTTCCCAAGTAGGAGCGAGTTTGTGTGGTTTCTGTTGATCCACTCGGAGGACCAAGTCTCCTTCTTGGAAGGCTCGACTCTTCACATTTCTGGCATGGAATCGACGCAAGTCTTGCTGATAGATGGTCGATCGGATCATGGGCATTTCTCTTTCTTCTTCTAGGAGGTCGACTGCGTCCTGCCGGGCTTGTTCCGCTTCATCTTCAGAGTAGATCTCGACTCGGGGTGCGTTGTGAAGCAGGTCACTCGGCAAAACTGCTTCGGCTCCGTAGACCAGAAAGAATGGGGTTCTCCCGGTCGATCGGTTCAGGGTTGTCCTCAATCCCCAAAGAACTCATGGAAGCTCATCGACCCATGTGCCTGCTGCGTGCTTGAGATCGCGCATCAATCGAGATTTTAGTCCTTTGAGAATTAAGCCGTTTGCTCTTTCTGCTTGTCCATTCGACTGGGGGTGAGCGACCGAAGCGTAGTCGACTCGTGTGCCCTAAGAGGCGCAAAAGGCTCTGAATTTGTCGGAATCGAAGTTCGACCCATTGTCAGTGATGATGATGTGCGGAACTCCATATCTGAATATCAACTCTCTGATGAAACTGATAGAAGTGCAAGCATCAAGATTCTTGATAGGCTTAGCTTCAATCCATTTGGTGAACTTGTCGACTGCTACTAGCACATGAGTGAAGCCGCTCCTGCCCGTTCTCAGTGGTCCAACCATGTCCAGTCCCCAAACGGCGAAGGGCCAGACGAGTGGAATGGTTTTCAGGGCTGACGCGGGCTTGTGCGACATATTGGAGTAAAACTGACATCCTTCACACTTGTCGACTATCTCTTTCGCCATTTCATTCGCTCTTGGCCAGTAGAATCCCGCTCGGTACGCTTTAGCCACAATGGTCAGAGAGGACGCATGATGACCATAGGTCCCCGAGTGGATATCATCAAGGATCATCTGACCTTCTTCTGGTGTTATACACTTCTGACTGACTCCAGTCGCGCTTTCTCTATACAACTGTCCCTTTATGACTGTAAAGGCCTTGGATCGACGGACGATCTGTCGAGCCTCTTCTTCGTCCTCTGGGAGTTCTTTCCTTAGGATGTACACGATGTATGGTATTGTCCAGTCGGGAGTGATGACCAAGACTTCCATGATCAGGTCGACCACAGCTGGAACTTCAACTTCAGTCGGATCCGTGGCACTTTTTGGCTGCGGGGCTTCTTCAGTGAAGGGATCCTCCTGAACTGATGGTGTGTGGATGTGTTCCAAAAACACATTGCTGGGAATGGCTTCTCTTTTGGAACCTATTTTTGCCAAATCATCAGTTGCTTGATTTTTCAGTCGAGGTATGTGATGAAGTTCTAACCCCTCGAATTTCTTCTCCAGCTTTCTCACTGCATTGCAATAACTAGTCATGGCTGGACTTCTGACGTCCCACTCCTTCATCACCTGATTAACCACCAAATCTGAGTCGCCATAGACCATGAGGCGACGGACGCCGAGTGAAATGGCCATGCGCAGCCCATATAAAAGTGCTTCATATTCTGCCTCGTTATTGGAGGAATCAAAGTGGATTTGAAGAACATATCTGAGCTTATGTCCTCGGGGGGAGACCAATACCACCCCAGCACCGGAACCATTCAGCATTTTGGAACCGTCGAAGAACATGGTCCAATGCTCCGAGTGAACCTGAGTCGGCAGTTGCTATTCAATCCACTCGGCGACGAAATCTGCTATTGCCTGGGACTTGATAGCTTTCTTTGCCTCAAACTTGATATCTAGAGGAAGGAGTTCAATCGCCCATTTTGCCACTCGACCAGTTGCATCTCTGTTATACAGGATCTCTAACAATGGAGCGTCGCTGACAACTGTAATGGAATGATCAGAGAAGTAGTGAGCAACCTTCTTTGTGGTCATATAAATCCCATATACAAGCTTCCGATAATGAGGATATCTTTGCTTCGATGGGGTCAAAACTTCAGAAATATAATACGCTGGGCGCTGAACTTTGAAGGCTTTTCCTTCTTCTTCCCGCTCGACCGTAAGTACCATACTGACGACTTGTCCCGTGGCTGCGATGTAAAGCAGCAAAGGCTCTTTGCTGATTGGGGCAGCAAGCACCGGCTGGGTGGAGAGCAGAGCTTTGAGCTCTGCAAACGCTGCATCAGCTTTAGGAGTCCACTCGAACTTGTCGGACTTCTTCATCAATCGGTAAAGAGGCAATGCCTTTTCACCGAGACGAGAGATGAATCGACTTAAAGCGGCCAAGAAACCAGTAAGCTTCTGGACGTCGTGCACTCGCACAGGACTTTTCATTCGGAGTATAGTATCGACTTTTTTTGGATTGGCGTCGATTCCTTGTTCGGAAACGAGAAAACCGAGTAGCTTTCCGCCAGGAACTCCAAATGTGCACTTTGATGGATTAAGCTTGATATCATACCTCCTGAGGTTGGCAAAGGTTTCAGCAAGGCCAGTCAGCAGGTCGAAACCCTTCCGTGACTTGACCACAATATCATCCATGTATGCTTCCACATTCCGACTAATTTGAGTGAGCAAACACTTCTGAATCATCCTCATGAATGTGGCTCCGGCATTCTTGAGGCCGAACGGCATGGTAACATAACAGAAGCACCCGAATGGAGTGATGAAAGCTGTTTTGATCTCGTCAGGCCCATACATACGGATCTGATGGTACCCGGAATAGGCGTCTAAAAAAGACAGTCGCTCACATCCCGCAATTGAGTCGACTATCTGGTCGATGCGGGGGAGAGGAAAATGATCTTTCGGGCAGGCCCGATTGATATGTTTAAAGTCAATGCACATGTGAAGTGACTTGTCCTTCTTCAGGACCATGACAACGTTGGCGAGCCACTCGGAGTGGTAGATCTCTTGGATGAACTCTGCCGCTAAGAGCCGAGCCACCTCCTCACCAATAGCCTTTCTCTTCTGGACGGCGGACCGTCGGAGATGTTCTTTGACAGGTTTTACTTTTGAGTCGACTCGTAGGCGGTGCTCAGCCAGCCCCCTGGGAACACCCGGCATGTCAGAAGGCTTCCATGCGAAAATGTCCCAGTTCTCACGGAGGAACTGGATGAGCGCTTCTTCCTATTTGGAGTCGAGTGTTGTTGAGATATGAGTCGGAGCAGCACTGGGATCGGTCGGGTGAATGTGAGCCGGCTTCGTTTCGCCAAACGACTGAAAAGCTGATTCTGTAGCGGGCTTATTGGCTCGCAACAAATCACTCGGGTCTGCAGTCTTCTGGTATTCCTGCAACTCCACCACTGCCATCTGAGCATCAGCGATCTTTGTACCTTTCTGAAAACACTCTTCTTCTTTCTTCCGATTGCCCGTAACAGTGATCACACCTTTGGGACCAGGCATCTTCAATTTGAGATACACATAACATGTCGAGCCATGAAGCGTGCATAAGCCGGCCTGCCCAAAATAGCGTGATAAGCACTCTGGAAATCTACAACTTCGAACGTCAACTTTTCTTTGTGGTAATTCTTGGAATCACCAAAAACCACATCAAGAGCAATCTGGCCGAGTGACTCAGCCTTCTTCCCAGGAATGACTCCATGGAAACTCATGTTGCTGGTACTGAGTCTGGACATCGGAATGCCCATCCCTTTCAATGTCTCAGCATACAGTATGTTCAAACCACTGCCACCATCCATCAAGACTTTGGTTAGTCGAGTGCCTTCAACAACTGGGTCGACCACCAAAGCTTGCCTCCCAGGGGTGGCAATGTGCGTTGGGTGATCGGACTAGTCGAATGTGATGGCAGTCTGAGACCACTTCAGATAACTGGGTGTTGCCGGAGCAACCATATTCACCTCACGGTTGATAACTTTCATTCGACTTTTGCTTTCAACATCAGCAAAAATCATCAGGGTGGAATTGACCTAGGGGTATCCATCATCACTGTCTTCCTTGTCCTCAACTTTGTCCGACTCCTTTTCCTTATCTTTGGGTTGCTTGCCTTGGAACTGCTGGATCAAGAGCCGACACTGTCGAGTGGTATGCTTCGGGTAAATGAACTTACCCTCTTCATCTTTCTTGGTGTGGATGTGACATGGCAAATCCAACACATCATTTCCATCTTGGTCTTTAACTTTCTTGGGGTTCCAAGGTCCTTTGGGTTTCCCCTTAAACTTTCCTTGAGTTACAGCCAAGGCTTCCCCAGGAGCAGCTGGCTCAGCTTTCTGCTTCTGTTTCCGATTGGAATTTCCTCCGGTTTCTTGAACGACTGACTTGAGCTTGCCACTCCTAAGTCGATCCTCATCTTCACCATTAGCGTACTTGGTGGCAATCTCCATCATCTGATTCAGAGACATATCTCCGGTTTGACCGAATTTCAGATTCAGTTCTCTGTACTTGATGCCTTCTTTGAAGGCACAGACTGCTTGGTGGTCAGGCACATTCTCTACCGTGTGATGTAACATGATCCATCTCTGGATGTAATCCCTCAAAGTTTCATTCGGCTTCTGCATGCAAGACCGCAGTCCCGTCAGCCCTGCCGGTCACTTGCATGTTCCTTCAATTGTGGTGACAAACACTCGGGCGAGATCTTCCCAAGTGTAAATGTTGTTGGGTGCTAACTGATTCAGCCACGCTCTGGCCGAGCCCTCCAACATGAGAGGCAGGTGCTTCATGGCCACTTCATCATTGCCACCGCCAATCTGGATGGCCACTCGGTAGTATTCAAGCCAAGTATCGGGCTTGGACTCACCAATGAACTTACTGACTCCAGTCGCCAACCTGAAGTTGGGAGGAATCACAGCGGCCCTGATGGCTCTACTAAAGCACTCTGGCCCCAAAACATGTACTCTGCTGCTGGTAGGTGCATCTCTGTTGTGACCTTCTCGGTGAGCTCTGTTCCTGTCGACCAAACCTTGAACGAGAATGGATCTCGCATCAAAGCCTGGTTCCCTGGGGTTGACTGGAATCCTTCGCCCAACACTATGAGGGCGCCTGTCATCCTGCTGCCGAGGCACATACGACCCGCTCCTCGGGGGAGGGATGGGCACTTGACGTCGATCGTCACGATCGAATCGGTGATCATACTGCTCACGGTTCCCGTACTGATTACACCGGTCCCCATGTCCCTCACGCCTTGGGGGCGATCTTGGGCTATGAGCCGACTGGACTATGCCTGCAGCAATGGATCTGCTATGAATCCTGTTCTGCGACTGAGAAACAGTGGAATTCTGGTCTCCTGCTGCCCGGAGTAACGCTCTGATCTGCAACAAGCCTCTGCCGGCCTGTGACTGGGAAGGCTGAATCGACTCTGCTATACGGGCTGCAGCTGCTAAATTCTGAATCGGAGTTTGATATACCTGCGGGGGCGGAAAGAGCTGATGTCGACTGGATTCTGGAACCCATTGTCGCGCACGCTCGTCGAGTGCTCGCTGGAGGTTCTCCAGTCGAGTGCGCTCGGCCAAGTTTGCCAGGCGCGCGTCCTCCAACGCACGAGCCTCGGGGGTTTCTCCAATGATAGGAGTGTGCAGTGCATCCATGTTCCGGCGACGAAGTTCTTCTCTCTGCAGCGACATGAGAGGCTCGGGGAGATATTGCTCATGGGGACGCGACGGGTCGCCTCCGCCTGCGCCTCCGTTGGTGCGGGGAAAACTGGGAGGACTGGGCGGTCCATCGACCATCAGAACCTCCGCCGCCGGATCACTGCTGTCGCACTCGGATGCGGTCTCTGCAGAGCCAGTCGACAGGTCGAACAGGCCGTAGAGGGATTCGTCGGGCTCGGTCGCCGTGACTTGAGGGGTGGCCGACTGGCGTGCCACCGTGTGCCTCACCCACCGCTGAAGTCTCGACCGACCGGAGCGCTTGCGCCGGCGGGAAACAGGGAGGGAGGACAACACAGGAGCCGACCGATAATGGGTCGACAGTTACCGCAAGAGGACGCCGCGGACGCACGCGCGAAAGTGCGTTGCTCCGCGGACAGGGAGTGCGTCCACGTCGAGCGGAGCCTCCTGAAGCCAAGCGGAGTCGTCGGCGATGAACGTGAGCGCGCCGAGACGGATCTCGCGGCCCTCCACCAAAACTCCACCAGAAACCATGATGATTTGGATCGGAAAAGATTGCAACTCCTCCAACAAATCGCTAAAACACCTGCCCCAAGGTGGGCGCCAACTGGCGTGGTTCTAAGTCTGACAATAATGTAGGGGGTAGGTATGTAGAGGCAAGGTCTTAGCTATGGAGTACTTGTAAGCACACGAGGTTTACGAGTTCAGGCCCTTCCCGGAAGAAGTAATAGCCCTACGTCTCGGAGCCCGGAGGCGGTCGACTGGATTATGCGTGTATGAATTACAAGGGTGCGAACCCTTTACACTGAGGAGGGGGGTGGCTTATATAGAGTTCGCTGGACCCCTCCGTCCCTCAGTTGTGCAGGGTTTTAAATACATTAAGGTCAGGCGTTACTGGTAATGCCCCTAATAAAGTGCTATGATGACCATAAAAGCTACTTAATAACCGACCATTAGCGTGCGGAGTGCCTTTAGGTCTCCTGGTCGTCGAGTGGTTGGATCTTGGTCGAGTGATTGCTTCTTGGTCGAGTGTCTTCGAGTCTGTCGAGTGGAACACCTCCAAGTCGATTGAAAGGTGATTTCTTCTAGAGATGTCCTTGAGTAGGGCAGTTGGGACAGGTCCATGACCCTACTCTAGGTACATAGCTTCATCATCTGCCACATTCAGAGCCGTATGTATTTTGCAAATTTTCTATGTCTACAATGCTTTGCACGGAGCTACTCTAGCTAATTGCTCCCACTTTCAATATGTATCCAGATCAAGACTTAGAGTCATCTAGATCAGTGTCAAAGCTTGCATCGACGTAACTCTTTACGACGAACTCTTTGTCACCTCCATGACCGAGAAACATTTCCTTATTCCACTAAGGATATTTTTGACCACTGTCCAGTGATCCACTCCTGGATCACTATTGTACCATCTTGCCAAACTTACGGTGAGGTACACAATAGGTCTGGTACACAACATGACATACTTTATAGTACCTATGACTGAGGTATAGGGAATGACTTTTCATTCTCTTTCCATTTTCTGCCGTGGTCGGGTTTTGAGTCTTTACTCAACTTCACACCTTGCAACACAGGCAAGAACTCCTTCTTTGACTGTTCCATTTTGAACTACTTCAAAATCTTGTCAAGGTATGTACTCATTGAAAACATATCAAGCGTCTTGATCTATCTCTATAGATCTTGATGCTCAATATGTAAGTAGCTTCACCGAGGTCTTTCTTTGAAAAACTCCTTTCAAACACTCCTTTGTGCTTTACAGGAAATTTTACATTATTTCTGATCAACAATATGTCATTCACATATACTTATCAGAAATGTTGTAGTGCTCCCACTCACTTTCTTGTAAATACAGGCTTCACCGCAAGTCTATATAAAACCATATGCTTTGATCACTTTATCAAAGTATATATTCCAACTCCGAGATGCTTGCACCAGTCCATAGATGGATCGCTGGAGCTTGCTCACTTTGTTAGTACATTTAGGATCGACAAAACCTTCTGGTTGCATCATATACGACTCTTCTTTGAGAAATCCATTAAGGAATGCAGTTTTGACATCCATTTGCCAGATTTCATAAAATGCGGCAACTGCTAACATGATTCGGACAGACTTTTAAGCATCGATACGAGTGAGAAAATCTCATCGTAGTCAACACCTTGAACTTGTCGAAAACATTTTGCGACAATTCGAGCTTTGTAGATAGTAACACTACTATCAGCGCTCGTCTTCCTCTTGAAGATCCATTTATTCTCAATGACTCACCGATCATCGGGCAAGTCAATCAAAGTCCATACTTTGTTCTCATACATGGATCCCATCTCAGATTTCATGGCCTCAAGCCATTTTGTGGAATCTAGGCTCATCATCGCTACCTCATAGTTCATAGGTTCGTCATGGTCTAGTAACATGACTTCCAGAACAGGATTACCGTACCACTCTAGTGCGGACCATACTCTGGTTGTCCTACGAGGTTCGGTAGTAACTGGATCTGAAGTTTCATGATCATCATCATTATCTTCCTCACTAATTGGTGTAGAGATCACTAGAACTGAATTCTGTGATGAACTACTTTCCAATTCGAGAGAAGGTACAATTACCTTATCAAGTTCTACATTCCTCCCACTCACTTCTTTCGAGAGAAACTTTTTCTCTAGAAAGGATCCATTCTTAGCAACAAAATATCTTGCCTTCGGATCTGTGATAGAAGGTGTACCCAACAGTTTCCTTTTGGGTATCCTATGAAGACGCACTACTCTGATTTGGGTTCGAGCTTATCAGTTTGAAACTTTTTCACATAAGCATCGCAACCCCAAACTTTAAGAAATGACAGCTTTGGTTTCTTGCCAAACCATAGTTCATATGGTGTCATCTCAACGGATTTAGATGGTGCCCTATTTAACTTGAATGCAGTTGTCTCTAATGCATAACCCCAAAATGATAGTGGTAAATCAGTAAGAGACATCATAGATCGCACCATATCTAGTAAAGTGTGATTACGATGTTCGGACACACCATTACACTGTGGTGTTCCAGGTGGCGTGAGTTGCGAAACTATTCTGCATTGTTTCAAATGAAGACCAAACTCGTAACTCAAATATTCTCCTCCACGATCAGATCGTAGAAACTTTATTTTCTTGTTACAATGATTTTCCACTTCACTCTAAAATTCTTTGAACTTTTCAAATGTTTCAGACTTATGTTTCATCAAGTAGATATACCCATATCTGCTCAAATCATCTGTGAAGGTCAGAAAATAATGATACCCCCCGCGAGCCTCAACACTCATCGAACCCCATACATCAGTATGTATTATTTCCAATAAGTTAGTTGCTCACTCCATTGTTTCGGAGAACGGAGTCTTAGTCATCTTGCCCATGAGGCATGGTTCGCAAGCATCAAGTGATTCCAAAAGTCCATCAGCATGGAGTTTTTTCATGCGCTTTACACCAATATGACCTAAACGGCAGTGCCACAAATAAGTTGCACTATCATTATTAACTTTGCATCTTTTGGCTTCAATATTATAAATATGTGTATCACTACGATCGAGATTCAATAAACCATTCACCTTGGGTGTATGACCACAGAAGGTTTTATTCATGTAAATAGAATAACAATTATTCTTTGACTTAAATGAATAATCATATTGCAATAAACATGATCCAGTCATATTATGCTCAACACAAACACCAAATAAAATTTATTTTAGGTTCAACACTAATCCTGAAGGTAAAGAGAGTGTGCAATGGGGATCTTATCAACCTTTGGAATTACTTCCAACACACATCGTCACCTCGTCCTCAACTAGTCTTTTGTTTTGCAATTCCCGTTTTGAGTTACTACTTTTAGCAACTGAACCAGTATCAAATACCAAGGGGTTTGCTATAAACACTAGTAAAGTACACATCATGTATATGAAATATACCTTTGTTCACTTTGCCATCCTTCTTATCCGCCAAGTATCAAGGGAAGTTCCACTTCCAGTGACCATTTCCTTTGCAGTAGAAGCACTCAGTTTCAGGCTTGGGTCTAGCTTTGGGATTCTTCATGGGAGTGGCAACTTGCTTGACATTATTCTTGAAGTTCCATTTCTTTCCCTTGCCCTTTTACTGGAAATTAGTGGTCTTTTCAACCATCAACACTTGATGCTTTTCTTGATTTCTACCTTCGTCGATTTCAGCATCACGAAGAGCTTGCGAATTGTTTCCGTTATCCCTTGCATATTATAGTTCATCACGAAGTTCTAGTAACTTGGTGATAGTGACTAGAGAACTCTATCAATCACTATCTTATCTGGAATATCAATTCCCACTTGATACAAGTGATTGTCGTACTCAAACAATCTGAGCACATGCTCACTGGTTGAGCTATTCTCCTCCATTTTGTAGGCAAAGTATTTGTCAGAGGTCTCATACCTCTCAACTCGGACATGAGTCTGAAATACCAATTTCAGCTCTTGGAACATCTTATATGCTCCGTGGTGTTCAAAACGTTTTTGACGTCCCAGTTCTAAACCGTAAAGCATGGTGCACTAAACTATCAAGTAGTCATCATACCGAGCTTTGTCAAACGTTCATAATGTCTGCATCTGCTCCTGCAATAGGTCCGTCACCTAGCGGTGCATCAAGGACATAATACTTGTGTGCAGCAATGAGGATAATCCTCAGATCAAGGAGCTAGTACGTATCATTGCTACTAACATCTTTCAACTTATTTTTCCCTAGGAACATATCAAAAATAAATAGGGAGCTACATCGCAAGCAATTGATCTACAACATAGATATGCAAATACTATCAGGACTAAGTTCATGATAAATTAAAGTTCAGTTTAATCATATTACTAAAGAACTCCCCACTTAGATAGACATCCCTCTAATCATCTAAGTGATCACGTGATCCATATCAACTAAACCATGTCCGATCATCTTGTGAGATGGAGTAGTTTTCAATGGTGAACATCACTATGTTGATCATATCTACTATATGATTCACACTTGACCTTTCAGTCTCAGTGTTCCGAGGCCATATCTGCATATGCTAGGCTCGTCAAGTTTAACCCGAGTATTTCTGTGTGTGCAAAACTGGCTTGCACCCGTTGTATATGAACGTAGAGCTTATCACACCCGATCATCACGTGGTGTCTCGACACGACGAACTTTGGCAATGGTGCATACTCAGGGAGAACACTTGTACCTTGAAATTTAGTAAGAGATGATCTTATAGTGCTACCGCCGAACTAAGCAAAATAAGATGCATAAAGGATAAACATCACATGCAATCAAAATATGTGACATGATATGGCCATGATCATCTTGCGCCTTTGATCTACATCTCTAAAGTACCGTCATGATCTCTATCGCCACCGACACGACACCATGATCTCCATCATCTTGATTTCTATCAATGTGTCGTCATATGGTCGTCTCGCCAACTATTGCTCTCGCAACTATTGCTATCGTATAGCGATAAAGTAAAGCAATTATTTGGCGCTTGCATCTTATGCAATAAAGAGACAACCATAAGGCTTATCCAGTTGTCGATAACTTCAACAAAACATGATCATCTCATACAACAATTTATATCTCATCATATCTTGACCATATCACATCACAACATGCCCTGCAAAAACAAGTTAGACGTCCTCTACTTTGTTGTTGCAAGTTTTACATGGCTGCTACGGGCTGAGCAAGATCCGTTCTTACCTACGCATCAACAACCACAGCATAGTATAGTGATTGCTTTTTGATATTCAGAAAGAACCATGTTCATTGAAACCGATTCAACTAAAGCTGGAGAAACAGACACCCACTAGCCACTTGTGTGCGAAGCACGACGGTAGAACCAGTCTCGCGTAAGCGTACGCATAATGTCGGTCTGGGCCGGTTCATCCAACAATACCGCTGAATCAATAATCAACTAGTAACGGTAAGCAATATGTATATACTCACGCCCACAACTCCTTTGTGTTCTACTCATGCATATAACATCTACGCATAGACCTAGCTCGGATGCCACTGTTGGGGAACGCAGTAATTGCAAAATTTTCCTACACACACGCAAGATCATGGTGATGCATAACAACGAGAGGGGAGAGTACCGTCTAGTACCCTTGTAGACCGTAAGCGGAAGTGTTATGAGAACGCGGTTGATGTAGTCATATGTATTCATGATCCGACCGATCCAAGTACCGAACGTACGGCACCTCCGAGTTCGGCACATGTTCAGCTCGGTGACGTCCCATGAACTCCGATCCAGTAGAGCTTCGAGGGAGAGTTCCGTCAGCACAACAGCATGATGACGGTGATGATGATGCTACCGACGCAGGGCTTCGCCTAAGCACCTCTACAATATGACTGAGGTGGGTTATGGTGGAGGGGGCACCGCACACGGCTAAAAGATCAACTGATCAACTTGTGTGTCTCCATGGGGTGCCCCCCTCCCCGCATATAAAGGAGTGGAGGAGGGGGAGGGCCGGCCCTCTACTATGGCGCGCCCTGGGGAGTCCTACTCCCACCGGGAGTAGGATTCCCCCCTTCCATGTAGTAGGAGTAGGAGGGAAGGAAAGGGAAAAGAGAAGAGAAGGAAGGAGGGGGCGCCGCCCCTCCCCCTAGTCCAATTTGGACTAAGCCTTGGGGGCCGCGCAGCCTCCCCTCTCTCTTTCCCCTAAAGCCCAATAAGGCCCATATACTCCCCGGCGAATTCCCGTAACTCTCCGATACTCCGAAAAATACCCGAATTACTCAGAACCTTTTCTGATGTCCGAATATAATCGTCCAATATATTGATCTTTATGTCTTGACCATTTCGAGACTCCTTGTCATGTCCCGATCTCATCCGGGACTCTGAACTACCTTCGGTACATCAAAACACATAAACTCATATTACCGATCGTCACAGAACTTTAAGCGTGCGGACCCTACGGGTTTGAGAACTATGTAGACATGACCGAGACTCGTCTCTGGTCAATAAACAATAGCGGAACCTGGATGCTCATATTGGCTCCTACATATTCTATGAAGATCTTTATCGGTCAAACCGCATAACAACATACGTTATTCCCTTTGTCACCGGTATGTTACTTGCCCGAGATTCGATCGTCGGTATCTCAATACCGAGTTCAATCTTGTTACCGGCAAGTCTCTTTACTCGTTCCGTAATACATCATCCCGCAACTAACTCATTAGTTGCATTGCTTGCAAGGCTTAAAGTGATGTGCATTACCGAGAGGGCCCAGAGATACCTCTCCGACAATCGGAGTGACAAATCCTAATCTTGATTTATGCCAACTCAACAAGTGACATCGGAGACACCTATAGAGCACCTTTATAATCACCCGGTTATGTTGTGACGTTTGGTAGCACACAAAGTGTTCCTCCGGTATTCGGGAGTTGCATAATCTCATAGTCATAGGAACATGTATAAGTCATGAAGAAAGCAATAGCAATATACTAAACGATCAAATGCTAAGCTAACAGAATGGGTCAAGTCAATCACATCATTCTCTAATGATGTGATCCCGTTAATCAAATGACAACTCATGTCTATGGCTAGGAAACTTAACCATCTTTGATTCAACGAGCTAGTCAAGTAGAGGCATACTAGTGACACTCTGTTTGTCTATATATTCACACATGTACTAAGTTTCCGATTAATACAATTCTAGCATGAATAATAAACATTTATCATGATATAAGGAAATACAAATAACAACTTTATTATTGCCTCTAGGGCATATTTCCTTCACCCATATACCTCGAAAACATCTAGGAGCACCACGAAACCCTATTTCCACCGCAGCAAACTTCTGTACCCGTGAGATCCCATCTTGGGGCCTTTTACGGAGCTCCGCCAGAGGGGGAATCGATCATGGAGGGCTTCTACATCAACACCATAGCCTCTCCGATGATGTGTGAGTAGTTTACCACAGACCTTCGGGTCCATAGTTATTAGCTAGATGGCTTCTTCTCTCTCTTTGGATCTCAATACAAAGTTCTCCTCGATCTCCTTGGAGATCTATTCGATGTAATTCTTTTTGTGGTGTGTTTGTAGAGATCCGATGAATTATGGGTTTATGATCAAGATTATCTATGAACGATATTTGATTCTTCTCTGAAATCTTTTATGTATGATTTGTTATCTTTGCAAATCTCTTCGAATTATCAGTTTGGTTTGGCCTACTAGATTGATCTTTCTTGCAATGGGATAAGTGCTTAGGTTTGGGTTCAATCTTGCGGTGTCCTTTCCCAGTGACAGCAGGGGCAACAAGGCACGTATTGTATTGTTGCCATCGAGGATAAAAAGATGGGGTTCATATCATATTGCTTGAGTTTATCCCTCTACATCATGTCATCTTGCCTAATGTGTTACTCTGTTCTTATGAACTTAATACTCCAGATGCATGCTGGATAGCGGTCGATGTGTGGAGTAATAGTAGTAGATGCAGAATCGTTTTGGTCTACTTGTCGCGGACGTGATGCCTATATACATGATCATGCCTAGATATTCTCATAATTATGCACTTTTCTATCAATTGCTCGACAATAATTTGTTTACCCACAGTAATACTTATCCTATCTTGAGAGAAGCCACTAGTGAAACCTATGGCCCCCGGGTCTATCTTCCATCATATAAGTTTCCAATCTATTTTACTTTGCAATCCATACTTTCAATCTATATCATAAAAATACCAAAAATATTTATCTTATTATCTCTATCAGATCTCACTTTTGCAAGTGGCCGTGAAGGGATTGACAACCCCTTTATCGCGTTGGTTGCAAGGTTCATATTTGTTTGTGTAGGTGCGAGGTGACCTGCGTGTAGTCTCCTACTGGATTGATACCTTGGTTCTCAAAAACCGAGGGAAATACTTACGCTACTTTGCTGCATCACCCTTTCCTCTTCAAGGGAAAACCAACATAGTGCTCAAGAGGTAGCAGGGTCCTGTTCAACCACCCCTCCATGGGCTACTGTTCATCCAGCCCTCTACCAGCTACTGTTCAACCAGCCCTCCACGGGGTCCTATTCATCCACCGGCATGATCGATCGGGGTACTATTCATCCAGTGGCAACGGTCTCTACTACCACGGGTTTCTGTTCATCCAACCCCCACCGGGAACTGTTCATCCAACCCCCCCCCCCCCAATGATGTCTACTACACAACCTTCTTCTTGTAGACGTTGGTGGGCCTCCAAGTGCAGAGGTTTGTAGGACAGTAGCAAATTTCCCTCAAGTGGATGACCTAAGGTTTATC
>NC_041384.1:525758671-525850076 GCF_002162155.2 Triticum dicoccoides
TCTACTACACAACCTTCTTCTTGTAGACGTTGTTGGGCCTCCAAGTGCAGAGGTTTGTAGGACAGTAGCAAATTTCCCTCAAGTGGATGACCTAAGGTTTATCAATCCGTGGGAGGCGTAGGATGAAGATAGTCTCTCTCAAGCAACCCTGCAACCAAATAACAAAGAGTCTCTTGTGTCCCCAACACACCCAATACAATGGTAAATTGTATAGGTGCACTAGTTCGGCGAAGAGATGGTGATACAAGTGCAATATGGATGGTAGATAAAGGCTTTTGTAATCTAAAATTATAAAAACAGCAAGGTAACTAATGATAAAAGTGAGCTAAAACGGTATTGCAATGCTAGGAAACAAGGCCTAGGGTTCATACTTTCACTAGTGCAAGTTCTCTCAACAATAATAACATAATTGGATCACATAACTATCCCTCAACATGCAACAAAGAGTCACTCCAAAGTCACTAATAGCGGAGAACAAACGAAGAGATTATTGTAGGGTACGAAACCACCTCAAAGTTATTCTTTCGAATCAATCTATTCAAGAGTTCGTACTAGAATAACACCTTAAGACACTAATCAACCAAAACCCTAATGTCACCTAGATACTCCAATGCCACCTCAAGTATCCGTGGGTATGATTATACGATATGCATCACACAATCTCATATTCATCTATTCAACCAACACAAAGAACTTCAAAGAGTGCCCAAAAGTTTCTACCGGAGATTCAAGATGAAAACGTGTGCCAACCCCTACACATAAGTTCACGAGGTCACGGAACTCGCAAGTTGATCACCAAAACATACATCAAGTGGATCACGTGATATCCCATTGTCACCACAGATAAGCACATGCAAGACATACATCAAGTGTTCTCAAATCCTTAAAGACTCAATCTGATAAGATAACTTCAAAGGGAAAACTCAATCCATTACAAGAGAGTAGAGGGGGAGAAACATCATAAGATCCAACTATAATAGCAAAGCTCACGATACATCAAGATCGTACCACCTTAAGAACATGAGAGAGAGAGAGAGATAGAACACATAGCTACTCGTACATACCCTCAGCCCCGAGGGTGAACTACTCTCTCCTCGTCATGGAGAGCGTCGGGATGATGAAGATGGCCACCGGAGAGGGATTCCCCCCTCCGGAAGGGTGCCTAAACGGGTCTAGATTGGTTTTCGGTGGCTACGGAGGCTTCTGGCGGTGGAACTCCCGATCTATTCCGTTCCCCGATGTTTTTAGGGTATATGGACATATATAGGCAAAATAAGTCGGTCAGGGGAGCCACGAGGGGCCCACGAGGGTGGGGGCGGGCGCGCCTCCCTGCCTTGTGGCCACCTAGAAGCTTCCCTGACATCTACTCCGAGTCTCCTGGATTGCTTCTGTTCCAAAAATAACACTCCCAAAGGTTTCATTCCATTTGGACTCCGTTTGATATTCCTTGTCTTTGAAACACTGAAATAGGCAAGAAACAACAATTTGGGCTGGGGCTCCGGTTAATAGGTTAGTCCCAAAAGTAATATAAAAGTGTATAATAAAGCCCATAAACATCCAAAATAGACAATATAATAGCATGGAACAATCAAAAAGTATAGATACGTTGGAGACGTATCAGCATCCCCAAGCTTAATTCCTACTCGTCCTCGAGTAGGTAATGATACAAACATATTTTTTTGATGTGGAATGCTACCTAACATATTTATCAATGTAATCTTCTTTATTGTGGCATGAATATTCAGATCCATAAGATTCAAGACAAAAGTTTAATGTTGACATGAAAATAATAATACTTCAAGCATACTAACAAAGCAATCATGTCTTCTCAAAATAACATGGCCAAAGAAAGCTATCCCTACAAAATCATATAGTCTGGCTATGTTCTATCTTCATCACACAAAATATTTAAATCATGCACAACCCCGATGACAAGCCAAGCAATTGTTTCATACTTTTCATGTTCTCAAACTTTTTCAATCTTCACGTAATACATGAGCGTGAGCCATGGACATAACACTATAGGTGGAATAGAATGGTGGTTGTGGAGAAGACGAAAAGGAGAAGATAGTCTCACATCAACTAGGCGTATCAACAGGCTATGGATATGCCCATCAATAGATACCAATGTGAGTGAGTAGGGATTGCCATGCAACGGATGCACTAGAGCTATAAGTGTATGAAAGCTCAAAAAGAAACTAAGTGGGTGTGCATCCAACTTGCTTGCTCACGAAGACCTAGGGCATTTTCAGGAAGCCCATCATTGGAATATAGAAGCCAAGTTCTATAATGAAAGATTCCCACTAGTATATGAAAATGACAACATAGGAGACTCTCTATTATGAAGATCATGGTGTTGCTTTGAAGCACAAGTGTGGTAAAAGGATAGTAGCATTGCCCCTTCTCTCTTTTTCTCTCTTTTTTTTGTTTTTTGGCCTTCTCTTTTTTATGGCCTCTTTTTTTCTTCTTCTTTTTTTATTTTTCGTCCGGAGTCTCATCCCGACTTGTGGGGGAATCATAGTCTCCATCATCCTTTCCTCACATGGGACAATGCTCTAGTAATGATGATCATCACACTTTTATTTACTTACAACTCAAGAATTACAACTTGATACTTAGAACAAAATATGACTCTATATGAATGCCTCCGGTGGTGTACCAGGATGTGCAATGACTCATGAGTGACATATATGAAAGAATTATGAATGGTGGCTTTGCCACAAATACGATGTCAACTACATGATCATGCAAAGAGATATGACAATGATGAAGCGTGTCATAATAACGGAACGGTGGAAAGTTGCATGGCAATATATCTCGGAATGGCTATGGAAATGCCATAATAGGTAGGTATGGTGGTTGTTTTGAGGAAGGTATTTGGTGGGTTTAAGGTACCGGCGAAAGTTGCGCGGTACTAGAGAGGCTAGCAATGGTGGAAGGGTGAGAGTGTGTATGATTCATGGACTTAACATTAGTCATAAAGAACTCACATACTTATTGCAAAAATCTATTAGTTATTGAAACAAAGTACTACGCGCATGCTCCTAGGGGGATAGATTGGTAGGAAAAGACCATCGCTAGTCCCCGACCGCCACTCATAAGGAAGACAATCAATAAATAAATCATGCTCCGACTTCATCACATAACGGTTCACAATACATGCATGCTATGGGAATCACAAACTTTAACACAAGTATTTCTCAAATTCACAACTACTCAACTAGCATAACTCTAATATCACCATCTTCATATCTCAAAACAATTATCAAGTATCAAACTTCTCATAGTATTCAATGCACTTTATATGAAAGTTTTTATTATACCCATCTTGGATGGCCATCATATTAGGACTAGTTTCATAGCCAAAGCAAACTACCATGTTGTTCTAAAGACTCTCAAAATAATATAAGTGAAGCACGAGAGTTTGTCGGGTTTCGGGTTCCGGCAGACCCTTGAGGTTCAAACACTAGGGTGGGCGTGGAGATCTCCCCCCCCCCCTACCGGTCTACGTCCGATCCTCTCGTGCGAACTAAGATGAAAATGATGAACAACACAAGGGACACGATGTTTATACTGGTTTGGGCCACCGTTGTGGTGTAATACCCTACTCCAGTGTGTGGTGTGGTGGATTGCCTCTGGGGATGATGATGGACAATACAAGAGAAGAACAGCCTCGCGAGAGGTGTTCTTGAGCTGGTGCGATGAACTGCTAGGGTGAGTTCAGTCGCCTCTCTCTCTCTCTCTGCTATAGTTCTTCCAGATTTCCAGCCGTTATGGTCGTCGTCGTCCCTTCTCGATGTCTCGAGGTTTTTCTAGATGTCTCTACTCTGTGGTGGCTAGCTCTATTTATAGAGGCCCTGGGCCTCTCCCCGAATAATTGAGCGGGAAGGGCGCCAACAATTGGCCATTTCGAAGGGGAACATCTAGTACAAGTTATCCTGACCAAAGGTGGTCTTCGGCTGCCAAAAGCACTGGCGATGACGCCGTCTTGGGCTCCACGGTGACCTCCGTTCTGCCGTCCGGCTGGTCTTGGTCTCGTTGCACCGGAATGGTAACCTTTGCCTGATGCCTTGGCCTGTGCTTGCCCCCTTTGCACCAAAGGGGAAACAAGGACACTGCGCAGGCCGGCGCCCGCCTGGCTCCCGCCTGGTCTCGATCGTCATGGCTTGCATCACGGGTTCCTCGCGAGGTACCCCTGCCTTGATCTCTCCGCCTCCTCGCGAGTCTGCCTGATGAGGCTGCCTCTGAGGAAGCTTCCTATCGTCCGCCCCGCGAGGCTTGGCCCCTCGCGAGGGTCTTGAGCTCGAGCTGATGAAGATGGGCTGCGCTGGGCCCCCGCTTGAGCCACGCCGCAGGCCGCAGGCAGGCAAGTCTGGGGAACCCGTTCCTAGAACGCCGACAGAAGCCCCCGGGCCCAAGGCGCGCGCGGGCTTGGCTTAGCAGAGAAGCGAAGGGGCAAGCACGAAGCGCCGCGGGCCCTAACAGCCTGTGGCCTTGGGCGCCGCGTGGCGACTGATTGGACATGGGCGACTGCGCTTCCCCACGACGCCTCGGCGACTGCATGACTTGATAAGTCCCTGCATGCAGAGAAACCGGTCATGATTACCTGCGATCGTGGTGCACGGCGGTTGGCCTCCTCCGGCTATAAGTACGAGGCTGGGCGACCCCCTTCGGCCCATCCCTCCTTGCTGCTCCTTTCCTTCTTCTCGATTACTCGTCGCCCCAATGGCTCCAAAGAGATTCTCGGCCGCGGAGAAAGGAAAGGCCCCCCAGGCTGGGCCTGACTCCCCCCTGGCCAAGCGCGGCCGAGGAAGTTCCACTCCCCCAGCGTCCTGCCCGGGCGTGGTGCCGCCGGCCTTGCGACCTCGAGCGGCGAAGCCGTCCAGCGTGACTCCACCACTGGTGATGGCGTTACTGGGGAGTGATTCCTTCGCGACTTCCATCCTATTTTATTCCTGCACATGCACGATGCCTCGTGGAGGCGTTAAAACTTGTGTTTGGCGTTGTGGAACAATCTTATGGCTTGTAATATTTGCTTTGAATTTCCCGAAATTTGCATTTTCCTCTCCTACTTGTTTACGCTCTACGTTGGCAGGGCCCGGCCCCGCGCGTACCTCACCCGGCGTTAACCCCGACCGGAAACCAAGGACGGGACTAAGGAGTGAGGGGCTGCATGGCAAGTTAGGCTCCTGAGTCGCGATGCTCAGGAGTCCCCCTTGACGCGCGAGCAACAAGTAGGGAAGGGGGGAGCGAGGAGTGGATTGATCGTTCTACGTCGGCAGGGCCCGGCCCCGCGCGTACCTCACCCAGCGTTAGCCCCGACCGGAAACCAAGGACGGGACTAAGGAGTGAGGGGCTATGTGGCAAGTTAGGCTCCTGAGTCGCGATGCTCAGGAGTCCCCCTAGACACTCAAACGGGTTTCGTACCTTGGCTCCGCTTGGGGAGTGGCACGCGATGACCAGGTCTGGACCTGGCTAGGTGGCGTGCGCTCAGGCGGGGCCCGGGCGTAGGCCCCGTGTCCAGCCCCCTCGCGTGGCACTCCCGAGGGGAGGCGTTGCGATGGTGCCGGACACTTAGCTCTGGGCACCCTGAGGTTGGTACGGCCATGGGCCGCCCTCAGTTGTTTATCACCAGCGCGGAGCATAGCACTTTCGTATGTGTACAGGCATAGCCGCTCCTCGGCAGTGTCGTCAGTCAGCGCGGAGCATGGTGCTTCCACTGGTGCGTGGGAGGGGGCTCCCCTCTGGGAGGAGCCCCCGGGGCGTGTACAGCCCCGCCCTGACACGTGGCCCGCAGGGTAGGGCTAGGAGAGGGTATCTGGGCACCCGTGTGCCAGCACGGGACTCACGAGGCCCTAACTCGAGGCGGGTTGCGCCTGGCTCTGGGCCTTTATCAATTGGTGTGTTCCTCAGGGTTGTTAGAATGCAAATGCTCTACGTCCTCAGGTCCCGGCCCTCGAGCGAGCTCAGCCGCTGCTGGTATGACATGTCGCGATGCCGTGGGTCAAGGCCAGGGGGTGAGGGCTGGAGAGCCAGTAAGAGCCCATGATTCGCGATACTCAGGCGCCTCCTTTTAACGTGCAAGTACTTTGCACGACGACAAGTAGTAGGTGATAATTATGGGAATCAGATTAAGCATGAAAGAACAGCTTCATCCTAGGGTAAACGCTGGAAAAGCAACTGCCGCTGGGTCGGGCCCGAGCAATGTGGGGATGATGCAGCCCGAGGGGCGCCCCCAATAGAGTAAGTAAAGAGCATAACCAAAATGGATACATGCCGCGGGGACGGACCCACGCGGCCTGGGAATGGTGCAGCCCTGTGGGCGCTCCCAGCTGAAAGTAGAACTCTGAAAGATGTCACCTGGTGCTGTTGAAGACAAAGTGATGCTGAGGAAGTGAGCGATGCGCGGTAAAGATGTCGGCCCTCATGAGCCCCCAGGCCCAGGGGCCTCGGGAGGATCTGGTGGCACGTGCAGGTCTTCGGGGATCATCGCCACCTCCGCCAGGACTGCGCGATGCCTGACCTCCTGAGCCTCCAGAATGCTCCTCAACAGGCACTGATGTGCGGCGACCGCGCTCGGCAAGCCGAAGGGCATGCGAACGTAGTTCTGGGGTGGTCCCACGCAGCGTCCTACGGCCGAAAGCCATAGGCGCTCCTGGGACGCAGCTCGGTTGAGCCCTGGTATGTTGACGCAGACGTGCAGTCCTCCATTCTTGCCTGGATGTGGGGCCACGGCAGGTAAGCGGCGGCTGCCGCGCATGACTCTGGACTCTTGTAGCTCTTGGGTATTACTTGCGATGAACTCCTGAGGGTTTTGTCTCCTTTGACTTGTACCTTTCTGAGGGAAGCGTGCCTGAAAGCACCCCTCCAAGTGGTGCCCGAGCGCCTCCCCCGCGACCTTGGCAAGGTCGGTGGCTCTCCAAGAGAGAGCCCCCGAGCCCTGCCTGAGGAGGGCGCCAGGCGCGCCTTCCTATGCGCGAGAGGGCGGCGCTCCCTGATCGGGCGCGAATCCTGACGCAATACCTCCGGAGGTGCCTGCTTCCTTGTGGCTCTGGCCAGGTGAGGTCTCCTTCTTCTTGAGGGTCGCCTCGGGAGTCCCCCCCGCTCCTGCGATCTGGGTCTTCGATTGTGCGGCTTGGAACGCACGCTCGAGCGAGCACACTGCGTCCCTTTCTTCACAGGGTACGGTGATGACTCCACCACTTCCTGGCATCCTGAGGACATTGTAACCATGGTGAGTCACTGCCATAAACTTGGCTAGGGCTGGGTGCCCGAGGATGGCATTGTACGGCAGGCGGATGTGAGCAACGTCAAAGTCGATGAGCTCGGTGTGGTAGTTGTTGCATTGCCCGAAGGTGACCGGAAGGCGAACCTGCCCAATTGGAATAGTGGAACCATCGGTAACTCCTGAGAAAGGCTTGGTTAGCTGAAGCTGGTCATATGGCACTTGGAGATTGTCGAACGTCTCGACGGACAGGACGTTAGGTCCTGCCCCACCATCGATGAGGGTCCTGGTGACCTGCACGTTGCTGATGACTGGGGAGCAAAGCATCGGGAGGACACCGGCCATTGCCGCACACTTGAGCTGGTCTGCGGAACTGAATGTGATCGCGCACGAAGACCACCTAAGAGGGCGCGTGGCCTCGAGCTTGGGAAGTACTGCATTCACCTCGCGAGCAAACTGCTTGAAGATGCGCTGTGAGGCTGGCGCCTGGGCGCCGCCCAAGATGCAAGCAATTGCACGCGGCTCTTGGAAGCCCCCAGCCCCATCGTCTTGGTGTTGGTCTTCGTTCCTCCTTGGTGGAGGTGGCAGAGGAGGGAGGCCTGCGTTGCCGTGGGGACGGTCCTCATGAGGCTGGTCCCTCTAGCCTCCCTCGCGAGGCTGGTCCTGCCAGTGGTCCTCGCGAGGGCGGTCACGCCATACCTGGCGAAGGCCATAGTCTTCCCATCGTCCACCGCCTCTTCCTCCTCCTCAGCCATAGCCCCTGTCATTGCGCTCTGGGCGTCGGCCGATTCGCCCATCTCGCACGACTCTAAGCTCTTGACATTCGTTGGTGTTGTGGGTGTGGAGGTCGTGGTACATGCAGTACCATCCGCCCTTGGATGACTCAGGCTGATCCCTGTCTCGCTTGGTGTCCGGTTCCGCTGCTAGCACGGCAGCCCCCTTGCGCTTCACGTCCTTGGCTTTGAGCTTCTTTTCTTCCGGGTCGGCTGTCGGGAGCTCGAGGAGGGAGAGACGCCCTTCCTCAGCCCTGGCGCACTTGGTCGCCAAGTTGAACAGCTCCAGGGATGTGCACAGGTCTTCATCGATTGCTAGCTCTTCCTTCATCTTGACGTCGCGCACGCCGTCGGAGAAGGCTGAGATGATGGCTTCTTTAGTCACCTTGGGGATCTTGAGGCGAGCGTAGTTGAAGCGCTGGATGTACTTCTGCATGGTTTCTCCTAGCTGTTGCTTGATGCGGCGCAGGTCGCTCACGGCCGGGGGCCGGTTGCGAGTGCCCTGGAAGTTGGCGATGAAGCGGACGCGCATCTCGCTCCAGGAAGAGATCGTGCCGGGAGCCAGGTTCAGGAACCAGGTGCGGGCGCCGTCCTTGAGCGCCATGGGGAACCAATTCGCCATCACCTTCTTGTCTCCGTTGGCGGCTACGATGCCCAGCTCGTAGAGCTGCAGGAACTCCGCGGGGTCCGCTGTGCCATCATAGCGGGGAGGGAGGTCAGGCTTGAACTTGCCTGGCCATGTGACGCCGTGCAGCTCGGGGGTGAAGGCGAGGCAGCCCGCCGTGGCCACCGGCGCCCTTTGCTGGTGCTGGATTCGTTCTTGCGGGTCACCATGCGCCGCCACTGGGAGCAGCGCGGGGTTTTGTCATGGAGGCGCTGGGGCGCGATCTTGGCGCGCCGGCGCTGGGAGCGCGCAAGCACCTTCCCGGGGACGTGGGATCTCTTGGCAGCTCCCTTCTTGCTGCGCAGGCGCCGGACATGGAGGGTCTCGCCCTGTGAGGGAGTCCTGGATTAGGTGGTCTCCGGACAGCCGGACTATCTCCATTGGCCGGACTGTTAGACTATGAAGATACAAGATTGAAGACTTGGTCTCGTGTCCGGATGGGACTCTACTTGGCGTGGAAGGCAAGCTAGGCAATACGTATATGGATATCTCCTCCTTTGTAACCGACCTTGTGTAACCCTAACCCTCTTCGGTGTCTATATAAACCGGAGGATTTTAGTCCGTAGGACAACAATCACAACATACAACCATACCGTAGGCTAGCTTCTAGGGTTTAGCCTCTCTGATCTCGTGGTAGATCTACTCTTGTAACACCCATATCATCAATATCAATCAAGCAAGACGTAGGGTTTTACCTCCATCAAGAGGGCCCGAACCTGGGTAAAACTTCGTGTCCCTTGCCTCCTGTTACCATCCGGCCTAGACGCACAGTTCGGGACCCCCTACCCGAGATCCGCCGGTTTTGACACCGACATTGGTGCTTTCATTGAGAGTTCCGCTGTGTCGTCGCCACAAGGAAGGATGTCTCATCCCGTCTTTAAAGATGGCACTATCGCTGAGGGAGCTCTGGCTATCGGCCAAACTCTCCGGCTAGGTGGTTTTCTTATGACCGCCTGTTCGGCTGCTGCGGCAACGATGACTTCTCGGGTCATCGAAAGCAATCTTCACATCAACTCGGAACTCGCCGAGCAGTTAGATCCAATGGAGCTCTCTTCCCTGAATGAGCTCTTGGATCATATCGCCGCCCTGGGAGTCACTACGGACTACGATCAGATTGGGCCTAAACCCGATCTAAGAGAAATTAACTCTCCCCAGGTCACCCACCACGTTGCAGTGGTGGAAGAATAATGCGGCAAAACTTCATCTATCTTAAGGACTAGCTACGTCCGGATTCCCGATCCCCCCAAACCGGATACCCGCGGAGGGGAGAACGTCACTCAAATCCTGAACCCAGAATCAGGCAGCGGGCTAGATTTACCAGAAAATGTTCAAGAATCCAAGCTTTTGAGTCCGGAAACTCCTTGGCCACTGAGCCTCAGATCGGGTGAGGATTCGGATTCAATTCCACCCACCCACCCAAACATACGCGATCTATCCCAAATTAGGCAAGAGCCCGAAGAAATAGTACACCATTACTGGGCCAGATTCCTCCTGGTCAAGAACAGGATAAAGGACTGCCACGAGGAAGACGCAATTTCATTCTTCTGCAATAATTGCACGGACAAGGGAATCCTCAACGCCATAAGTTGTCGTGAAATTACACGCTTTGCCGACTTGGTGTCCATAGTGCGAAAGTACTGTGTGATGGAAAGCGCCTGGAAAACCGAAATAAAATTTTGGGATAATTCGGCCCTGAATACAAACCCAGTGCGAAATAAAAGGGTGCATTATCACAATACACCTGGGTTAACTACCAAAAAGCAAAAGCCCTCTACGGGGCAAGGAACCGTACTGGAGGGATGGCTCAACGGACCCTGCAAAATTCATAGTACAACAGATGCGATACCAACGCACAGCCTTAGAGCATGCTGGATACTCTGGCAGGTGGCCAAAAGTGGTGAGGATCTACTCCTCCCAAAAACCAAAGAGCACCACCCCGAGGACAACAGTACGGTCTTAACGGTCTTCGAGACCTTTGCGTAAAATAAAAGACGGATGCGAACACTCCGCAGCATGTCCGAAATTTGCCACATAGCAGAAACAAATCCTTGGAGCGACACGGCTATTACCTTCAATGCCAGTGACGAACCTAAATTCCGAACAGCCCAAGTACCAGCCGCACTGGTCCTCAGTCCAATCGTGGACGGCTTTCGACTCACCAAGGTACTCATGGACAGCGGCAGTAGATTAAATCTCATCTATGAGGAAACTCTTCAAAAGATGGAAATAGACTGGAGCCGCATTAAGCAAAGCAGCACAACCTTTAGAGGAATCATCCACAGTTGGGAAGCATGTTGCGCCGGAAAAATCACAATAGACGTGGTATTCGGCACGCCGGATAATTACAGGTCCGAAGAAATTACATTCCAAGTGGCCCCGTTCAGCAGCGGATACCACGCTCTATTAGGACAGGAGGCGTTCACAATCTTCCAAGCCATACCCCATTACGGGTACATGAAGCTCAAAATGCCCGGGCCCAACGGAATCATCACTCTTGTTAGTGATCCGGACATAGCACTCCGCGCCGAAAATAAGACAGCTGCACTGGCCCTTGAGGCATTATCCGAAGCCCTAGCGGCCGAAGAACTAACTGCGATGCGCTCCACGGTAAACAGGGACGACGTGATACTCGATAAAAGATCCAAGTCCACCTCCTTTAAGCCGGCAGACGAAATAGTCAAATTCCAAGTCCATCCAACAGACCCTACAAAAACAGCTTCCATCGGGGCACAATTAAACCCTGATGTTGACGCTGCACTGCGAGAGTTCCTACGCGAGAACTGGGATATTTTTTCCTGGCACCCTTCAGACATGCCAAGAATCCCATGCAGGTTGGCTGAACACAGCCTAAATATCATAAAAGGGTTCAAGCCAGTCAAGTAGGCTCTTCGACGTTTCTCTGAGCCTAAAAGACAAGCCATGGGAGAGGAACTAGCCAAGCTATTGGAGGTCGGGTTCATCAGAGACATAAAACATCTGGACTGGCTAGCAAACTTGGTGATGGTACCAAAGAAGGACAAATCCTAGCTCTTGTGCGTCGATTTTAAGGACCTTAACAAGGCCTGCACAAAGGATCCCTTCCCCCTCCCCCGCATCGATCAAATCATCGATGCTACCGCAGGACACAATTCATTGTGTTTCCTCGACGCATACTCCGGCTACCACCAAATCAAAATGGCAGAGCCAGACCAAGCCGCAACGGCATTCATCACACCATTCGGCCCATTCTGCTTCAACACAATGCCCTTCGGGCTAAAAAACGCCGGTGCAACATATCAGCGCATGATTCAGACATGCCTGGCAAACCAGATCGGTAAAACAGTGGAGGCATACGTGGATGACGTGGTCATTAAAACCAAGCATGTCGAAACTCTAGTAGACAACTTGAGGCTCACATTCGACAACCTCCGAACATATGACATCAAGCTCAATCCGGAAAAATGCGTCTTTGGCGTACCAGCAGGAAAGCTCGTGGGATTCATTGTCTCCAGTAGAGGTATTGAAGCTAATCCGGCCAAAATCCGAGCATTGTCATAGTTGGATACCCCAACAGACCTCAAACAAATAGAAAAACTAACTGGATGCGTGGCGGCTCTAAGCCGCTTTATCTCCCGCTTGGGAGAAAAGGCATTACCCCTCTATCGCCTCCTCTGGCGTACCGAACACTTCGAGTGGACGGACGCCGCCACGGTCGGACTCAACGAAATAAAAGCCATGTTGGCAACAAACCCAGTCCTGGCCGTGCCAAACATTGGCAAACCAATGCTATTATACATTGCGGCAACTCATCAAGTGGTAAGCGCAGTGCTTGTCGTCGAGCGAGAAGTGGACGGACACAAATTTCCCATTCAAAAGCCGGTTTACTACGTGTCCACTGTCCTTACTCCATGCAAATCATGGTACCCGCATTATCAAAAGATAGTGTACGCGGTATTTATGGCATCCAGGAAGCTGCGACACTACTTTCAAGAGTGTTCGATAACAGTAGCCTCGGAAGTACCACTTAACGATATTATAATAAACCGCGACGCGACGGGCCGGATTGCCAAATGGGCCATTGAGCTCCTCTCGTTCAACATAACTTACAAGCCACGGCGAGCTATTCAATCGCAAGTTTTGGCTGACTTCATCGTTGAATGGACGGAAGCCGAACTCCCTAAAGAGTACGGCACATATTCAAACTGGATCATACACTTCGACGGCTCCAAAATGTTGGCTGGTCTGGGGGCCGGCGTCGTTTTGACGTCCCCAACAGGAGACACAGTTCAATACGTACTGTAGATAATGTATACGGACTCCAACAATGCAGCCGAATACGAGGCCCTTCTACATGGTCTCCGGATGGCAGTATCCATGGGCATTCAACGCCTAGAGGTGCGCAGGAATTCAAACCTTGCAATATCCCAAATAAATGGAGACTTTGATGCCAAGGATCCAAAAATGGCCGCTTATAGCAATGTCGTCCTAAAAATGTCAGCCCGGTTCGAGGGGCTCGAATTTCACCATGTGGCTCGGGAAAACAATCAGGCGGCGGATATCCTCGCCCGCATTGGCGCAAAACGCGACGCGGTCCCTCCCAACATTTTTCTGGAAAGGCTTTTCAAGTCATCCGTAGCATGGGAAGGGGACACCGGTAACAACAGTCTGGACCCGGCCAAAATACCCGATACCGAACTCTCTGACACAATCGGAGGCTCCGCCACCGAAATAACACAATCAGCCCACGAAATAATGGCTATTATTGCCCCGTGGACAAAACCATTCCTGGCCTACTTAACTAGACAGGAACTCCCGGAGGACCAAAATGAGGCACGTTGCATAGTGCAGCGATCAAAGGCCTACAGGGTCCACGAGGGAGAATTGTACAAAAAAAGTGCTACCGGAGTCCTTCAACGATGCATCTCCGAAGAGGAAGGACGGAACCTTTTGGCAGAAATTCATGCCGGACTCGGCAGTCATCATGTCGCAGCCCGGGCTCTTGTGAGCAAGGCCTTCCGTACAGGATTCTATTGGCCAACGGCCCGGGCAGACGCACAGGACTTAGTCCAGCGTTGCCGGTTGCCAGCTCTTTGCAAATCAAAGCCATATGCCACCCACCACCCTCCGAACAATCCCCATTACATGGCCCTTTGAAGTCTGGGGGCTTGACATGGTTGGACCCCTTAAAGGTGGAACCCACAAGAAAAAAATACTTATTGGTCATGGTGGATAAATTCACCAAATGGATAGAGGCCAAACCGGTTAAAACAGCCGAATCCGGACCGGTGATAGATTTCATATCCGGGGTTGTACATCACTACGACGTCCCCCACAGCATCATCACTAATAACGGCACGAACTTCACAGCCGACGAGGTAAAACTCTGGTGCAGCAAAATGGGCATCAAGCTCGATTATGCTTCAGTCTACCATCCACAAACCAACGGTCAAGTCGAACGAGCAAATGGTCTTATAATGAGTGGCATTAAACCCAGACTAGTGCGCTCCTTAACAGATTCTGACACGCACTGGGTAGAGGAGCTCGACTCCATACTCTGGGGGCTACGGACCATGCCGAATTGTAGTACCAGATACACACCATTTTTTATGGTGTACGGCGCAGAGGCAGTCCTGCCCTGTGACATAATTCATGACTCACCTCGAGTGCGCATGTACGAAGAAAGAGAAGTCGAGCTCGATCGGCGGGACAGTCTGGACACCTTGGAGGAAGAGCGCGACGTAGCCAAAGCCCGTTCCGCATTTTACCAGCAATAGGCCCGCAGATACCAAAGCAGAGAAGTACGAGCCAAAACTTATAACGTTGGCGAACTAGTTCTCCGGCTGCCGGATAAGAAAAAGAACAAGCTAGAGCCCAAATGGGAAGGTCCCTTCGTCATCGACCAAGTTCTGACCGGCGGAGCGTACCGACTGCGGGATGCATCGACTAGTCGACTCAAGCCGAACCCATGGAACGCAGCCAGGCTCCGAAGATTCTACGCCTAGCACTGGACTTTATGTTAGTCCCTTCCCTTTGTCCATTTTATGCATATGCGTCGTCTGTCTTGTTTCCCTTTCTTTCTTTTATTCCTCTAGGCCTTCAAGGGTCACCTTGTGCCTCACTTGTACACTACAGAGGTGCTAGCCGCACTATCTACACCTGGGGGCTTCTTTCACAGAAGCTTAAATTATTTACCTGGGCATCACGCCCAACACATGCGTTATACTTCCGCATGTACCTTTTTTCACCATTATATGCATCGATATGACTTAAGTTTTGGCCAAGCTGGGTTGCCTGGCTCTTGTATTTATGCCCTACGTTCCCGTTAATTCGGCTAGGGCATAAGGGGAGCACCTCTGCGATTGTTACCGCCGGGTCAGCCAGACATATACCTCAGACTGGGTGAAGCCGAAAGCTAGCGTTCTTAAGAGAATATTCGGTCGGTGAACAAAAGATGACTTTTATTTATTAACCATATCTGCCCCCTGACGTTTTTACTGTGCTTCTTGTCGCGGTCCGGACATGCACTTTAGGGCATGCCTACCCAGGGAAAGGAACCCTTAACGGAACTATTCTTTCTGGAAGATGTTTCTTACTACCCATGTAATTTAACATAACTAGTTGGGCACTTGTCTGATAAAGCACTAATGACCCCTATGCCTAGTCTCCACGCATGCCCCGGTTCTTACATAACCGAGAGGGTATTCGGATACACGCCGGACTGTCGGGTCCCGAGGTTGAAGTGAAAAGGTCCGCCACGACAAACGATCTACAATCCGGCTAGAAGGCATCATATATGTCACTTTACAATTACATAGTCAATTTGACTGGTTGAATTCCTCTTCAATGCCATCCAATAGGTTGTCTAGTATACAGTCCTGTTGGGAATACTTTGCGGCCAATTCTACTTGGTCGTACACTAAATTTACAGGGATCTCCTTTCCATCAGGCCCCACGGGTCCTACATCGGCCATGTGGTTCGGGTCAGCCTTCGTGTACGGTGTCTTCACCATTGCCCAAGCTTCCCTGGCGCCCTGACGGCAGGCCGATATCTTCCATAATCGGAAGCGCCGCCGTGCTCCCTTCAGCTTTTCTGCAAGCTCGCCAAGGCCTTCGGGTAGGGAGACGGACGGCCACAAGGCCTGGGCAACGCCTTGCATCACCTGCCTAACTCGTTCGTGCAACTGTGCGAGCTCGAGAAGAAGATCACCCGTCGAACTAGGCATCTCCTCGGCAGGACGACATGTTAACATACCTACAGACATAACTCTGTCAGCCAGCTTCCCTGCCGAACTCTTTTTAAGTTCATTCAAGCACTTACTAAATATGTCGCGCCAAAGCCGTCGATTCTCCTTAACAGAGTCCGACAGTTGGGCACGAACATCTTTCAGTTCCACGCCCAGCTTGGTGTTGGCATCTTGGAGATCATTCTTCTCCTGCCTCACCCTTGTAAGCACGCTCTCACCAGCCTTCAGCCGGCGTTTGAGTTGTTGCTTATCCAGATTCACTCCAGCGTCATCTGCAATTTTTTCGTCAGATTTGCATATAAAGCCGCACTCTAACATGATACTTATCATTTGACGGATATGTTACCAGCGGGGGTCTCTTTGGGCTCCCCTGCGGCGGACTGTGCGACCTGAAGTTGGGCTTTGCACTCTTCCAGCTCCTGGGACAGTTGAGTATTCTTTTCTGTAAGAACCTACATAACAAATGATCCTTAAATCAGTTATCCTAACTGTTTCAAGTCTCAGGGGCTACTGATATATATAATCATCAAATTTTCTCACCCGTATGTCTTTTACATACTGCTCTGTGGCTCTGGCTAGACCATCTTTAGCGGCACGGAGGTGCGCGTCTCCCGAGTTGAAGGCATCCAATGCCTCTGGGGAGAAACAAGCGTCACGAAGAACAGTCCGGTGACGCCTATGGTTCATGGCACTTTCCACGTCGGAATGGGTGGCGGACAGTCTATCCGTATCCTCTGTCGGAGGAGCACCCGGCGCACGCCTTGTACTCGTTGCCACCTCTGAGTCTGGCCTTGGATCCCGGCTTGTGGAGGCGCGATTGGTAGCCTCTCCGGGTATAGTCCGGCGAGCGCTCTTTTTCCTGGAAAGAAGGCATGGTCGTTAGTATGCCTTTGTAAATAATGTCTTGTAATAAAAACGGCGCGCCATACCGCTGCGCCGGTGCCTCAATCCGGACTGCGAATCTTTTCAGCCTGCCTGGCCTAGCGGCCCCTTGTTGGCTAGTTGCCACGGGCTCGGCCTTCTGCCCCGAGGACCTCCCCTGCAAACCACGGCTGTTATACGGCAATAAAAAGAGCACAAGGATGGATCCGTTTTAAGTGTTGGGATTTCGGTCTCAGTCACCTGTGAGGCTGGAACTAGCCCGGGGTAATCGGCCGTAATGGCCACCAAGGTATTGTCATTAGTCCCTTGGTAAAATACCCCGTCGATCAGCTCCACGGATATGTCCGGATCCTCCTGGGAGGCCAGGTCAAGGGACCTTCCAGGGTCCTCGGGCTGTGGGGGAGGGGTGTTTATCTCTTTTACTGCCTGGCGCAGCTCCTGCGATGAAATCGCTAGAATGTATACTTAAACTACGGGAATACAAAATGGATGGGCGAGAAAAAGCTCCGCTTACCCAGCTCGGAGGATTGTACATGGAGAATCCGCCCTGCGGGTGGACACGGAGGAATTCCTCCTCTTCTCCCTTGTACAAAGTGGACAAGATCTTTATTAGATCAGCAGCCGATCCCGGCCCTTTGCGGCCGTGGCGGGTGGCGTCATCCTCCCCATTGAAATCCCACATGGGGTGGCCTCTATACTGGAGCGAATGCACCCCCCGCATAATGCATATAGCCATGACCTCGATCATGGTCAATCCGGATCGAGCTAAAGAGCTTATCCGGCTCATCAGATAAAGAATGTCCCGGTCGTCTTCCTCCAGGGGGCTCCGTGGACGCCAGCTCTGACGCTTCTTCAAAGGGGCGTTGTCAAACTCTGGAAGGCCGATCCGAATAGGTTCCGGAAGGGGGACATCTTCTATATAAAACCATTCTGAAGGTCAGTCTTCGAACGTCTTCTTTGGGGTCTCGGATAGGTATCCGGTCCTGGCGATACGCCACACTTCGGCTCCTCGCACTTGATATATTGATCCCTTCTTAGAATGGGGCACCAGGCAGAACAGCTTCTTCCATAGAGCGAAATGAGCCTCACAGCCCAAAAATAACTCGCAAAGGGCTACGAATCCCGCGATATGCAGCAGAGAGGCAGGCGTGAGGTTGTGCAGCTGGAGGCCATAGAACTCCAAAAGCCCTTGGAGAAACGGATGGATTGGGAATCCGAGCCCACTTACCAGATAAGGGACAAGGCATACCCGCTCTCCCTTGGAGGGATTGGGATGGCTCTCCGCTTGCTCTACGCCATTATAAGTGGCAAGCCCGGCTCAAACCGGGACCAGGTACGCTGGGGGAAGAAATCCCTTAGACTGAAGCATCACCAATTTGCTGTGCGGGATGGAACATCTCTCCCAATCTCCAGGCTTGGAACTAGAGGTGCGAGAGGAGGAGCTGCGTCGACCGGCCATGGTGGAATGGATCTCTGTCGGGTACGCTCTGATGAAGACTCGGCAAGGGAGGATGATGTGATTTGGATCTGAATCCTCGTCTTCTTAAATAGACGGCTCATTTACATAGCTAGGGGGTAAATGTGAAAACACCCTGGCTCTTCACATTTGCTCGACACATGGAAAGTAGCCATTATTGGGCGTAGAAGCCAAGAAGTACAAACCATCACAAGGAACCGGACATTATTTTGATAGGTACACAGAATTTGAAGAGGAACCCGCCTTGCAATGCCGAGGATAATATTGCGCGCCGGACTCGTCGTCATTGAAGCCTGGTTCGGGGGCTACTGAGGGAGTCCTGGATTAGGGGGTCTCCGGACAGCTGGACTATCTCCATTGGCCGGACTGTTAGACTATGAAGATACAAGATTGAAGACTTTGTCTCGTGTCCGGATGGAGCTCTACTTGGCGTGGAAGGCAAGCTAGGCAATACGTATATGGATATCTCCTCCTTTGTAACCGACCTTGTATAACCCTAACCCTCTCCAGTGTCTATATAAACCAGAGGATTTTAGTCCGTAGGACAACAATCACAACATACAACCATACTGTAGGCTGGCTTCTAGGGTTTAGCCTCTCTGATCTCATGGTAGATCTACTCTTGTAACACCCATATCATCAATATCAATCAAGCAGGACATAGGGTTTTACCTCCATCAAGAGGGCCCGAACCTGGGTAAAACTTCGTGTCCCTTGCCTCCTGTTACCATCCAGCCTAGACGCACAGTTCGGGACCCCCTACCCGAGATCCGCCGGTTTTGGCACCGACACCCTGGGGCTGCACGCCTTGGAGCCAAGGCACCTTCTTGGGGAGGAGGCGGCGGAGGCGCCTCCTGATCCTCGCCCCCTGCACGGGACGGAGGGCGAGGCAGCGAGAGGGACCACAAGGGGGAGCCCCCTGTGGCACTCACGAGCTCGGTGATGCGGGCGAGCCAGTCCTCATAGAGGTCGTCGACGGGGCGATAGTGCAGGAGCTCCCGCGCCAAGACCAGTGAGGCGTGCGCATCCATGGGTGCGCGACGGGCGTGGGACGATGAGCCAGCTGGAGTCAGCGACGTGGTGGCGGTGCGGCCATCCCGCCGCACCGAGGGGTGCTGGGACAAGGCATGCTGCTCGTTCCCTGCCGGGCCGATGGTGGCGTTGGCGGCGGGCGATGGGGAACGACGAGGGGGGCCGCTGACGGGCGCCGTCTGGGCGACGCGAGCGGCGTGAGCAGCCGGCGCTCGGCGCGAGCCCGACGACCGTCAGCCATGGACACGACGGAAGATCACACGCAAACAGCGGAAGGAAGATTCCGGCGCACCCCTACCTGGCGTGCCAAATGTCGGGTTTTGGGTTCCGGCAGACCCTTGAGGTTCGAACACTGGGGTGCGCGCGGAGATCTCCCCCTACTGGTCTACGTCATATCCTCTCGTGCGAACTAAGATTAAAATGATGAACAACACAAGGGATACGATGTTTATACTGGTTCGGGCCACCCTTGTGGTGTAATACCCTACTCCAGTGTGTGGTGTGGTAGATTGCCTCTGGGGCTGATGATGGACAGTACAAGGGAAGAACAGCCTCACGAGAGGTGTTCTTGAGCTGGTGCGATGAACTGGTAGGGTGAGTTCAGTTGCCTCTCTCTCTCTCTCTCTGCTATAGTTCTACCAGATTTCCAGCCGTCGTGGTCGTCGTCATCCCTTCTCGATGTCTCGAGGTTTTTCTAGATGTCTCTACTCTGTGGTGGCTAGCTCTATTTATAGAGGCCCTGGGCCTCTCCCCGAATAATTGAGCGGGAAGGGTGCCAACAATTGGCCATTTCGAAGGGGAACATCTAGTACAAGTTATCCTGACCAAAGGTGGTCTTCGGATGCCAAAAGCACTCGCGATGACGCCGTCTTGGGCTCCACGGTGACCTCCGTCCTACCGTCCGGCTGGTCTTGGTCTCGTTGCACCAGAATGGTAACCTTTGCCTGATGCCTTGGCCTGTGCTTGACCCCTTTGCACCAAAGGGGAAACAAGGACACTGCGCAGACCGGTGCCCTCCTGGCGCCCGCCTGGTCTCGATTGTCATGGCTTACATCACGGGTTCCTCGCGAGGTACCCCTGCCTTGATCTCTCTGCCTCCTCGCGAGCCTGCCTGATGAGGCTGCCTCTGAGGAAGCATCCTGTCGTCCGCCCCGCGAGGCTTGGCCCCTCGCGAGGGTCTTGAGCTCGAGCTGATGAAGATGGGCCGCGCTGGGCCCCCGCTTGAGCCACGCCGCAGGCCACAGGCAGGCAAGTCTGGGGACCCCTGTTCCCAGAATACCGACAGAGTTCATCTATTTCTTCAAAATAAAACCACCGTTGTGCTCTAAAAGGATATAAGTGAAGCACTAGAGCAAATGACAAACTACTCCAAAAGATATAAGTGAAGATCGATGAGTAGTCGAATAATTATGCAACTATGTGAATATTCTCTAACATTTAAGAATTTCAGATCTTGGTATTTTATTCAAACAACAAGCAAAACAAAATAAAATAAAATGACGCTCCAAGCAAAACACATATCATGTGGTGAATAAAAATATAGCTCCAAGTAAAGTTACCGATGAACGAAGACGAAAGAGGGGATGCCTTCCGGGGCATCCCCAAGCTTAGGCTTTTGGTTGTCCTTGAATATTACCTTGGGGTGCCTTGTGCATCCCCAAGCTTAGGCTCTTGCCACTCCTTATTCCATAGTCCATCGAATCTTCACCCAAAACTTGAAAACTTCACAACACAAAACTTAACAGAAAACTCGTAAGCTCCGTTAGTATAAGAAAATAAATCACCACTTAGGTACTGTTGTGAACTCATTCTAAATTTACATTGGTGTTAAACCTACTGTATTCCAACTTCTCTATGGTTCATACACTCCGATACTACTCATAGATTCATCAAAATAAGCAAACAACACGCGAAAAACAGAATCTGTCAGAAACAAAACGGTCTGTAGTAATCTATAGGTTTCGACTACTTCTGGAACCCCAAAAATTCTAAAATAAATTGCTGGATGTGAGGAATTTATGTATTAATCATCTTCAAAAATAATTAACTAAATATCACTCTCCAGTCAAAAATGGCAGCTAATCTCGTGAGCGCTAAAGTTTCTGTTTTTTACAGCAAGATCGCAAAGACTTTCCCCAAGTCTTCCCAAAGGTTCTACTTGGCACAAACACTAATTAAAACATAAAACCACATCTAAACAGAGGCTAGCTGAATTATTTATTACTAAACAGGAGAAAAAAGCAAGTAACAGAAACAAAATTGGGTTGCCTCCCTACAAGCGCTATCGTTTAACGCCCCTAGCTAGGTATGATGATTTCAATGATGCTCAAATAAAAGATAAGAATTGAAGCATAAAGAGAGCATCATAAAGAATATTACTAGCACATTTAAGTCTAACCCACTTCCTATGCATAGGGATTTTGTGAGCAAAGAACTTGTGGGGACAAGAATCAACTTGCATAGGAAGGTAACACAAGGATAACTTTAAGATTTTCAACACATAAAGATGAAACTTGATATTATTGCAACTCCTACAAGCATATATTCCTACCTCATAATAATTTTCAGTAGCATCATAAATGAATTCAACAATATAACTATCGCATAAAGCATTCTTTTCATGATCTACACGCATAGAATTTTCATTACTCTCCACATAAGCAAATTTCTTCTCATGAATAGTAGTGGGAGCAAACTCAACAAAATAACTATCATGTGAGGCATAATCCAATTGAAAATTAAAATCAAGATGAAAAGTTTCATGGCTATCATTGTTCTTTATAGCATACATGCATCACAATAATCATCATAGATATCAACTTTGTTCTCATAATCAATTGGAACCTCTTCCAAAATAGTGGATTCATCACTAAATAAAGTCATGACCTCTCCAAATCCACTTTTATAATTGTCACAATGAGATTCAATATCCTACAAAATAGTGGGATTATTACTTCCTAAAGTTGAAACTCTTCCAAACCCACTTTCATTAATATAATCATCATAAATAGGATGCATGCTATCATCATAATAAATTTGCTCATCAAAACTTGGGGGACTAAAAATATCATCTTCATCAAACATAGCATCCCCAAGCTTGTGGCTTTGCATATCATTAGCATCATGGATATTCAAAGAATTCATACTAAAAGAATTTCAATCATGCTCATCATCCAAAGATTTAGTGCCAAACATTTTAATACATTCTTCTTCTAACACTTTGGCACAATTATCGGAATCCTTATTTTCACGTAAAATATTTAAAAGATGAAGCACATGAGGTACCCTCAATTCCATTTTTTCTGTAGTTTTCTTTTATAAACTAAACTAGTGATAAAACAAGAAACTAAAAGATTCGATTGCAAGATCTAAAGATATACATTCAAGCGCTAACCTCCCCAGCAACGGCGCCATAAAAGAGCTTGATGTCAACTACACAACCTTCTTCTTGTAGACGTTGTTGGGCCTCCAAGTGCAGAGGTTTGTAGGACAGTAGCAAATTTCCCTCAAGTGGATGACCTAAGGTTTATCAATCTGTGGGAGGCGTAGGATTAAGATAGTCTCTCTCAAGCAACCCTGCAACCAAATAATAAAGAGTCTCTTGTGTCCCCAACACACCCAATACAATGGTAAATTGTATAGGTGCATTAGTTTGGTGAAGAGATGGTGATACAAGTGCGATATGGATGGTAGATAAAGGTTTTTGTAATCTAAAATTATAAAATCAGCAATGTAACTAATGATAAAAGTGAGCTAAAATGGTATTGCAATGCTAGGAAACAAGGTCTAGGGTTCATACTTTCACTAGTGCAAATTCTCTCAACAATAAAAACATAATTGGATCACATAACCATCCCTCAACATGCAATAAAGAGTCACTCCAAAGTCACTAATAGCAGAGAAAAACAAAGAGATTATTGTAGGGTACGAAACCACCTCAAAGTTATTCTTTCGAATCGATCTATTCAAGAGTTCGTACTAGAATAACACCTTAAGACACAAATCAACCAAAACCCTAATGTCACCTAGATACTCCAATGTCACCTCAAGTATCCGTGGGTATGATTATACAATATGCATCACACAATCTCATATTCATCTATTCAACCAACACAAAGAACTTCAAAGAGTTCCCCAAAGTTTCTAACGGAGAGTCAAGACGAAAACATGTGCCAACCCCTATGCATAAGTTCACGAGGTCACGGAACTCGCAAGTTGATCACCAAAACATACATCAAGTGGATCACGTGATATCCCATTGCCACCACAGATAAGCACATGCAAGACATACATCAAGTGTTCTCAAATCCTTAAAGACTCAATCCGATAAGATAACTTCAAAGGGAAAACTCAATCCATTACAAGAGAGTAGAGGGGGAGAAACATCATAAGATCCAACTAAATAGCAAAGCTCGCGATACATCAAGATCGTACCACCTCAAGAACACGAGAGAGAGAGAGAGAGAGATCAAACACATAGCTACTAGTACATACCCTCGGCCCCGAGGGTGAACTACTCCCTCCTCATCATGGAGAGCGCTGGGATGACGAAGATGGCCACCGGAGAGAGATGCCCCCCTCCGGCAGGGTGCCGGAACGGGTCTAGATTGGTTTTTGGTGGCTACGGAGGCTTCTAGCGGCGGAACTCCCGATCTATTCTGTTCCCCGATGTTTTAGGGTATATGGACATATATAGGCGAAAGAAGTCGGGCAGGGGAGCCACGAGGGTGGGGCGCGCCTCCCTGCCTCGTGGCCACCTCGAAGCTTCCCTGATGTCTACTCCAAGTCTCCTGGATTGCTTCTGTTCCAAAAATAACTCTCCCGAAGGTTTCATTCCATTTGGACTCCGTTTGATATTCCTTGTCTTCGAAACACTGAAATAGGCAAGAAAATAGCAATTTGGGCTGGGCCTTCGGTTAATAGGTTAGTCCCAAAAGTAATATAAAAGTGTATAATAAAGCCCATAAACATCCAAAACAGATAATATAATAGCATGGAACAATCAAAAATTATAGATACGTTGGAGACGTATCACCCAACAACGCTCATTGTTCATCCAGAGGCAGCATCGATCGGCTTCAGTTAGGAGCAGTAGCGAAGGAATCGCTTGATCGGGTTCAGTTAAAATCCATCGATCGATCGCTCGAGTTCAGTAATGCGTAGCCTACAGTGCAATCGCTCGGGTTCAGTTAGAGCCCAACGCCTTGCTCGGGTTCAGTTAGAGCCCAACGCCTCGCACACACGCGCGTATGTATGAGAGAAACGTGCATCGCTTGGCCCCCGACCACCCACCGCAACCGGGAACTCCCCTATATTTTCCTCGCCCTCGCTTCTACCACGGTTTTTTTTCCGTCATGGACGGCCCAAAGAATGTCATGCAGCTGCATCTCCAGCCCGCCCAGGACGAAAAGCCCATTTTCTGTCATGATTTTTTGTCATAGAAGTAGGACCCCACCACATTTATGATGATACCGGGTTTTGTCATAATTATATTCATAGAAGTGTCATAAGTATGACAGAAAAAAATCTTGTTCGGCACAAAATGTCACGGATGTGTCTTTTTTTGTAGTGAGACCCCCTTTTATAGGTGAGGGAAAATCCAACCGTTATGCTCACAGATTGCACAGAGCGGTACTATCGCTCATGGGAGCGGTACTACCGCTGGGGCATTGGAAGCCCTTTGAAAAACAAGGCGAGGAGGAAAAAGGCTAGTAGAACCGTTGGAGCGGTACTACCGCTCGTCCTCATGGTACTACCGCTAAGGGTAGCGATAGTACTCCTTGCGAGCGGTACTAAAAAAATACATCCGTGCCTACCACCGCTGGACTTAAAATGAGATTTTGGTCCGGAGCGTAAGTAGCCACGGTAGTAGCCGCGGTAGTACCGCTCTGGAGCACTAGTAAAAAATTACATCCCCTCCAAGCGGTAGTAGCCGCGGTAGTACCACCACAGCCTTTTAAGGACACCAAAACAGCCACAACTTCTGCAAACGGATTCCGAATTCAACAAAACCAAGTTTGTTGGAAAGCTAACGACAAGGGCTAACACAATATTTATAGAAATAACAAAAAGAATCAAATGAGAAAAGTCCCATAAGAAAATGGTGAGAACCCTTCCTCGAATAAAACCGGTAAAACCTCCAACACCGAAAACGCAATAGAAGAAGCATATGAAATCCATTTTTGATGTACTAGAGCTTGTCACGAAGATAACCACAAGCTCTAAAACCTCAAAAGGAGAAAGTAAAAATAAGAATCAAGAAAGATGATGCAAGGATGCAATGGTTTGAGCTCTCGACGAATGATACGATCAAGCTACTCACTTGAGAGCCCCTCCTTGATAGTACGGCTATCGATCATATAACCCGGTCTCCAAATTATCACCATGAGACCGGTAAAATAGAAAACATATCAAGGGAAACCTTTGCCTTGCACGAAGTCCACTTGAGCTAGATGATGGTGATCTTGACTCCCTCAAGTTGGACCACCTTTCGTGATTGTGTTGGCTCGATGAAGGCTAGTTGATTCCTCCCCCATACTCCACTATGGGTGAGTCACTCTTTGGCACACCTTCACAAGTACATTGTCACCATAATGGATGGCAAGCTACAAGCATGATTTCTTTGTGATGCTCCACTTGAACTTGCACAACAAAACAACCTTGATTTGATGTCATCCTCCATGGGTTGTATGTGATATTCCTCTTGACGCAAGCCCATGGAAGAAAACCTAACCCCACATAGAACTCTCACAAAGAACATGGGTTAGTACATAAAGCACAATGGACAATGCTTACCAACCCGTCATATCACTTGATCCCACTCGGTGTATCTTCTACGCTTTGTGTGATGATCAACTTGAATCACTCTCTGTACTTAGTCTTGATCAACCTTGACTCTTTCCAACTCTCTTCATTTGGATGATGTCTTGAAGGTAAACATGAATGATCACACAATCTTCTTCTTCAAGACATGCTTGCAATAATCTCAATACTCACATGACCAAACTTTGGATAATTCCTTAATAGCACCTTGGTCAACTCATAAACTCCTTGAAACCAACACATGGACTTCAAGAAATGTCTATGGACAAATCCTTCAAATATAACTCAATGCAACCATTAGTCCATAGAGAATGTCATCAATTACTAAAACCACACATAAGGGCACCGCATGTCCTTTCATCCACCTTTCATCATTTTTTATACATGTCATCATTGCACATCCCGGTACACCACCGGAGGCATTCATATAGAGCCATATTTTGTTCTAGTATCGAGTTGTAATTCTTGAGTTGTAAGTAAATAGAAGTGTGATGTCATTATTAGAACATTGTCCCATGTGAGGAAATAAAAAAAGAGGCCAAAAGAGTCTCCAAAAAAGATAAATGAGAATAAAAAATGAGAGAAAAAGAGAGAAGGGGAAATGTTACTATCCTTTTTTCCACACTTGCGTTTCAAAGTAGCACCATGATCTTCATGATAGAGAGTCTCCTATGTTGTCACTTTCATATGCTTGTGGGAATTTTTCATAGAACTTGGCTTGTATACTCCAACGATGGGCTTCCTCAAATTGCCCTAGGTCTTCAGGAGAAAGCAAGTTGGATGCACACCCACTTAGTTTTATTTTTTGAGCTTTCATAAACTTATAGCTCTAGTGCATCTGTTGCATGGCAATCCCTACTCACTCACATTGATATCTATTGATGGGCATCTCCATAGCCCATTGATACGCTTAGTTGATGTGAGACTATCTCCCTCTTTTTGTCTTCTCCACAACCACCATATTCTATTCCACCTATAGTGCTATGTCCATGGCTCACGCTCATGTATTGCGTGAAAGTTGAAAAGGTTTGAGAACACTAAAAGTATGAAACAATTGCTTGGCTTGTCATCGGGGTTGTGCATGATTTGAATATTTTGTGTGATGAAGATGGAGCATAGCCAGACTATATGATTTTGTAGGGATAAGCTTTCTTTGGCCATGTTATTTTGAGAAGACATAATTGCCTTGTTAGTATGCTTGAAGTATTATTGTTTTTATGTCAGTATTAAACTTTTGTTTTGAATCTTATGTATCTGAACATTCATGCCACAATAAACAAAATTACACGAATAAATATGTTAGGTAGCATTCCACATCAAAAATTCCGTTTTTATCATTTAATTTACCTACTCGAGGATGAGTAGGAATTAAGCTTGGGGATGCTTGATACGTCTCCAACGTATCTATAATTTTTAATTGTTCCATGCTATTATATTATCTGTTTTGGATGTTTTATATGCATTAATATGCTATTTTATATTATTTTGGGGACTAATCTATTAACCTAGGGCCAGTGTCAGTTCCTATTTTTTCCTTGTTTTTGAGTTTCGCAGAAAAGGAATACCAAATGGAGTCCAAACGGAATTAAACCTTCACGATGATTTTTCTTGGACCAGAAGACAACCAGGAGACTTGGATATGAAGTCGGAGGAGCCACGAGGCGGCCACAAGGACGTAGGGCACGCCCCCACCCTTGTGCCCCCCCCCCCTGTGACCCTCCTGACCTAATTCTTTCTCCTATATATTTCCAAATATCCCCAAACCACCAGAGGCATCAACGAAAACACTTTTCCACCGCCGCAACCTTCTGTACCTGGAGGGGGATTCGATCATGGAGGGCTTCTACATCAACTCTATTGCCCTTCTGATGAAGCATGAGTAGTTTATCACAGACCTACGGGTCCATAGCTAGTAGCTAGATGGCTTCTTCTCTCTCTTTGATTCTCAATACCATGTTCTCCTCGATGTTCTTGGAGATCTATTCGATGTAATACTTTTTTGCGGTGTGTTTGCCGAGACCCGACGAATTGTGGATTTATGATCAGCTTGTCTATGAATATTATTTGAATCTTGTCTGAATTCTTTTATGCATGATTTGATATCTTTGTAATTCTCTTCAAACTATCGGTTTGGTTTGGCCAACTAGATTAGTTTTTCTTGTAATGGGAGAAGTGCTTAGCTTTGGGTTCAATCTTGCGGTGTCCTTTCCCAGTGACAATAGGGGCAGCAAGGCACATATTGTATTGTTGCCATCGAGGATAAAAAGATGTTTTTATCATATTGCTTGAGTTAATTCCTCTACATCATGTCATCTTACTTAATGCTTTACTCTGTTCTTCATGAACTTAATACTCTAGATGCAGGTAGGAGTTGGTCAATGTGTGGAGTAATAGTAGTAGATGCAGAATCATCTTGGTCTACTTGACACGGACGTGATGCCTATATTCATGATCATTGCCTTAGATATCATCATAACTTTGCGCTTTTCTATCAATTGCTCGGCGGTAATTTGTTCACCCATCGTATTATTTGTTGTCTTGATAAAATCCTCTAGTGAAACCTATGCCCCCCGGGTCTATTTTTCATCATATAAGTTTCTGATCTATAGTATTAGTTTCTGACTTACTATTTTTGCAATCTTTTACTTTCAGATTTATAAACCAAAAATACCAAAAATATTTATTTTACCGTTTATATATCTCTATAATATCTCACTTTTGCAAGTAAACATGAAGGGATTGATGATGACCCACAAGTATAGGGGATCTATCGTAGTCCTTTCGATAAGTAAGAGTGTCAACCCCAACAAGGAGCAGAAGGAAATGATAAGCGGTTTTCAGCAAGATATTCTCTGCAAGCACTGAAATTATAGGTAATAGATAGTTTTGTGATAAGATAATTTGTAACGAGCAACAAGTAACAAAAGTAAATAAAGTGCAGCAAGGTGGCCCAATACTTTTTGTAGCAAAAGACAAGCCTGGACAAACTCTTATATAGAAGAAAGCGCTCCCGAGGACACATGGGAATTATCGTCAAGCTAGTTTTCATCATGTTCATATGATTCGCGTTCGGTACTTTGATAATTTGATATGTGGGTGGACCGGTGCTTGGGTGCTGCCCTTACTTGGACAAACATCCCAATTATGATTAACCTCTATTGCAAGCATCCACAACTACAACAAAAGTATTAAGGTAAACCTAACCATAGCATGAAACATATGGATCCAAATCAGCCCCTTACGAAGCAACGCATAAACTAGGGTTTAAGCTTCTGTCACTCTAGCAACCCATCATCTACTTATTCCCAATGCCTTCCTCTAGGCCCAAATAATGGTCAAGTGTCATGTAGTCGATGTTCACAAAACACCACTAGAGGAGAGACAACATACATCTCATCAAAATATCGAACGAATACCAAATTCACATGACTACTAATAGCAAGACTTCTCCCATGTCCTCAGGAACAAACGTAACTACTCACAAAGCATATTCATGTCCATAATCAGAGGGGTACTAATGTGCACATAGGATCTGAACATATGATCTTCCACCAAGTAAACCAACTACCATCAATTACAAGGAGTAATCAACACTACTAGCAACCCACAGGTACCAATCCCAGACTTAGAGACAAGAATTGGATACAAGAGATGAACTAGGGTTTGAGAGGAGATGGTGTTGGTGAATATGTTGATGGAGATTGACCCCCTCCCGATGAGAGGATCGTTAGTGATGACGATGGCGATGATTTCCCCCTCCCGGAGGGAAGTGTCCCCGGCAAAACAGCTCTGCCGGAGCCCTAGATTGGTTCCGCCAAGGTTCCGCCTCGTGGCGGCGGAGTCTCGTCCCGAAAGCTTGCTTATGATTTTTTCCTCAACAAAAGATTCCATATAGCACAAGATGGGCATCGGAGGGCCACCAGGGGGCCCACGAGGCAGGGGGCGCGCCCAGGGGGTAGGGCGCGCCCCCCACCCTTGTGGCTGGTGAGTGGCCCCCCTCTGGTACTTCTTGCGCTCAGTATTTTTTATATATTCTGAAAATAACTTCCATGAAGTTTCAGGACTTTTGGAGCTGTGCAGAATAGGTCTCTAATATTTGCTCCTTTTCCAGCCTAGAATCCCAGCTGCCGGCATTCTCCCTCTTTATGTAAACCTTGTAAAATAAGAGAGAATAGGCATAAGTATTGTGACATAATGTGTAATAACAGCCCATAATGCAATAAATATCGATATAAAAGCATGATGCAAAATGGACGTATCAACTCCCCCAAGCTTAGACCTCACTTGTCCTCAAGCGAAAGCCGAAATCGGAAAATATTTCCACATGTTTAGAGATAGGGGTGTCGATAAAAATAAAATACAGACATGAGGGCATCATGATCATTCTTGGAACAACAGCTTATATAATTATTGTCATATGATCTCTTATGTTAGAGTAATAATTCAATCACAATTTCAAGTATGAATCATAAGCTTCATTGAAAACTAACAGACTATAATCTCAGTCATTGGAGCAATTGCAATTTATCATAACATAGGAAAGAGTCAATATAAGAGCTTTTCAGCAAGTCCACATACTCAACTATCATATAGTCTTTCACAATTGCTAACACTCATGCAATACTTATGGGTATGGAGTTTTAATCGGACATAGAGAAAGATAGGGGCTTATAGTTTTGCCTCTCGACGTTTTACCTCAAGGGTAATGTCAACAATAATAGTTCATGAAAACTCACATCCAATTAGCCATATATACCAGGATCTTTCCAACATATTGTGCTTGCCAAAAGATAAAATGTAAAAAAGGAAATGTGAGGATCACCATGACTCTTATGTAAGGTAGGAGATAAAAGTAAAAGATAGGCCCTTCGCAGAGGGAAGCAGAGGTTGTCATGCGCTTTTATGGTTGGATGCACAAAATCTTAATGTGAAAGAACGTCACTTTATATTGCCACTTGTGATATGGACCTTTATTATGCAGTCCGTCGCTTTTATTTCTTCCACATCACAAGATCGTATAAAGCTTATTTTCTCCCACACTAATAAGTCATACATATTTAGAGAGCAATTTTTATTGCTTGCACCGATGACAACTTACTTGAAGGATCTTACTCAATCCATATGTAGATATGGTGGACTCTCATGGCAAAACTGGGTTTAAGGGTATTTGAAAGCACAAGTAGTATCTCTACTTGGTGCAAAGAGTTTAGCTAGCATGAGGGGAAAATGCAAGCTCAACCATGTTGGATGATCCATGGCAATATAATTTATCTTAGATGTAAGAAAACATAACCCATTACATTGTCTTCCTTGTCCAACATCAACTCTTTAGCATATCATATTTTAATGAGTGCTCACAATCATAAAAGATGTCCAAGATAGTATATTTATATGTGAAGACCTCTCTTTCTTTATTACTTCCTATTAATTGCAACGATGACCAAAACTATGTTTGTTAACTCTCAACAACTTTTATTCATAATACTCTTTATATGTGAGCTCATTACTCTCCATAAGATCCTTATGATCTCTTTTATTTCTTTTTATTCTATTCCCTCAAGATCATAGCAAAATCATCAAGCCCTTGACTCAACACTAATCTTTATTATATAGCTCACGGACTCGATTACATAGAGGGATCATAAATCAAAACTCAAAAGTAGATCATACTCAAGCTTTATTCTACTAGATCAAGATATTACTAAAAGGATCGAACTAAGAAAAATGATAAAGATAGAGATGTGATGGTGATACGATACCGGGGCACCTGCCCCAAGCTTGGCAGTTGCCAAGGGGAGTGCCCATACCCTTATGATTATGTCTCCTTTGTTGGCGAAGAAGATGTTGGTGATGATGGATAGTCACACATCGAGCGTAGGAGGTCTTCTAACTTGCGGATAATGCCCTTGAGTGCGATGATATGCTCCTTCAGCAAAATATTTTCACGTGTGAGATACTTGTTTTGTATACGAGCTAACTCAATCATCTTGAAAGCTTGGATCTCAGTTGGGGTAAGAAGATTGTGATCAAGTTGAAGGATGTCTTCTGTTGCCAGAACTTGGTCCTCCATGGCCTTCTTGATCCCTTCATCCTTGTTGATCTCCATGGGTTCTTCTCTCTTCAACTCTATCTTCATTAGACAAGCATCGTTGCCCTCATTGTTGGAGGAGGAGGGAGACGACATGATGCTTGGCTTTGACAACCTGACAGAAAACAGCTCGAAACAAGAACATGAGATTTTTGCGTGATACGGTGGTCAAAACCTTCAGGAGATTATATAATGAATTTTTACCAACCAATATACGTAACGTGCAAGAAAATGGAGTCCGGAGAGCACACGAGGTGCCCACGAGGCAGGGGGCGTGCCCTCCACCCTCGTGGAGTCCTCATGTCCTTCCCGGACTGCTTCTTATTTTTCTGTTTTTCTAAATATTCCAAAACGGAAAAAATGACATTAGAACTGTTTTGGAGTCGGTTTACTTACCGTACCACGTATCTATTCCTTTTCGGAGTCTGAAACATTCCGGAAAGCACCATGAATAAAATGTGAACCACCATCAGTCATTAAATATCTAGGGACTCCAAACCTCGGAAAAATAACTTATTTAAGCATCTTAATAGAGGTGTTATGATCAGCACTACTAGTTGGAATAGCGTCTACCCACTTAGTAACATAATCAACAGTAACTAAAATATATGTATACCCATTAGAGGCAGGAAAAGGTCCCATATAATCAAAGCCCCAAACATCAAATGGTTCAATAATGAGTGAATAATTCATAGGCATTTCTTGACATCTACTAATATTACCAATTCTTTGACATTCATCACAAGATACAACAAACTTACGGGCATCCTTGAAGAGAGTAGGCCAATAAAAACCGGACTGCAATACCTTGTGTGCAGTTCTATCTCCGGCGTGGTGTCCTCCATAAGCTTCGGAGTGACACTTGCGTAGGATCTGTTCCTGTTCATGCTCAGGTACACAATGTCTAATAACACCATCTACTCCTTCTTCATAAAGGTGTGGGTCATCCCAGAAGTAATGTCATAAATCATAGAAAAACTTTTTCTTTTGCTGGTATGTGAAACTAGGTGGTATAAACTTAGCAACAATGTAATTAGCATAATCAGCATACCATGGAGCAGTGTGAGAAGCATTTATGACATTTAATTATTAATCAGGAAAGCTATCATCAATAGGTAGTGGGTCATCAAGAACATTTTCCAACCTAGACAAGTTATCTGCAACGGGGTTCTTGGCTCCCTTTCTATCAATAATATGCAAATCAAATTCTTGTAGCAAGAGAACCCATCTAATAAGTCTAGGTTTACCATCTTTCTTTTCCATAAGATATTTAATAGCAGCATGATCCGTGTGAATAGTTACTTTAGAATCAACAATATAAGGTCTGAACTTATCACAAGCAAATACAGCTGCTAAGAATTCTTTTTCGGTTGTAGCATAATTTCTTTGGGCATTGTCTAGAGTTTTACTAGCATATTGAATAACATTTAATTTCTTATCAACTCTTTGCCCTAGAACAGCACCCACAGCATAATCACTAGCATCACACATAATTTTAAAGGGTAAATTCCAATCATGTGGCTGAACAATAGGTGCAGAGATCAATGTTTTCTTAAGTATTTCAAATGCTTCTACACAATCATTATCAAAGACGAATGGTATATCTTTTTGTAATAAATTAGTCAGAGGCCGAGATATTTTTGAGAAGTCCTAATGAACCTCCTATAAAAACCGGCATGACCAAGGAAACTTCTTATACCTTTGATGTCCTTGGGACAGGACATCTTTTCAATAGCATCAACTTTAGCTTTATCAACTTCAATGCCCCTTTCAGAAATTTTATGCCCCAAGACAATACCTTCATTAACCATAAAGTGGTTTCTCCCAATTCAAGACAAGGTTAGTTTCTTCACATCTCTGCAAAACTCGATCAAGGTTGCTTAAGCAATCATCAAAAGAGGATCCATAAATGGAGAAATCATCCATGAATATCTCACATATCTTTTCACAAAAATCAGAAAATATAGCCATCATGCATCTTTGAATGGTAGCAGGTGCATTACATAAACCAAAAGGCATACGTCTATAAGCAAAAGTACCAAAAGGGCAAGTAAAAGTGGTCTTAGATTGATCATCAGCTGATACAGGTATTTGAGAGAAACCAGAATAACCATCTAGAAAACAAAAATGTGTATGTTTGGATAATCTTTCTAGCATTTGATCAATCAAAGGTAAGGGGTAATGATCTTTTTAGTAGCCTTACTTAGTTTGCGGAAATCAATTACCATCCTATAACCTGTAATAATTCTTTGCGGAATCAATTCATCTTTATCATTAGGAATGACAGTAATACCTCCCTTCTTAGGAACACAATGGAGATGACTTACCCACTAACTATCAGCAACGGGATAAATTATACCTGCCTCAAGGAGCTTTAGTATTTCTTTTCTTACCACTTCTTTCATCTTAGGATTCAGCCGTCGTTGGTGATCAATAACTGGTTTGGCATCTTTCTCAACATAGAGTGGGACTAATGCCCTTAAGATCATCAAGAGTATATCCAATAGCAGCACGGTGCTTCTTCAAAGTTTTTAATAATTTTTCTTCCTCCTTTTCTGAAAGGTTAGCACTAATAATAACAGGATATATCTTCTTTTCATCAAGATAAGCATATTTAAGTGTATCAGGCAATGGTTTAAGCTCAAACACGAGATCACCCTTGGGTGGAGGAGGATCCCCTAAGATTTCAACATGCAAGTTGTGTTTCAGAATAGGTCCCTGTTTAAAGAACACTTCATCTATTTCCCTTCTTTCATTCATAAACATATCATTTTCATGGTCTAGCAAATATTGTTCTAAAGGACCACTAGGAGGTACAACAATAGAAGCAAGACCGATAATTTCATCTTTACTAGGCAGTTCATCTTCACGGTGTTGTCTACGAAATTTAGAAAAGTTGAACTCATGAGACATATCACCTAAACCAATAGTAACAACATCCTTTTTGCAGTCTATCCTAGCATTAACAGTGTTTAAGAAGGGTCTACCAAATACAATGGGACAAAAGCTATCTTGTGGGGAACCAAGAACAAGAAAATCAGTAGGATATTTAGTTTTCCCACACAAGACTTTAACATCTCTAACAATCCCAATTGGTGAAATAGTATCTCTATTGGCGAGTTTAATTGTGACATCAATATCTTCTAACTCAGCAGGTGCAATATCATGCATAATTTCTCTGTATAAGTTAATAGGTATTGCACTAGCACTAGCACCCATATCACACAAGCCATGATAACAATGATCTCCTATTTTAACAGAAATAGCATGCATGCCTACCACAGGTCTATGTTTATCTTTAGCACAAGGTTTACCAATTCTAGCAGTTTCATCACAGAAATAAATAACATGCCCATCAATATTATCAGCCAAGAGATCCTTAACAATAGCAATATTAGGTTAAACTTTAACTTGCTTAGGAGGTGTATAGGTTCTAATATTGCTTTTACGAACCACAGTTCAAGCTTTAGCATGATCTTTTATCCTAACAAGAAAAGGTGGTTTCTCAACATAAGCAGTAGGAACAATAGGATCATTATAAGTAATAGTCTTTTCTTCAACTTTAATAGGTGCAACTACTTTTACTTCAATGGGAGGATTATATTTAAGCCACTTCTCCTTAGGGAGATCAACATGAGTATCAAAAGATTCACAGAAAGAAGCTACTATCTCAGAGTCAAGTCCATATTTAGTGCTACATTTATGGAAAACATCGGTACCCATAAAAGATTTAACACAATCAAACTTAGGTGTCATACCTGACTCCTTACCTTCCTCGAGATCCCAATCTTCAAAGTTGCGTTTAATTCTTTCCAATAAATCACATTTGAATTCAATAGTCTTCATCATAAAAGAGCCAGCACAAGAAGTATCGAGCATGGTGCGATTGTTATCAGAAAGCTGATCATAAAATTTTTGGATAATCATTTCTCTTGAGAGCTCATGATTGGGGCATGATAACATTGATTTAAGCCTCCCCCAAGCTTGAGCGATGCTTTCTCCTTCGCAAAGCCAAAAATTATATATAAAATTATGATCACGATGAACAAGATGCATAGGATAAAACTTCTGATGAAATTCCAATTTCCATCGTTTGTAGTTCCATGATCCCATATCATGACATAGCCTATACCATGTCAATGCATCTCCCTCCAAAGATAAAGGGAAGACCTTCTTCTTGATAACATCATTGGGCATACCTGTGATACATCTCCAACGTATCTATAATTTTTGATTGCTCCATGCTATATTATCTACTGTTTTGGGCAATATTGGGCTTTATTATCCACTTTTATATTACTTTCGGGACTAACCTATTAACCGGAGGCCCAGCCTAGATTTGCTGTTTTATGCCTATTTTAGTGTTTCGAGGAAAAGGAATATCAAACGGAGTCAAAACGGAACAAAATCAACTGGAGAAGTTATTTTTGGAAGGAAAGCAACCCAGGGAACTTGGAGTGCATGTTAGGGGAGACACGAGCTGCCCACGAGGGTGGGGGCGGCGCCCACCCGCCTAGGGCGCGCCCCGTGCCTCGTGGGGCCCCCGTGGCTCCTCCGACGTACTTCCTGCACCCATATATATCGTCGTACCCTAAAACTTCCAGAACGCACAATAGATCGGGAGTTCCGCCGCCAGAAGCCTCCGTAGCCACCAAAAACCAATCTAGACCCGTTTCGGCACCCTGTGGAGGGGGCAATCCTTCTCCGGTGGCCATCTTCATCATCCCGGTGCTCTCCATGATGAGGAGGGAGTAGTTCTCCCTCGGGGCTGAGGGTATGTACCAATAGCTATGTGTTTGATCTCTCTCTCTCGTGTTCTTGATTTGGCACAATCTTGATGTATCGCGAGCTTTGCTATTATAGTTGGATCCTATGTTTCTCCTCCCCCTCTTCTCTCTTGTAATGAATTGAGTTTCCCCTTTGAAGTAATCTTATCGGATTGAGTCTTTAAAGATTTGAGAACACTTGATGTATGTCTTGCCGTGCGTATCTATGGTGACAATGGGATATCACGGGATTCACTTGATGTATGTTTTGGTGATCAACTTGCGGGTTCCGCCCATGAACCTATGCATAGGGGTTGGCACACGTTTTCGTCGTGATTCTCCGGTAGAACTTTGGGGCACTCTTTGAGGTCCTTTATGTTGGTTGAATAGATGAATCTGAGATTGTGTGATGCATATCATGTAATCATGCCCACGGATACTTGAGGTGACATTGGAGTATCTAGGTGACATTAGGGTTTTGGTTGATTTGTATCTTAAGGTGTTATTCTAGTACGAACTCTAGGGCTGTTTGTGACACTTATAGGAATAGCCCAACGGATTGATTGGAAAGAATAACTTTGAGGTGGTTTCGTACCCTACCATAATCACTTCGTTCGTTCTCTGCTATTAGTGACTTTGGAGTGACTCTCTGTTGCATGTTGAGGGATAGTTATGTGATCCAATTATGTTAGTATTGTTGAGGGAACTTGCACTAGCGAAAGTATGAACCCTAGGCCTTGTTTCAACGCATTGCAATACCATTTACGCTCACTTTTATCACTTGCTACCTTGCTGTTTTTATTATTTCAGATTACAAATACCTTTGTCTACTATCCATATCTGTATCACCATCTCTTCGCCGAACTAGTGCACCTATACAATTTACCATTGTATTGGGTGTGTTGGGGACACAAGAGACTCTTTGCTATTTGGTTGCAGGGTTGCTTGAGAGAGACCATATTCATCCTACGCCTCCTACGGATTGATAAACCTTAGGTCATCCACTTGAGGGAAATTTGCTACTGTCCTACAAACCTCTGCACTTGGAGGCCCAACAACGTCTACAAGAAGAAGGTTGTGTAGTAGACATCAAGTTCTTTTCTGGAGCCGTTGCCGGGGAGGTTAGCGCTTGAAGGTATATCTTTAGATCTTGCAATCGAGTCTTTTAGTTTCTTGTTTTATCACTAGTTTAGTTTATAAAAGAAAAACTATAAAAAATGGAATTGAGTTTGTCTCATACGCTTCACCTTTTTAATATCTTTCCTGAGTATGATGGAAAGGATAATTGTGCTCAAGTGCTAGAAGAAGAAATCTATAAAATGTTTGGCACTAAATATTTGAATGATGAGCATGATTTCAATGTTGTTAGTATGAAAAATATCCATGATGCTAATGATATGCAAAGCCACAAGCTTGGGGAAGCTATGTTTGATGAAGATGATATTTTTTGTCCCCCAAGTTTTGCTGAGCAAATTTATTATGATGAAAGCATGTCTCCTATTTATGATGATTATTGTGATGACACGTATGCTTTAAAGAATAATGATGAAACTTGTCATGTTGATTTCAATTTTCAATCCCATGATAGTTACTTTGTTGAGTTTGCTCCCATTATTATTCATGAGAAGAATTTTGCTTGTGTGGAGAGTAATAAAATTTCTATGCTTGTAGATCATGAAAAGAATTCTTTAGGTGCTGGTTATATTGTTGAATTCATTCATGATTCTACTGAAAATTATTATGAGGGGGGAATATATGCTTGTAGGAATTGCAATAATATCAAGTTTCCTCTCTATGTGCTTAAAATTTTGAAGTTATGCTTGCTTTACCTTCCTATGCAAGTTGATTCTTGTTCCCATAAATTGTTTGCTCACAAAATCCCTATTCATAGGAAGTGGGTTAGACTTAAATGTGCTAGTCATATTCTTCATGATGCTCTCTTTATGTTACAATTCTTATCCTTTATGTGAGCATCGTTGAAATCATAATGCCTAGCTAGGGGCGTTAAACGATAGCGCTTGTTGGGAGGCAACCCAATATTATTTTTGTTCCTTGATTTTTGCTACTGTTTAGTAATAAATAATTCATCTAGCCTCTGCTTAGATGTGGTTTTTATGCTTTTAATTAGTATTTGTGCCAAGTAGAACCTTTGGGAAGACTTGGGGAAAGTCTTGTTGATCATGCTGTAAAAAAACAGAAACTTTAGCGCTCACGAGAACTGCTGCCATTTTTATTTGGAGAGTGATATTTAGTTAATTCTTTTCGAAGATGATTAATAGATAAATTCCTCACATCCAGCAATTTATTTTAGAATTTTTGGGGTTCCAGAAGTATACGTTTGATTCAGATTACTACAGACTGTTCTGTTTTTGACAGATTCTGTTTTTCATGTGTTGTTTACTTATTTTGATGAATCTATGGCTAGTAAAATATTTTATAAACCATAGAGAAGTTGGAATACAGTAGTATTAACACCAATATAAATAAAGAATGAGTTCATTACAGTACCTTGAAGTGGTGATTTATTTTCTTATACTAACGGAGCTTACGAGTTTTCTATTAAGTTTTGTGTTGTGAAGTTTTCAAGTTTTGGGTAAGTATTCGATGGACTATGGAATAAGGAGTGGCAAGAGCCTAAGCTTGTGGATGCCCAAGTCACCCCAAGGTAATATTCAAGGATATCCAAGAGCCTAAGCTTGGGGATGCCCCGGAAGGCATCCCCTCTTTCGTCTTCGTTCATCGGTAACTTTACTTGGAGCTATATTTTTATTCACCGCATGATATGTGTTTTCCTTGGAGCGTCATTTTATTTTATTTAGTTTTGCTTGCTGTTTGAATAAAATACCAAGATCTGAAATTATTAAATGTTAGAGAGTCTTCACATAGTTGCATAATTATTCGACTACTCATTGATCTTCACTTAAATCTTTCGGAGTAGTTTGTCATTTGCTCTAGTGCTTCACTTATAACTTTTCAGAGCATGGTGGTAGTTTTATTTTGAAGAAATAGATGAACTCTCATGATTCACTTAGATTATTTTGAGAGTCTTAAATATCCTAATATGCTAGGTATTCAAGAATAATAAAATTCTCTTATGAGTGTGTTGAATACTAAGAGAAGTTTGATACTTGATGATTGTTTTGAGATATGAGGATGGTGATATTAGAGTCATGCTAGTTGAGTAGTTGTGAATTTGAGAGATACTTGTGTTGAAGTTTGTGATTCCCATAGCATGCACGTATGGTGAACCGTTATGTGATGAAGTCGGAGCATGATTTATTTATTGATTGTCTTCCTTATGAGTGCGGTCGGGGACGAGCGATGGTCTTTTCCTACCAATCTATCCCCCTAGGAGCATGCGCGTAATACTTTGCTTTGATAACTTCTAGATTTTTGCAATAAGTATATGAGTTCTTTATGACTAATGTTGAGTCCATGGATTATACGCACTCTCACCCTTCCATCTCTGCTAGCCTCTCTAATATCACGCACTTTTCGCCGGTATCATACACCTACCATATACCTTCCTCAAAACAGCCACCATACCTACCTATTATGGCATTTTCATAGCCATTCCAAGATATATTGCCATGCAACTTTCCACCGTTCCGTTTATCATGACACATTCATCATTGTCATATTGCATATCCCGGTACACCGCCGGAGGCATTCATATAGAGTCATATTTTGTTCTAAGTATCGAGTTGTAATTGTTGAGTTGTAAGAAAAATAAAAGTGTGATGATCATCATTATTAGAGCATTGTCCCAGTGAGGAAAGGATGATGGAGACTATGATTCCCCCACAAGTCGGGATGAGACTCCGGACGAAAAATAAAATAAAAAAGAGTCCAAAGAAGCCCAAATAAAAGAGGCCATAAAAAAGGCCCAAATAAAAAATAAAAAAATGAATGAGAGAAAAAGATAGAAGGGACAATGTTACTATCCTTTTACCACAGTTGTGCTTCAAAGTAGCACCATGATCTTCATAGTAGAGAGTATCTCATGTTATCACTTTCATATACTAGTGGGAATTTTACATTATAGAACTTGGCTTGTATATTCCAATGATGGGCTTCCTCAAATTGCCCTAGGTCTTCATGAGCAAGCAAGTTGGATGCACACCCACTTAGTTTCTTTTTGAGCTTTCATATACTTATAGCTCTAGTGCATCCGTTGCATGGAAATTCCTACTCACTCACATTGATATCTATTGATGGGCATCTCCATAGCCCGTTGATACGCCTAGTTGATGTGAGACTATCTTCTCCTTTTTGCCTTCTCCACAACCACCATTCTATTCCACTTATAGTGCTATGTCCATGGCTCATGCTCATGTATTACATGAAGATTGAAAAAGTTTCAGAACATCAAAAGTATGAAACAATTGCTTGGCTTGTCATCGGGGTTGTGCATGATTTAAATATTTTGTGTGTTGAGATAGAGCATAGCCAGACTATATGATTTTGTAGGGATAACTTTCTTTGGCCATGTTATTTTGAGAAGACATGATTGCTTAGTTAGTATGCTTGAAGTACTATTATTTTTATGTCAATATGAACTTTTGTCTTGAATCTTTCGGATCTGAATATTCATGCCACAATTAAGAAGAATTACATTGAAATTATGCCAAGTAGCACTCCACATCAAAAATTCTGTTTTTATCATTTACCTACTCGAGGACGAGCAGGAATTAAGCTTGGGGATGCTTGATACGTCTCCAACGTATCTATAATTTTTGATTGCTCCATGCTATATTATCTACTGTTTTGGGCAATATTGGGCTTTATTATCCACTTATATATTACTTTCGGGACTAACCTATTAACCGGAGGCCCAGCCCAGATTTGTAGTTTTATGCCTATTTCAGTGTTTCGAGGAAAAGGAATATCAAACGGAGTCAGAACGGAACGAAATCAACTGGAGAAGTTACTTTTGGAAGGAAAGCAACCCAGGGAACTTGGAGTGCACGTTAGGGGATACATGGGCTGCCTACGAGGGTGGGGGCGGCGCCCACCCCCCTAGGGCGCGCCCCCTGCCTCGTGGGGCCCCCGTGGCTCCTCCGACGTACTTCCTGCACCCATATATATCGTCGTACCCTAAAACTTCCAGAACGCACAATAGATCGGAGTTCCACCGCCAGAAGCCTCCGTAGCCACCAAAAACCAATCTAGACCCGTTCCGGCACCCTGCCGGAGGGGGCAATCCTTCTCCGGTGGCCATCTTCATCATCCCGGTGCTCTCCATGATGAGGAGGGAGTAGTTCTCCCTCGGGACTGAGGGTATGTACGAGTAGCTATGTGTTTGATCTCTCTCTCTCTCTCGTGTTCTTGATTTGGCACGATCTTGATGTATCGTGAGCTTTTCTATTATAATTGGATCCTATGTTTCTCCTCCCCCTCTTCTCTCTTGTAATGAATTGAGTTTCCCCTTTGAAGTAATCTTATCGGATTGAGTCTTTAAAGATTTGAGAACACTTGATGTATGTCTTGCCGTGCGTATCTGTGGTGACAATGGGATATCACGTGATTCACTTGATGTATGTTTTGGTGATCAACTTGCGGGTTCCGCCCATGAACCTATGTATAGGGGTTGGCACACGTTTTCGTCGTGATTCTCTGGTAGAACTTTGGGGCACTCTTTGAGGTCCTTTGTGTTGGTTGAATAGATGAATCTGAGATTGTGTGATGCATATCGTATAATCATGCCCATGGATACTTGAGGTGACATTGGAGTATCTAGGTGACATTAGGGTTTTGGTTGATTTGTATCTTAAGGTGTTATTCTAGTACGAACTCTAGGGCTGTTTGTGACACTTACAGGAATAGCCCAACGGATTGATTGGAAAGAATAACTTTGAGGTGGTTTCGTACCCTACCATAATCTCTTCGTTCGTTCTCCGCTATTAGTGACTTTGGAGTGACTCTTTGTTGCATGTTGAGGGATAGTTATGTGATCCAATTGTGTTAGTATTGTTGAGGGAACTTGCACTAGCGAAAGTATGAACCCTAGGCCTTGTTTTAACACATTGCAATACTGTTTACGCTCACTTTTATCACTTGCTACCTTGCTATTTTTATTATTTCAGATTACAAATACCTTTATCTACTATCCATATACCACTTGTATCACCATCTCTTCGCTGAACTAGTGCACCTATACAATTTACCATTGTATTGGGTGTGTTGGGGACACAAGAGACTCTTTGCTATTTGGTTGCAGGGTTACTTGAGAGAGACCATCTTCATCCTACGCCTCCTATGGATTGATAAACCTTAGGTCATCCACTTGAGAGAAATTTGCTACTGTCCTACAAACCTCTGCACTTGGAGGCCCGACAACGTCTACAAGAAGAAGGTTGTGTAGTAGACATCAACCTGCAAGCTTAAATAATCCACAAACTTCATCCACATATATTAGGTGCTCATCAGGATGTAATGTTCCATCTCCTGCAAAAGGATTAGCTAGCAGTTTTTGAAAGGATCGATATGGTTGACTAGAGGGGGGGTGAATAGGCAACTACCAATTTTTAACTTTTCTTTATGAAATTAAACTTTGCATCAAAGTAGGTTGTCTAGATGTGCAATTAGGTGAGCAACCTATATGATGCAATAACAACAAGCATACAAGTAAGCAAGAGAAGTAACACTAAAGAGCTTGCACAAGTAAAGGTAAGAGATAACCAAGAGTGGATCCAGTGAAAACGAGGATGTGTTACCGAAGTTCCTTCCTTTTGAGGGGGAGTACGTCTCCGTTAGAGCGGTGTGGAGGCACAATGCTCCCCAAGAAGCCACTAGGGCCACGGTATTCTCCTCACGCCCTCACACAACGCGAGATGTCGTGATTCCACTATTGGTGCCCTTGAAGGCGGTGAAAAAACCTTTACAAACAAGGTTGGGGCAATCTCCACAACTTAATCGGAGGCTCCCAACAAAACCATGAAGCTTCACCACAATGGACTATGGCTCCGTGGTGACCTCAACCGTCTAGGGTGCTCAAACACCCAAGAGTAACAAGATCCGCTAGGGATGAGTGGGGGAATCAAAAATCCCTTGGTGGAAGTGTAGATCGGGGCCTTCTCAACCACTCCCGAGCAAATCAACAAGTTTGATTGGCTAGAGAGATAGATCGGGCGAAAATGGAGCTTGGAGCATTTAATGGAGCTTGAGCATTAATGGAGCTTGAGGGGCAAGAGATAGGTCAAAGGGAAGAAGGGGACCCCCTTTTATAGTGGGGGCAACAATCCAACCGCTGCCCCCACCAACCAGACCCGCACAGGGCGGTACTACCGCTAAGAGGGGGCGGTACTACCGCTAGGTCAGCGGTACTGCCGCTCCAGCCAGCGGTACTGCCGCGCAGAGAAGACTAGTAGGGAATAGGACCCAACGCAGTACTACCGCGGTGGTAAGGGTGGTACTACCGCTCCTGAAACGGTACTACCGCCTCTACAACCGCAACTAGTGCCGCAAAACCCGACACGAGAAAAAGAGCCCTCGAGTCGAGGCGGTAGGAGCCAGACAGCCCAGCGGTACTACGGCAGCGGGGTCACGGGCGGTACTACCGCTGCGGAGCGGAACTGCCGCTTGTCACCCTTCGGCGGTACTACCGCTGGGACACAAAAGAGAGAGAGGATCTCTCCAAAGAGGATGAGGACGAGGCGGTGGTGCCAGGCACCCCAGCGGTACTATTGCTGTGGAGTCACGGGCGGTACTACCGCTGTGGAGCGGTACTGCCGCTTGTGGCTCCTCAGCGGTACTACCGCTGGGTTGCGCGGTACTACCGATGGGACCCAGATAGGACAAAGAAATGAGGAGAGATCTCTTCAATGAAATGGAAGAGCTCGGAGGGTGAGAAGCTGATGTGTACATGTTGATTCCACCCATGCAATACCCCAGCGGACCCCTCTTGATAGTACGGTGCCCTCTACGCAATTAGTCCACCGAGAGAGAAACGAAAGAGCTACACCGTCTTGAAAGACACTCCGAAGGGAAGAAAACGTCTCGCGCCAGGGATGAATCTGTGAACTACTCAAAGCACATGATTAGTCCGCAAACATGTTGTCATCAATCACCAAAACTACCTTGAGAGAGATATGCCGTAACAATCTCCCCCTTTTTGGTGGATTGATGACAACTAGGGATTTGCACAAGGAAAAGATATAAACGTAAGAAAACTAAGAACTACAAAATATAGACGGGCTCCCCTAGAATGTGTGCGCCTAGAAAGAGGAGCAAAAGGAAAGCAAGACACACACATCCGAATCAACACTCCCCCTATATTTTATAGTCCAACAAACCTAAGCACAAGATATATGAGAGAAGAGTATATAACAGGACAAGCATGCAACTCATAATATACTACAGTACTGAATAGACATAAGTAATAAGGTAGCGATAGGGAGCATATGTCTCACACCATATGTCTAGAACTTAGGTCTCACGGGCACCAAACCAAACCAAACAAAGACACCGAGAGAACACACAAGAAAACACAAGACGACAAGACGACAAACTCAAAGCTCGGCAACACAAATCCCTACACTCTCTCCCCCTTTGGCAGCGAGACACCAAAAAGGGAAAAGAGCGACGCTACGACTCTAGGTGATGGCAAGCTGAGGATCTCGAACATCATATCTCAGCGTGATCGTCTGCATCTCCGTCGTTGGTCGAAAACTGCTCGGCGTCGGAGTCGGTCCAAGGGCAATGCTGATGAATCCACTCCTCCTCTTCAGTGATCCGACCCTCAGATCCACTGGCAACTGTCACTCCCATCTGACGCATGAGCTCCTTGTGGCGCACCCTGGCATGCTTCTCCGCCACATGAGTCATGTACTGACCATGACACTCCATGCAGAAAAGCTTCTTCAACTTGTGTTTAAGATTCTTCGCCCATGAGGGTTCAGCACTAGAGGACCCAAGATCCTCCTCGTGATCATCAATGGTTGCCCCACCCTCGGTCTCCATGGCAGCAGCAGCAGCAGACGGACCCCCGGATTGAGGTGCTGGGGTGACCCAATTGTCCTTCTTCCTCGGACACTTGATCTCATGGGAAACCAAGTCTCCAGTTTCCAGCAACACTCTGGGATAGATCTGTGCCCAGGCCCTCTCAATGAGCCTCATGATGAATGGACCATATATCGGGCACTTGTGCTCAGACACGGCAGAGAGAAGTTCAGACCACATGACATGAGAAATATCCAGGCTCTCTCCAGTGTTTGCTTCCTTCTCATGCTGACAGAAAAGAAGCATGTCCACGAGATAAGAGTGGACCATATCCAGATTCCCGATCCGAGGGAAGAGAGTCTCGCGAAAGATGCGATGAAGAATGTCTATATACGGAGACAACTCATAGGTTTTCTTCTCAGTCACTGGGTGAACTTTCACAGTGCAGTAGGGCCAAAGGGCTTGCTTGTGAGTGGACGTAGCATTGTGGTGAGGGCGGAAACCGACTGGAGTCTCAAGCCCGTGATCCACCACATCAAGTAACTCCATGAAATCCTTCCACTTGACGGAAAGCAGCTTGCCATTGGTCATCCATGTCAGAGTTCTGTCGACATCCGTCCCAAGATGAACAGTGGCAAAGAATTGAGCCACCAAATCTGCATCGAAATCCTTGTTGAATTGCATGATCCTGAGAATGTTCAGCTGAGTGCACATCTGAAGGGCTTCGCCAAAGTACTCCGGGTCCTTCTCCATAGCATCAGTGTCAATGGAGCGAACATCAACAAAGAGATTCTTCTTGGCCTTGATCACATCAGAATAGATGGCAAACTGAAATCGGTTCCAGAACGGGCGGTTGACCAAAGTGGGTTCTTGGTCCACCTCATAGGGATTGCGGCGACGCCTTTCCCAAAACTCCTTGTTGGTCATCTCAGTCACAGTCTTCCCCTTTGGCTTGGTGGCGGATCTCTTCGAGTGCTGAGGAGGTGGAGGAACACTTGCGGATGCACTTGCTGGAGGCGGTTGGGTGCTAGAGGAACCACCGGCTGGCTCAGAGGTGCGGTAGCGTTTTGATGTTGCACGCCCGGGGTTGATACGGCGAGCTTGATGCTCAGGATGTTCATCACCTGGAGCCAAACACAAGAACACGCAAAACAACCAGAAAGAACGAGCATAAGCCAACAAACACAACAAAAGGATCAAAGAAAAGGCAGGAATATGATGTAGCTTGGCAGGCAGCGGTAGTACCGTGACATGCTCGCGGTAGTATCGCCCAAGCGGTAGTACCACTCCAAAGAGAGCGGTAGTACCGCTCGAGACGGGGAAACAACAGTTTCTTGCTACCGTGGTCAGATCCGGCACTACCGGCCTGCCAAATTCAAAAATATTCCTACCAAACTCTAATCAAGATAGTCTAGTTGCCTTCTCCAACCTACTCAAGCCTAGATTTAGCCAAAAATCTAGAGATGCAACCACCATTGCCCCTAAGAACAAGATCTGAAAAACGAGACAAAAGGAGAGAAGGAACGGGAGCAATACCGGCATCCATGTCAAGAGAACGAGGTGGGGATCGACTCCACCAAAGGAAATGGAGAGGGATGCCCCGGAGACGAAGATCCGCCAGAGCCCTCCCGCGGCGAGAGGAGGCTGGAGAGAGGAAGAGGAAAGAGGGGGCGAAGCGAATGGGTATGGGGGAGAAGAAACCTCCCCCTGCCCCAATATAACCCCTTGGTCCCGTCCCTCAGCGGTAGTACCGCGCACCACCAGCGGTAGTACCACCCAGTATGCCACGGCAACCAAACAACACGGCTTAGCTCGAGGAAAAACAAAACGGCAAGAAAAGAGAGGACACCAGCAAACGGCCAAGACACACCTCTTCAAGAGAGGGCGGTGGCCGAGGCCATCTATGTTTGAGTCAAGAGGTATGGCGCCTCGAAGATTTTAACCTTGAGCCCATGACCAAAACTCGTCTTTGAAACACAACTACCATCAATCAATGGCTAAAGAGAAAGACTTGATCAATTTATGCATAATGGGGGGAGGGAGAGTTCATTGAGAGAACAACACTCCCCCTATGTCCATGCCTACACCTAAACCAGACAGCAAATTGAGCGTGGTGGGGTGTGCAAGGGTTCAAGCCACATTGCTCGAATCAATGATATTTAGCTCATGCCTTAACTCGCGAAATCTTGCTTCATCCAAGGGCTTCGTGAAAATATCTGCAAGGTTGTCATGAGTGTTGACATAGTTGAGCTCGATCTCTCCTCGCCTAATGTGATCCCAGATGAAGTGATACCGAATCTCAATATGCTTCGTCTTGAAGTGTTGCACCGGGTTGAGAGAGATCTTGATGGCACTTTCATTGTCACACCAAAGAGGCACTTTGTCACAAGTGACACCGTAATCCTTTAAAGTTTGCCTCATCCATAGGAGTTGTGCACAACAACTACCGGCCGCTACATACTCTGCCTCGGTGGACGAGAGAGACACACAACTTTGCTTTTTGGAAGACCAACTTACGAAAGAGCAACCAAGGAATTGGCACCCTCCGGAAGTGGACTTCCTATCCACTTTGTCTCCCGCCCAATCGGAATCCGAGTACCCTACAAGCTTGAAGTTTAATCCTCTTGGGTACCATAAGCCAAAGTGTAAGTGCATCTAGTGCCACCCCTAGTTGGTTTTGGAGTATTGACGACAAACCTAGTTGAGGGACTAATGTGTTTATGAGAATTGCAGGACAACACAGGTAGAAGTCCCTCATTGATTCAGTTTTACTACCAGAGATGACCCCTAAAAATGTATGAAGACATTGAAGTCAAAGGTGGTATATGAAGATATTCACATTGAAGACTATGACAAGAGAAGACACTATATGAAGCCTATGGAGCTCGAAGACTTAGATCTTTCGTAGTTCTTTTTCTTTTGTGTTGAGTCATAGGAACCACCGTACTGTTAAGTGGGGTCCAAGAGAACCAGTCAGAATAACTGAAGTGATGCCTAAACCAAAAACCTATGTCTTCGAGTGAAGACTATGAGAGCGAATCTTGTCCAGAGTCGGACAAGTCAGCTTTGCTTGTAGCCCAAGTAAAGTTGTCGTGTGAGTTTGAAATCTGACCGTTGGAACACGTGTCAGTTCCTTAGTGACCCAGGGTCATTTCGGACAAATCAGGTCGGGTTGCCAAGTGGCTATAAATAGCCCACCCCCTACAACCATAAACGGTTGGCTGCTCAGATTGAAAGTACGGCTTTTGTCGTTTGAGAGCAACCCACCTCGAAGCCTTTGAGAGAGAATTCCTTGCGAGGATAAAGCCCTAACCACCAGAGCCAGAGAGAATTGGGCATCACTTAAGTCTTCTTGTCTGTGTGATCTGAAGACTTATTACACTTGAGGACTATGCATCCTCCAGCCAGTTAGGCGTCGCGTTCTGAGCATCCAAGAGACATTGTGGATTGCCGGTGAACGAAGTCTGTGAAGGTTTGGGAGTCTACCTTGAAGACTTACCAGAGTGATTGGGCAAGGTCTATGTGACCTTAGCTCAGGGAGAATACGGTGAGGACTGGGTGTCCTGAGCTGCGTGTTCAGGACTGGGTGTCCGGGACTGTGTGTCCTAAGGTTTAAATACCTAGCCGCTCCAACCAGACGTACAGTTGTCACAGCAACTGGAACTGGTCCAACAAATCATTGTCTTCAATGAGTCACTCGTTTCATCTTCACTTCCCTTTACTTACTGTTACTCCTTGTGAAGTCATTGTATGTTTGCACTATCATTTGTCTTCACTGAGTGACTGCGTGTTCTGTTTGGCTTCACAATATCTTCCTACCTGATCCTTACTACCTAGCTGCTATTAGTCTTTGTGCTTTCACTTCATTGAATACTTGACTATGGTTTGCCTAGTGTAGTCTACCTTCCGCTGCATGGTAATAGGTTTAATTTTATTGTTTGTCTTCAAAACTTCTATGTTCTGAAGACTTTCATAAAAATCGCCTATTCACCCCCCCTCTAGTCGATATAACGCACTTTCAATTGGTATCAGAGCAAGGTGCTCCCTTGTTCTGTGTGATTCGGTTTAACCACCTGGAGTTTTAGCTATGTCGACTGCAGGGATAATTAAAGTCTCCGCTGCGTGCCCCGTCTTCGATGGAACTGAATATCCCTACTGGAAGAATAAGATGCGCATGCATCTTGAAGCCATTGACGTCGACCTATGGTATGTCGTCGAGAACGGCGTTCCCAAGGCTGGAGAAGGTGTCACTGCTGCTGATGTCAAGAAATTCATTCAACTGGACTCTACTGCCAACAATATCATCTGTGGTCATCTGACCAAAGGACAGTATGGCCGTGTGAGTGCTTTGAAGACATCCAAGCTGGTCTGGGACTGGCTCTCCAAGGTCAATGAAGGCATCTCAACCCAGAGAGATCAGAGAATCAGTGTCCTTCGCAACCTCTTCAACCGCTTCAAGCGAAATGACAATGAGAATGTCCAGCACACATTTGACCGACTCACTGACATCACAAATGAGCTTCAAGCCCTCGGCGCCACTGAGATTACCAAACACGAAGTCGTCAAGACGCTGCTGAGATCACTTGATAGTTCGTTTGACATCCTGGCCCTGATGATTCAAGAACGTCCTGATTTCAAGACACTCGATCCATCTGACATACTTGAGAGGCTCAACACACATGAGTTTCAGCTTTAGGAGAAAAGAGATATCTACGGTCCAAACTATGGGCGAACTCGTGCCTTGAAGGCAAAAGTTGTCTCCTCATATGAAGAAGAATCTGACAGCAGTTCTGATGATCCTGAAGACATTGGAAAGGAACTTGTTATGCTTGTCAAGAAGTTCCAAAAATTCACCAAGAAGAAAGGCTTCTGAAAGTCTTCCCGATCAAGTTCAAGGAATGATGAAGCTCCTGCTCATGACTACAAGAAGAAAACATGTCACAAGTGCAAGAAACTTGGCCACTTCATCTCTGAGTGTCCACAGTGGGACAATGAGAACAAAAAGAAGAAGAAGAGCAAGGAATATGACTCTGACGACAAGAAGAAGAAGAAGAAATACTCAAAGTCTTCTTCCAAGTCTTCCTCAAAGTCTTCATCACACAAGAAGAGCTCATCTGGCAAGGCACGTGCGTTTGTTGGCAAGGAAATGGATTCAGAGGAGGAGTCTGCTTCTGAGGAGGCGGAGGTGGAGTCTGAGGAGGAATCCGACTCAGGCGTCGCAAGTCTGGCTACAGCACACGTTGCCAAGTCCATCTTCAACACTGAAGACAATGACTTCATCACCGACACCGATGCAAATGACAAGGACTACTCCGCTTCTACCTACTGCTTCATGGCACGCGGTGCCAAGGTAAACACACGCACTACTCACTATCAAACATCTAGTGACGATGACTCTGATTGTGGTTCAAAATCTAGCTACAAAACACTTGCTAAAATTGCAACTGAACAACAGAAAGCTATGGAACATATTCAAAAACTGTTAGACAGAAGCGATGATCTGTTAGGTGCTGAAATGACTCGATCTGAATCCTTAATTGAAGACATAAAAAATCTTCACGTTAAGTATCAGGAACTTGAAAGTCGTCATGAAACTCTCTCAACAACTCATGAAAAGCTTTCCTATGATTATCTTCAAAGGAAGCAAGATCTTGAGAAATTGAGAGCGGTTCATGAAGATCTTCAAACGGAAAACGAGTCACTTCGTGCCAAACAGATCAGTCCCGCTCAGGAAGGATTTGAACCACCATGTCTTAAATGCATTGAGCGTGATAATGCTACTTCTATTGCTGAATGTTCTACTGGTACTGCTGTTGCAATATCTTCAACTGTTGATGTGGTAACTAACCCCTCTGCTAAGGATACCACCGCTATTGCTGATGAGAATGCTAGGTTGAAGACATTGCTTGAAACAGGGATGTACATAAGTCTTAAAGGGCATCAGACGCTATGTGATGTCCTGAAAAAGCAGATTCTGAACCGAAACCCTAGGAAAGAGGGTGTAGGGTTCGTAAGGAAAATGAATGCAGATGGCTCTTACTGGAAACCTGAGCAGTACCCCAAAACCATGTGGGTTGCTGCAAAGGAACCTTCAGCAGATCCATCAAATCTATCTGGCTTCACTTGTGCTAACCCCATTATCATTGATGAATCCTTTGATGCAAACTATATATTGTTTAAGAATCAGAATGGTGAAGTGTTTGCCAGGTACATTGGTACTAACTGCAGGAATGGACCGCCTATGAAGAAGATCTGGGTTCCGAAAAGGTGTCTGGAGAGTCTTCCTGTGAATGTCATCATGACACCTCACGTGAAGAAGACAAACCTCAGACCAAAGGCTTCATACGGTCCAAAGGCTTCATACAGACAGAGGACTCACCTGAGTCGCACTAACGCAAATGTTTTGCAGGGAAACCATACTCAGGCATATGAATATGAGAGCGGTTCATCAAACCGCCATGTTCATAAGAGCAAGAACTATTCTGCTCATTCTTATGAGTACTATTGTCCGCCTGCAAGACTGTTTGCTAAGGCTTCAAAGCCAAAATCCTCAGATGCTGCACTTAGACTTATTGCTTCTAAGTCGCCCTTGATGTGGGTGGCTAAGAAAGCTTAACTCTCTTTTGCAGGGAAAGGTCTCCAGCAGAAAACCAAAATCGTCTGACGCTATTGCTGGGGACCTTAAACATCTTGTAGGGCGCAAGATCAAATGCCCAAATGGTCTTACTATGTACTTCATACCTGAATCGCTTGCTACTCTCCCTATTAGTCCTAACCTGGATCTAAGCTTTCATAACCCACTAGTTCGTCAAATGTTTTTGCTTCACAATGCTCTTGGTGAAGCCTATCCCCCTAACTGCACTGTAGGGTACGACACCAGCGTCTTCAGAATGGATTATTGACAGTGGGTGTACAAATCACATGACTGGCAAAAGAAGTCTTCTTATGGACTCAACCTTACGTCCATCCGACAAGAGCCACATCACATTTGCTGACACTGGTAAAATTAAGGTATTGGGTCTAGGTAGAGTTGCAATCTTAAGGGATCAACACATGGATAAAGTCATGCTTGTTGAATCCCTTGGCTTCAACTTAATGTCTGTCTCAATGCTTTGCGATTTGAACATGGTCGTAATATTTGGAAAATATCGTTGCCTTGTACTAATGGAATCTGACAAGTCTCTAGTGTTTGAAGGGTATCGAAAAGATGATTTGTACGTGGTAGATTTCTCAGCAGGGCCACAACTTGCAGTATGTCTTCTAGCAAAGGCTTCAGAATGCTGGCTCTGGCATCGGAGGCTTGGACATGCTGGCATGAGGAACCTCCACACCCTTGCAAAGAAGAAGCATGTCATAGGCATCGAGGGCGTCAAGTTCAAGAAAGACCACTTATGCAGTGCCTGTGAAGCAGGGAAGATGATGAGGGCCAAACATCCCTCGAAGACAATCATGACTACTACTCGACCCTTCGAACTGCTTCACATGGATCTTTTCGGTCCCACTCATTACTCAACTCTAACTACTACTGCTTGCCTCTATGGCTTCGTTATTGTTGATGATTATTCTAGATATACTTGGGTGCACATAATCCTTTACAAGACTGAAGTGCAGGATGTCTTCAGACGCTTCGCCAATCGAGCTATGAACAATTTTGGCGCCAAGATAAAGCACATCAGAAGTGACAATGGCACTGAATTCAAGAACACTGGCCTTGATACATATCTTGATACCTTGGGCATCACACATGAATTCTCAGCCCCGTACACGCCACAGCAGAATGGCATCGTCGAACGCAAGAACAGAACACTAATTGAGATGGCCAAAACGATGCTAGATGAATACAAGACCCCAAGAAAATTCTGGCCCGAAGCCATTGATACTGCATGCCATACAATCAGTCGTGTTTATCTTCACAAGCTACTGAACAAGACATCTTATGAGCTCCTTACTGGCAAGAAGCCAAATGTCAGTTACTTCAGAGTATTTGGCGCAAGGTGCTGGATCAAGGACCCACATCATACCTCAAAATTTGCACCAAAAGCACATGAGGGTTTTATGCTTGGATATGGAAAGGATTCGCACTCCTACAGAGTCTTCAATCTCTTTCATTACAAAGTGATTGAAACAGTGGATGTGCGGTTCGATGAGACCAACGGTTCACAAAGAGAGCAGCTGCCAAATGTGCTAGATGAAGTTACATCCAGTGAATCAATCAAGCTAATGGGAACTGGAGAAATTATACCTTCTGAAGCTCATCCTGAAGAAGAACTTATCATTTCAGCACCTGATCAACATGAAGACAATGCTCAGCCTCAAGACATTCCTTCCAACAACGACAATGAACAGCAAGAGCAAAGTCTTCGCCCTGTACATCCTCGCGTTGCCAATGAAGTGCAGATTGAAAGAATAATTGATAGCATCAATGCACCTGGTCCACTCACTCGTTCAAGGGCAACTCAGCTAGCAAATTTCTGTGGGCACTTCGCATTCGTCTCAATAACAGAACCCAAGAAAGTTGAAGAAGCCTTCATGGAACCTGAATGGATTCAAGCTATGCAAGAAGAGCTTCAACAGTTTGAGCTAAATAATGTATGAGAACTGGTTAAGCGTCCTGATCCACGGAAGCACAATATAATAGGCACCAAATGGATATACCGCAACAAGTAAGATGAGCATGGTCAAGTTGTCAGAAACAAAGCTCGTCTCGTTGCTCAAGGATATACTCAAGTGGAAGGCATTGACTTCGATGAAACATTTGCTCCTGTGGCTATACTTGAAGCCATACGCATACTGCTGGCCTATGCAAATCATCATAACATACTTCTATATCAAATGGATGTGAAGAGTGCCTTTCTCAATGGCAAGATTGAAGAAGAAGTGTATGTTGCACAACCGCCTGGCTTTGAAGATCCAAAACATCTTGACATGGTATACAAGCTCAACAAGGCACTGTATGGCCTCAAACAAGCCCCTCGGGCCTGGTATGACACACTCAAATACTTCCTGAAGAGCAAAGGCTTCATACCTGGTTCCCTAGATCCCACTCTTTTCACGAAGACATATGATGGTGAACTGTTTGTGTGCCAAATATATGTGGATGACATTATCTTCGGCTGCACCAATCAGAAGTACAATGAAGAGTTTGGATATATGATGCAAGAGCAATATCAGATGTCCATGATGGGGGAGCTGAAGTTCTTCCTTGGTCTTCAAATATGACAACAACGCAATGGCATCTTCATATCTCAAGAGAAGTATCTCAAAGATTGCCTGAAGAAGTTCGGTATGCAAGACTGCAAAGGCTTCACAACACCAATGCCAGCCAAACATCATCTGGGTCCTGACGACAATGGTAAAGAGTTCGATCAAAAGGTATACCGCTCCATGATTGGTTCTTTACTTTATCTATGTGCATCTAGGCCAGATATTATGCTTAGTGTTTGCATGTGTGCTCGATTTCAAGCGGCACCAAAGGAGTCGCATCACTTAGCTGTGAAGCGAATTCTTCGATATTTGGCTCACACCCCAACTCTAGGATTATGGTATCCAAAGGGCTCAGAGTTTGATCTGGTTGGATTCTCGGATGCTGATTATGCTGGTGACAAAGTTGATCGCAAGTCTACATCAGGCACATGTCACTTTCTGGGACGATCACTTGTATGTTGGTCTTCAAAGAAGCGGAACTATGTATCTCTCTCCACTGCTGAATCTGAATACATTGCTGCTGGATCTTGCTGAGCTCAGCTTCTGTGGATGAAGCAAACACTCAAGGACTATGGCATTCATCTGAAGCAAGTGCCACTTTACTGCGACAACGAAAGCGCCATCAAGATTGCCAACAACCCAGTTCAGCACTCAAAGACAAAGCACATTGAAATTCGTCATCACTTTCTCAGAGATCATGTTGTGAAGGAAGACATTGATATCATACATGTCAACACTGAAGAGCAATTGGCAAATATCTTCACCAAGCCCTTGGATGAGAAGAGGTTTTGCAAGTTACGGTGTGAGCTAAATATCCTAGAATCCTCAAATGTCCTGTGATCAGGCACACATCCTAACCCTTATGCATATTGATGACTTAGATGTGCAACACACGAAGTAAAGTATATCTTCAATCAATGAAGACATACATTCTAAGTGTGAATACATTAATGTGGAATTTGACTTCGGAGCGCCACGATAATTGTGCGCCGTGTCTGGGTCTAATACTTCCTATACGGTGGGTAACGCCACCACCAAACGTTCTATTTTGAAGTGTTTCACTCATGGCGTTACCTTGCAATGTCTTCACATTTGGTTTGGCTTCGATCTCAACATATTTTCATGATTATCTTCACTATGTCGATTATATATATACTAGTGTTCTGTCCTCTACAACATTCACTTATAGCTATGTCTTCGTGTTGAATCTTTTGAACTAAGTGAATGTGATCGGACCCTAACCTCTCTATGCTTTCTATCTCAAACTCTATCTCTCCAAGTCATATGCATTCTATTGAAACTGTCGAATGTCTTCTCTGCGTCCTTATCAGCAGAAGATACATATACAACCATTAAGTCTGTTTTCAATGCTCATTCCTCCACATGAAATCCGGAGAAGTAGGAACAACCACCCGACAATCCAGGCATGCGTGGGACATGGAACAAACCCCAAAATTCCGCATAATGGCCACGTGTTCCTCAGATGCGAATCGCCAGGGGCACCTGTGTAATAGCACAGTGTCGCCCCTGTACCTATAAATACACACTCACAGCGGTCATTATCTCTTCTTCCACCCTCGCACGAACCCTAGCGCCACCACTAGCCCTCGACGACGCCGGCGACGAAGCGCTTCGCTGTCGCAACCTCTCCGACACCGTCTTCACACCGACCGCAGACATTGTCCTCTCTGCCGTCACCGTAGGTGTCCTCCGTCGCCAAGTTAGGGCACGGAAGATCGAACTGCTCGGCCTCATCTTACACTCAGTCTAGCAGTTCTTAGTGTGGTAAATAAAACTTCCTCTTTTTACAGCACCATTGATCCTATGGATTTGTCACTTTCTACCACAAGCAGTTTCTGTTCACACAAGCTAGATCTCTCTCATACTGCATCTCATAACATGCCTAGTATATTCACTTGTGCTTCACAAAGTAGTTAGATTCCTCACTTGTACTGATCTGTGGATTCGTACAAATCTGGAACCAACTTCTTATCTATGAGTGAATGTCTTCGCATGATGAGGTCAATGTCTTCTAAACTGATTTATCTTCAAGATCTTCTGAGAATGCATATGACCTCTTCCCCTTCCCTCGCACCTTAATGCTGTCACAGGTACATGTCCGTGGGAGAATCCTTTGGTTCTCATAGTCTGCATTCATTTGCAGAATTCTTACAGCATCACATAAATTCTCCCGAAACCAGTTCCTGTTGGTCCAGCAAACGAAAACCTTTGAAGCCTTTGAACGTCTTGAAGCCTTTCAAGTTAAAGTTTATGGCTTCAGAGAAACCAGCAAGGAAGGGTGGCAGAAAGCGTCGTGGTGAGGCCTCTAGAGATCTGCCAGATGAACTCTCAAAAATGTACAAGACAGATCCTGAAGAGGATTACAGTCAGCGCAAGACCCGAATCCAATGGATTCGAAGATATTGGGCAGAACAATGGTTCAAATATAGATTTGTGACCCAGGAGTATGCTGAGAAAAACGCCATCAAGAGACCGTGGGGAGACATCCTATTCAAGAATCTTCTACCCAGGTCCAGAGATGAAGCCATTGCTCAAGGCTTCTATCCATGCATGGTCCATGGACCACAGCCTGCTGATGCACACTCGTCGTCACTGCTATGGTGTCGTGACGACAATCTGTTCAAGCGCAACTTCCAGTTTGCTTAGAACTCAACGAAGCAGAATAAGAAGACTTTTGGGTTAGACTTCAACCCTGGTCCCTCATCTCCAAGGGCAGATGGCACACGACATGCAGAACCCAATGTCATCGGTCCTTTCGCCAACCTTGAAGGCCTCATCACCTACATCTTGGTTCAAGGGACTGCAGTGAATGAGCCTGCAGCTGACACTGAGTCTGATGACGCGCCTGCAGTGCCGAAGCCAAAGCAGTTGAAGAAGCCAAAAGCTTCAAAGCCGGCCCCTTCACCAAAAATCTCAAGGGCGAAGCCATTGGCAACTGCACCTCCTGAAGACAGTGTGCAGTCTGAAGACTTATCACGCGTCTCCAAGCCCCAGAAGGCCAAGATGCCTCTGTCTCACACTGGCAAAGAGCTAACAGCTGCTGCCATTCTGCGCAATGACGACATTGATCTGTCAAGTGATGAAGATCTTGCAGATGACGCTCTTGAGCAACTCATCAAGAGCAAAGAAGAAGTAGAAATCTTCAATGATCTGCCTCTCTTTGATGTCACCATCATCCACAACTTCATTGACGAGTGGTTTGACACGCCAAACATCAGCTTTGAAGATCTGTAGCTACCCATTGGCCTCAGTGTCGCCTTCCAAGGCGCCATTGCTTCAGAACTTGCTATTGCCCAGCGCATTGTTGAACTGAAGCAGAAGATTGACTATGAAAAGGCTCAGTTCAAGAAGCATATGGCCAAGCTCAGCGTGCAAGAAGTGAAGAACTTCAAGACAATGATGCACGAGCTCAAGGAAGCCTTTGTGAAGAAGCGTGCAGAAGCTCAGGGTTCGCGTGAGCGCATGAAGACTCTGGCTGACAGATGTGTGCAAGCCTATAATGAGGCTGAGAAGCGCAAGGCACTTGGGCGTCCTGGCATCGACCCCAGGATGGCCGCAAAGAAGAAGAAGAAGCCTGCTACGGCTGAACCTGATGCACCAAGGCAAGAAGCAGTTCCGATTGTCTTCCCAACTAGACTGACTGGCTCGAAGCCAAAAAGCCGGTCAACAGCTTCAGAGCTCAAGAAGACAAGGACTGCTGAGGCTGAAGCCAGGAAGAGGAAACACTCTGAAGCCTCTCCTACTGCCCCCTCCAAGAAGAAGAGGAAGACCAAGAAAGCTCGGGCTGCTTCCACAGAGCCCTTGATAGTTGAACCCATTTCTATGGTCTATGCTGAAGCTGAACGACAACTGACAATTCATGAGCCTGCTTCCACAGAGGCTCATGAAGTTGAAGACATTCCAGCAGTTGATCCCATCGCTGCTGAAGACATTGGTCAACATGACAATGTAGAAGATGGTGCAGTCCTTCCTCAGCATGAAAACAGCGAACTCATCAGCATTGGTCGTCCACTGACGCCAATTACACAGGATGCTTCATGGGCGGATCACCCACAAGAGGAAGAAGACTATGAGGCCCAGCCCACTCCAACTCCACAGGCGTCGTCTGCATTTCGCAGGCTTCGCAAAGGTCCAAGGCCTCAAGTCTCTGCTGAAGACATTCCGGCTGCATCAGCCGCAGAAGAAGGAGTACCACAAGATCCCACTCCCCTGTCCCACCAAGAAGCAGTTCTCTGGGAGAATGTGCTTGTGACCGACCCTCCAGCTAGTCATGTGGAGGATGAAAATCGTGAGGCTGCCACAACCACCAATGAAACTAATGTGGAGCCCTCCCCAGCAAAAGCATCAGAAGACAGCGAAGCCACCGATCCCGCCACTTCTGTTCCTGAGTCTACTGCCGGTCCCCAGTTCAACTATCATGTTGAGCACAGGCCTCAGGTCCAGAAGCCAATCCCAAGACTGCCAAGGTTTCCAGGTCCTGCATCAGCACCTGGCTCCTTCAACATCAATGGCTTTAGGGCAGACAACATGTTCTTTAATAGCTCCAGTAACCCCTACTCAAGGGAAAGGATATCATCTGATCGGTTCTGGAGCTATCCTCAGCGAAGCTATTACTCTTGCATTCTTTACAACCAAGGTCGCATCTTCCCACACAAGCGCCTTGACGTTGAAGCTATAGCTGGTCTGCCCTGTCTGGAAGAAGCTTTAGATTACTTCAAGGAAGTTGGACTGATGCCGTTCATTACTAACGAAGAGCATTGGAATGAAGAGCTGCTGCTTCAATTCTATGCCACACTTCACATCAGAGGGTACAGCAGAGATCCGAAGACTTGGGTCCTGGAGTCGATGACTGGCAACGTTCATCACGAAGCCAATGCATTTGACATCATTGAGCTCACTAGCTTGCCCACTCCTAGCGATCTCTTCGAGCAAGGCTGTCAGCTGCATGCTGAAGCTATTGAGAGCATCTTTCAGCGGCCAGAACCTGATATGAGTCAGATGCTCAGCATGATGAAGCCATTGCCCCAAGATGCTGCTTATCCCACAGAGTTCTTCGTTGAAGACCTTGAGTACCTGCCAAGAACCATCTATCACATCATCAGGCGAACTCTCTAGCCTATCAAAGGGCACTCTCCAAATGCCAAGCTTCAGGGTGCAATGAAGACTTTGGTCTTCTATATACTTCATGGCAAATGCTTCAATGCACATGACTTCTTCATACGTCAACTTCCTGCATCAGGCATTGATCTGTTTGGTTTGAAGTTCTACGCCCCTTGGGTCATGCGGCTGATCAAGCTACACTCCGCCATATCATATCAGCCCTCAGCCCGCAACCATCGGATCTTCTTGCCTGACGTGGACATGTCTACTGAAGCCATATATTCTGAGCCTGCCAAGCAACCTCTAAGTCTTCAGAATGCAGAACATCAGAGTTTTACTCAAAACGTTGAAGGAGTTGAAGCAGTTTCTCAGGTGTATCCTTTGGCTGGCACTACACGTGCACCACACCCTGCTTCCACTGAAGCCACTGACAGTGCCACTGCTCCAAGATCCAAGAAGCACACTCGTGTTCTCAATGACCGAGAGCTTCTTGTGGCTCTACATCAGAAATAGGATAGGCATCATGACTGGCTGAAGCGTCAGATGAAAAGCCTCTTGGTGGATGTTAATCGCACTCAAAATTTTGCCACCAAGAATGCTTTCGTTGCCCATGAAACCTGTCGCCGCACATGGAAAGGGATCACGATGATGTGTTCTGAAGCTGATCTTCAAGAGGATGGCTTCACTAAGAGATTCAAGTTTGACTCCACACCTCCTCGAAGGGCTGTGCTGCTAGGAACTCCATCCCTTGAAGACTCTGAGTTCTCTTCCTCTGCTGCCACAGTGACTGCCAGAATTATTGAGGAAGAAGACGATGCTACTTCACCGCCACCTCCTTCAGCACCTCCAAGCTCTTCTGCACCGCCAAACAACACCAACAACCCTGCTACTTCACCTACTCCTCATGGGAACGAGTAGAGGCTCTATGTCTTCAAACCTTTTTGTTCATTACTGACAAAAGGGGGAGAAGCATATGAGATTGATAGTCTTCAAGCGGGTCCATATGGACGGGTGCTTTATATTTTGTTTCGTGCTTACAACTCTCGTTTTTGCTACATTTGGTTCTTATGAGTTGTAACACTTAAACTAGATGGTCGTCTGCTACTTATTTGCCACCTTGTTTTGCGAAGATAAATTCCGCATGTGCGACGATAAATTCCGCACTTAGCTCATTCTACAGACGTCCATTTTACATTATGCATGTTATTATCTTCATATACTTTCACATGCATAGTGGATTGTCATCATAAGTTGAAGTGTATCTCCACAAGTACAACCTGCCATGTGCATTTGCATTCCAAAAGCAAATTAACTCATATGCACATCTTCAGGGGGAGCCCTTGCAACTTATGAAGACAATTCCTTATCCTTTACAATTTCACAGATTATATTCCCCGTTGAAAACTTCAACTACTTTGTCATCAATCACCAAAAAGGGGGAGATTGTAAGTGCATCTAGTGCCACCCCTAGTTGGTTTTGGAGTATTGACGACAAACCTAGTTGAGGGACTAATGTGTTTGTGAGAATTGCAGGATAACACAGGTAGAAGTCCCTCATTGATTCGGTTTTACTACCAGAGATGACCCCTAAAAATGTATGAAGACATTGAAGTCAAAGGTGGTATATGAAGATATTCACATTGAAGACTATGACAAGAGAAGACACTATATGAAGCCTATGGAGCTCGAAGACTTAGATCTTTCGTAGTTCTTTTTCTTTTCTGTTGAGTCATAGGAACCACCATACTGTTAAGTGGGGTCCAAGAGAACCAGTCAGAATGACTGAAGTGATGCCTAAACCAAAAACCTATGTCTTCGAGTGAAGACTATGAGAGCGAATCTTGTCCAGAGTCGGACAAGTCAGCTTTGCTTGTAGCCCAAGCAAAGTTGCCATGTGAGTTTGAAATCTGACCGTTAGAACACGTGTCAGTTCCTTAGTGACCCAGGGTCATTTCGGACAAATCAGGTCGGGTTGCCAAGTGGCTATAAATAGCCCACCCCCTACAACCATAAACGGTTGGCTGCTCAGATTGAAAGTATGGCTTTTGTCGTTTGAGAGCAACCCACCTCGAAGCCTTTGAGAGAGAATTCCTTGCGAGGATAAAGCCCTAACCACCAGAGCCAGAGAGAATTGGGCATCACTTAAGTCTTCTTGTTTGTGTGATCTGAAGACTTATTACACTTGAGGACTGGGCATCCTCCAGCCGGTTAGGCGTCGCGTTCTGAGCATCCAAGAGACATTGTGGATTGCCGGTGAACGAAGTCTGTGAAGGTTTGGGAGTCTACCTTGAAGACTTACCAGAGTGATTGGGCGAGGTCTATGTGACCTTAGCTCAGGGAGAATACGGTGAGGACTGGGTGTCCTGAGCTGCGTGTTCAGGACTGGGTGTCTGGGACTGTGTGTCCTAAGGTTTAAATACCTAGCCGCTCCAACCAGACGTATAGTTGCCACAGCAACTGGAACTGGTCCAACAAATCATTGTCTTCAACGAGTCACTGGTTTCATCTTCACTTCCCTTTACTTACTGTTACTCCTTGTGAAGTCATTGTATGTTTGCACTATCATTTGTCTTCACTGAGTGACTACGTGTTCTGTTTGGCTTCACAATATCTTCCTACCCGATCCTTACTACCTAGTTGCTATTAGTCTTTATGCTTTCACTTCATTGAATACTTGACTATGGTTTGCCTAGTGTAGTCTACCTTCCGCTGCATGGTAATAGGTTTAATTTTATCGTTTGTCTTCAAAACTTCTATGTTCTGAAGACTTTCATAAAAATCGCCTATTCACCCCCCCTCTAGTCGATATAACGCACTTTCACAAAGTTTGGGGTATGAGCCAAATATCGAAAGATTCGTTTGACCGCCACATAGTGACTTTCCTTAGGTGCGCCTTGAAACTGTGCACAAATTCCCACACTCAACATGATGTCCGGTCTAGATGCACAATGGTAAAGCAAGGATCCAATCATGGAGCGATATACCTTTTGATCCACCACTTTACCATTGGGATCTAAGTCAAGTTGGTACTTGGTGGGCATTGGAGTGGAAGCTGCCTTGACGTCACTTAGCTTGAATCTCTTGAGCATGTCTTGAGTGTATTTGGATTGATTGATGAAGGTTCCTTCTCTTCTTTGCTTCACTTTGAACCCTAGAAAGAACTTCAACTCTCCCATGGAGGACATCTCGAACTTTGAGGTCATGAGAGCGGCAAATTCCTCATTGAAAGATTTGTTAGGAGAACCAAAGACAATATCATCAACATATAATTGGCACACAAACAACTCCCCTTTGACCTTCTTAGTAAAAAGAGTGGGGTCGATTAGCCCAACTTCAAAACCACGGTCTTGTAACAACTCGGTAAGGTGGTCATACCACGCACGTGGGGCTTGTTTAAGGCCATAGAGTGCCTTATCGAGTTGATACACATGATCGGGAAAGTAGGGATCCTCGAACCCGGGGGGTTGCTTGACGTAAACCAATTCATTAATAGGACCGTTAAGAAAAGCATTCTTCACATCCATTTGTTGTAACTTAAAGTTATGATGAGAAGCATATGCAATCAACATGCGAATGGATTCAAGACGAGCAACGGGAGCAAAGGTTTCACCATAGTCGATACCCTCGACATGGGAGTAGCCTTGTGCTACCAAACGAGCCTTGTTGCGAATGATAATCCCATGGGCATCTTGCTTGTTCTTAAATATCCACTTGGTTCCTATGACATTGTGATTCCCGGTCTCTCTTGGCACCAATCTCCACACTTTGTTGCGCTCGAAGTTGTTGAGTTCTTCATGCATGGCATTGAGCCAATCCGGATCTTCTAGCGCCTCATAGACCTTGTGGGGTTCCACACAAGAGACAAACGCGTGATGCTCACAATAATTTGCTAATTGTCTATGAGTGCTTACCCCCTTTCTTAAGCTTCCAAGCACATTCGTCATGAGATGATCCTTGGTGGAGAGCTTGGAAGCAACCTTGGCGGCACGACGCTCTAATTCCTCCTCGGGGGTGAGACGAGGAGTGGTCACTTGATCATCTTGAGCATCGTCTTGGGCTTGTTCTTGTTCTTAAACTTGCTCGGAGGAGAGAACTTGACCTTGGGCATCACTTGATGTGTCAACACCGTCTTGAGCGTGATCTTGCCCTTGGTCATGTTCTTGAGGACGAGGGCCTTCATGTTGTTCTTCGGAAGCGTGTGGGCCTTGGGTTGGTGATGGCTCCACTTGAGTGGAGCTTTGTCCTTCTCCTTCGGCCACAAGGGGTTCCTCAATGGGTAGGATAAAGCCAACACCCATTCTTCTTATGGCTTGGGGGAGAAATTTCATCACCTACATCACAAGTGCCACTTTGCTCCACTTGGGAGCCGTTATTCTCATCAAACTCCACGTTACACGTCTCCTCAATAAGTCATGTGGATTTATTGAGGACACGGTAAGCATGAGAGTTTGTAGCATAACCAACAAATATGCCCTCATAAGCTCTAGCCTCAAATTTAGACAATCAAACACCTTTCTTGAGAATGAAACACTTACACCCGAATACCCGGAAGTACTTGAGGTTGGGCTTGTTACCGGTGAGTATCTCATATGGAGTCTTGTTCAAGCCCTTTCAGAGGTAGAGCCGATTGGATGCATGACATGCGGTGTTGATGGCTTCGGGCCAAAAGTTGTACGGAGACTTGAACTCCGCAATCATGGTCCTTGCCGCATCCATCAACGTCCGGTTCTTCCTCTCCGCAACACCATTTTGTTGAGGGGTGTAGGGTGCGGAATATTGATGCTTGATTCCCTCATCACTAAGAAACTCATCCAAGGTGTAGTTCTTGAACTCGGTGCCGTTGTCACTTCTTATTGTCAAGATCTTTGCATTGTGTTGACGTTGTGCTTCATTTGCAAAGTCAATGACGGTTTGTTGGGTCTCGCTCTTCCTCTTGAAGAAATACACCCACGTGTACCTTGAGTAGTCATCCACAATCACCAAGCAATACTTCCTACCTCCAAGACTATCGAAGGATGGAGGCCCAAAGAGATCCATGTGAAGGAGCTCCAAAGGCCTCTTTGAATAAATGATAGTCGTGGGAGGATGAGCCTTCTCATGTAGCTTTCCTTCGATACAAGCACTGCAAGCACGATCTTTAGCAAAACTAACATTCGTTAGTCCACGGACATGGTCCCCCTTGAGGAGACTTTGCAAAGATCTCATATTGACATGGGCTAAACGGCAATGCCAAAGCCATCCCACATCAACTTTAGCCATTAGGCACGTCGCGGTCTTAGTGGGTCACTCCGAAAAGTTAATCACATATAGACCATTCTCGACATGCCCAACAAAGGCTACTTTAAGAGTCTTGCTACACAAGAGGGCCACGGTATTGATATCAAAGAAAGTGGCAAAGCCCATGATTGCAAGTTGACGAACAGAAAGTAAATTGTATGCAAGGGACTCAACAAGCATGACCTTCTCTATCGTGAGATCATGAGAGATGACCACCTTCCCAAGTCCCAATACCTTAGAAGATGAGGCGTCACCCCACTTGACATTGGTGGGCATAGATGAAACCTTGTGCACGTCCACCACCAAGTCCTTGCTTCCGGTCATATGATTTGTAGCTCCGCTATCAAGCAACCATGATCCCCCACCGGAAGCAAACACCTTGTTGGTGGCTTTAGACATGAGACACTTGGCGGTGATGCTCTCATTGGGTGAGTCGAAGAGAGACACCCGTGAAGTCGTCGCAATGGCAACGGAGGCCATGGAAACCGACTCATCACCTTCATCATCGTCATCATCCTCATTGTACTCTTCTTGTACCACCAATGCCTTGGGAGGAGTCTTCTTGGTGAAGTTGCTCTTGTTGCGGAATGACTTGGCCTTGTCCTTTCGGATGAGCTTGCCACCATTGTCTTCCCTCTTCTCATACGGGCACTCCGCAGCAAAATGACTCACGTTGTCGCAATTGTAGCAAGTCCTTGCATGTTGCTTGCTCTTCGTGCCACTTGAGTTGTTTTTGCTAAAGTTTGGCCTCGAGTTTTTCTTGCTCCAAAATTGCCTTGAAGCAAGTGCCATGTGTTCATGATACGCATACTTCGTATCTTCGGGGTTGCTCTCCTCTTCTTCCTCTTCTTCTTCTTCAACGGTGAGCTTGGCCTTCAATGCAAGGTTAGGCTTCTTTGCCCGTTGAGAACGGAGCACCGCATTGTCGGCGGTCTTGTCCAAAATGTTCATGGCCACAAACTCATCCAACACTTCGCTTGAGGTCAAAGTATGGAAGTCCGGTCTTTGACGAATGACGGAGGACATGGCCTTGTGGTAGGGCATCATTGCCTTGAGGAATTTACGCTTGATCCAATTGTCATCCGTGTCCTTGCTCCCGTGATCTCGTAGTGAGACCGCGAGTTTGGTTACTCTCCGATAAAGCTCACGAGGTTCTTCATCTTCTTTCATAGCAAACTCATCGGCCTCATCTTGCACCACTTCATAGTTGGAGCGTTGAATGCTTGCGCTTCCCCGGTAGAGAGAGACAACACAATGCCACGCATCTTTGGCCAAGGCGAAGGGACGAAGATGAGGTAGGTCTTCGGGTGGAATTGCATCTTGAATGATGAAGAGAGCATTCTCATTGAATTGATTATCCGCGGCTTCTCGAGGAGTGAAGTTGCTTGGATCATGCGGATAGAAACCTTCTTCAGTGATTCTCCAAAGGTTAGTTGTTCACATGATTTAAATGACGTTTAAAGCGGTAAACCCAGGAATCAAAGTCCTCATTTTTCACAATCTTAGGGGGAGGACCGGCATGATTCAAATGAGTAGAAGGAACTGGTCCACCATAAACAAGTGGTGGTTCCACATGAGCAAAGATGCCGGTGCCATTTTTACCACTAGAAGAAGGAGCCTTTTCACTACTAGCTTCCCCCTTGTCGGGGATAGCATCCGTCACCTTGTCGGTGGGGTCACCCACTTTCAACGGTGCGCTGGATAGTTTAAGCCCCTCAAGAAATTTAGTAAACATGCTTTCAACCTCAGTCGTCATGGAGGTCTTCAATGTCTCTAAGGCCACATTGAACTCCTCACGAGAGACCGAGGTTCCCCCATCGCCCGTAGACGAGATTGGATTCACACCGGAGTGTTCCTCCACACCGTCTACGGTATCAACCATACTCTTTGGACGGTAAAGTCCTTAATAAAGAGACGAGGCTCTGATACCAATTGAAAGGATCGATATGGTTGACTAGAGGGGGGGGGGGGTGAATAGGCAACTACCAATTTTTAACTTTTCTTTATCAAATTAAACTTTGCATCAAAGTAGGTTGTCTAGATGTGCAACTAGGTGAGCAACCTATATGATGCAATAACAACAAGCATACAAGCAAGCAAGAGAAGTAACACTAAAGAGCTTGCACAAGTAAAGGTAAGAGATAACCAAGAGTGGATCCGGTGAAGACGAGGATGTGTTACCGAAGTTCCTTCCTTTTGAGGGGAAGTACGTCTCCGTTAGAGCGGTGTGGAGGCACAATGCTCCCCAAGAAGCCACTAGGGCCACGGTATTCTCCTCATGCCCTCACACAATGCGAGATGCCGTGATTTCACTATTGGTGCCCTTAAAGGCGGCGACCGAACCTTTACAAACAAGGTTGGGGCAATCTCCACAACTTAATCGGAGGCTCCCAACAAAACCACGAAGCTTCATCACAATGGACTATGGCTCCGTGGTGACCTCAACCGTCTAGGGTGCTCAAACACCCAAGAGTAACAAGATCCGCTAGGGATGAGTGGGGGGAATCGAAAATCCCTTGGTGGAAGTGTAGATCGGGGCCTTCTCAACCACTCCCGAGCAAATCAACAAGTTTGATTGGCTAGAGAGATAGATCGGGCGAAAATGGAGCTTGGAGCATTTAATGGAGCTTGAGCATTAATGGAGCTTGAGGGGGAAGAGATAGGTCAAAGGGAAGAAGGGGACCCCCTTTTATAGTGGGGGCAACAATCCAACCGTTGCCCCCACCAACCAGCCCCGCACAGGGCGGTACTACCGCTAAGAGGGGGCGGTACTATTGCTAGGTCAGCGGTACTGCAACTCCAGCCAACGGTACTGCCACGCAGAGAAGACTAGTAGGGAATAGGACCCAACGCAGTACTACCGCGGTGGTAAGGGTGGTACTACCGCTCCTGAAACAGTACTACCCGCCTCTACAACCGCAACTAGTGCCACAAAACCCGACACGAGAAAAAGAGCCCTCGAGTCGAGGCGGTAGGAGCCAGATAGCCCAGCGGTACTACGGCAACGGGGTCACCAGCGGTACTACCGCTGCGGAGCGGAACTGCCGCTTGTGACCCTTCGGCGGTACTACCGCTGGGACACAAAAGAGAGAGAGGATCTCTCCAAAGAGGATGAGGACGAGGCGGTGGTGCCAGGCACCCCAGCGGTACTACTGCTGTGGAGTCACGGGCGGTACTACCACTGCGGAGCGGTACTGCCGCTTGTGGCTCCCCAGCGGTACTGCCGCTTGTGGCTCCCCAGCGGTACTATCGCTGGGTTGCGCGGTACTATCGCTGGGACCCAGACATGACAAAGAAAAGAGGAGAGATCTCTTCAATGAAATGGAAGAGCTCGGAGGGTGAGAAGCTGATGTGTACGTGTTGATTCCACCCATGCAATACCCTAGCGGACCCCCTCTTGATAGTACGGTGCCCTCTACGCAATTAGTCCACCAAGAGAGAAATGAAAGAGCTACACCGTATTGAAAGACACTCCAAAGGGAAGAAAACGTCTCGTGCCAGGGATGAATCTGTGAACTACTCAAAGCACATGATTAGTCCGCAAACATGTTGTCATCAATCACCAAAACTACCTTGAGAGAGATATGCCGTAACAGTTTTTCTATCATACCCAAAGGAATTTCAAAGTAGACATTTTCATTTTCAGTAGGTTCAATAGGTTGAGGAGCAACTCTTTGCTCTACTGGTCGGGGTGAAGATACCCCGAACAAGCCCCTCAAAGGATTACTTTCCATAGTAACAAGAGACAGTAAATTTCAGCTCACTATATAAATTTTTTCCTTACCAAATTCCACCTACCAAAGGCGCCTCACTCCCCGGCAACGGCGCCAGAAAAGAGTCTTCATGACCCATAAGTATAGGGGATTTATCGTACTCCTTTCGATAAGTAAGAGTGTCGAACCCAACGAGGAGCAGAAGGAAATGATAAGCGGTTTTCAGCAAGGTATTCCCTGCAAGCACTGAAATTATAGGTAATATACAGTTTTGTGATAAGATAACTTGTAACGAGCAACAAGTAACAAAAGTAAATAAAGTGCAGCAAGGTGGCCCACTCTTTTTTGTAACAAAGGACAAGCCCGGACAAACTCTTATATAGAAGAAAGCACTCCCGAGGACACATGGGAATTATCGTCAAGCTAGTTTTCATCACGTTCATATCATTCGCGTTCGGTACTTTGATAATTTGATATTAGGTTAAACTTTAACTTGCTCAGGAGGTGTAAAGGTTCTAATATTGCTTTTACGAACCACAGTTGAAGCTTTAGCATGATCTTTTATCCTAACAGGAAAAGGTGGTTTCTCAACATAAGCAGTAGGAACAATAGGATCATTATAAGTAATAGTCTTTTCTTCAACTTTAATAGGTGCAACTACTTTTACTTCAATGGGAGGATTATATTTCAGCCACTTCTCCTTAGGGAGATCAACATGAGTAGCAAAAGATTCACAGAAAGAAGGTACTAACTCAGAATCAAGTCCATATTTAGTGCTACATTTACGGAAAACATCGGTACCCATCAAACTTAGGTGTCATACCTGACTCCTTACCTTCGTCGAGATCCCAATCTTCAGAGTTGCGTTTAATTCTTCCCAATAAATCCCATTTGAATTCAATAGTTTTCATCATAAAAGAGCCAACACAAGAAGTATCGAGCATGGTGCGATTGTTATCAGAAAGCCGAGCATAAATTTTTTGGATAATCATTTCTCTTGAGAGCTCATGATTGGGGCATGAATATAACATTGATTTAAGCCTCCCCAAGCTTGAGGATGCTTTCTCCTTCGCGAGGCCAAAAATTATATATATAATTACGATCACAATGAACAAGATGCATAGGATAAAACTTCTGATGAAATTTCAATTTCAATCGTTTGTAGTTCTATGATCCCATATCATCACATAGCCTATACCATGTCAATGCATCTCCATCCAAAGATAAAGGGAAGACCTTCTTCTTGATAACATCATCGGGCATACCTGCAAGCTTAAATAATCCACAAACTTCATCCACATATATTAGGTGCTCATCAGGATGTAATGTTCCATCTCCTGTAAAAGGATTAGCTAGCAGTTTTTCTATCACACCCGAAGGAATTTCAAAGTAGACATTTTCATTTTCAGTAGGTTCAGTAGGTTCAATAGGTTGAGGAGTAACTCTTTGCTCTACTGGTTGGGGTGAAGATACCCCGAACAAGCCCCTCAAAGGATTACTTTCCATAGTAACAAGAGACAGTAAATTTCAGCACACTATATAAATTTTTTCCTTACCAAATTTCACCTACCAAAGGCACTTCACTCCCCGTCAACGACGCCAGAAAAGAGTCTTGATGACCCACAAGTATAGGGGATTTATCGTACCCCTTTCAATAAGTAAGAGTGTCGAACCCAACGAGGAGCAGAAGGAAATGATAAGCGGTTTTCAGCAAGGTATTCTCTGCAAGCACTGAAATTATAGGTAATAGATAGTTTTGTGATAAGATAATTTGTAACGAGCAACAAGTAACAAAAGTAAATAAAGTGCAGCAAGGTGGCCCACTCTTTTTTGTAACAAAGGACAAGCCTGGACAAACTCTTATATAGAAGAAAGCGCTCCCGAGGACACATTGGAATTATCGTCAAGCTAGTTTTCATCACGTTCATATGATTCGCGTTCGGTACTTTAATAATTTGATATGTGGGTGGACCGATGCTTGGGTGCTTCCCTTACTTGGACAAACATCCCACTTATGATTAACCTCTATTGCAAGCATCCACAACTACAACAAAAGTATTAAGGTAAACCTAACCATAGCATAAAACATATGGATCCAAATCAGCCCCTTACGAAGCAACACATAAACTAGGGTTTAAGATTTTGTCACTCTAGCAACCCATCATCTACTTATTACTTCCCAATGCCTTCCTCTAGGCCCAAATAATGGTGAAGTGTCATGTAGTCGACGTTCACATAACACCACTTGAGGAGAGACAACATACATCTCATCAAAATATCGAATGAATACCAAATTCACATGACTACTAATAGAAAGACTTCTCCCATGTCCTCAGGAACAAACGTAACTACTCAAAAAGCATATTCATGTTCATAATCAGAGGGGTATTAATGTGCATATAGGATCTGAACATATGATCTTCCACCAAGTAAACCAACTAGCATCAACTACAAGGAGTAATCAACACTACTAGCAACCCAAAGGTACCAATCCCAGACTTAGAGACAAGAATTGGATACAAGAGATGAACTAGGGTTTGAGAGGAGATGGTGCTGGTGAAGATGTTGATGGAGATTGACCCCCTCCCGATGAGAGGATCATTGGTGATGACGATCGCGATGATTTCCCCCTCCCGGAGGGAAGTGTCCCCGGCAGAACAGCTCCGCCGGAGCCCTAGATTGGTTCCGCCAAGGTTCCGCCTCGTGGCGGCGAAGTCTCGTCCCAAAAGCTTGCTTATGATTTTTTTCCTCAATAAAATACTCCATATAGCAGAAGACGGGCATCAGAGGGCCATCAGAGGGCCCACAAGGCAGGGGGCGCGCCCATGAGGGTAGGGCGCGCCCCCACCCTCGTGGCTGGTGAGTGGCCCCCTCTGGTACTTCTTGCGCTCAGTATTTTTTATATATTCTAAAAGTAACTTCCGTGAAGTTTCAGGACTTTTGGAGCTCTGCAGAATAGGTCTCTAATATTTGCTCCTTTTCCAGCCCAGAATCCCAGCTGCCGGCATTCTCCCTCTTTATGTAAACCTTGTAAAATAAGAGAGAATGGGCATAAGTATTGTGACATAATGTGTAATAACAACCCATAATGCAATAAATATCGATATAAAAGCATGATGCAAAATGGACGTATCAATTGACAACCCCTTTATCGCGTTGGGTGCAAGTTGTTTGATTGTTTGTGCAGGTATTGGTGATTTGTGCGTTGTCTCCTACTGGATTGATACTTTGGTTCTCAAACAGAGGGAAATACTTATCTCTACTTTGCTGCATCACCCTTTCCTCTTCAAGGGAAAAACCAATGCAAGATCAATAAGTAGCAGGGCCCTACCATATATATGTTGTAGGTCGAGGTCGTCGTCCACTTGCCTAAGGGCGTGGTGGTTGTTGGTTGACTGTCCAAGGACTCACCGATCTCCTCCTCCATATCTTCAACTTTGTCGGATGCGCTTTTGAGAACTTCAATTAGGTCCTCGACATTGGCAACGAGATAGGTGGTGGGTGGGTCAAAAAACCAACTTTTCCCAAGAACTCCCAGATCTGACCGTACACCGAGATTGGTTGTCCAAAATTACGAGCTTCTGGATTTGATCTAACATCTCATTCAGAAGGAGTTTCTCACATTCTTCTTGGACCCAATTTGACATTGGGACCAGAGGAAGCTACTCCAAGATCCGATCTAACATGGATCTTGGTTTCTCACACTCCACCACGCCCTGATATGACATCTAGATCGTCAGAGGTGGCATCGAGTCCAGATATGAGGTCAGTCCCGATGAAGGATTCTCACGCTTGTCCTGAGCCGGATTTAACATCGGGTTCGGGGTGGGTGGCTTGCATTGATCCTCAGCTTGGTATGACATCTAGCTCATGAAGACCAACTCCCCACGAGAATTCCTGGTATACTCCATGCTGCCGAATCTAAGATCCTTCCTAGAGTGAAGGATTCTACCTAGCCGAGGTGGCCAGTCGAGTTGGTGACGAGGGTGATGGTGCCGAAGATGAAGACCTGCCCCGACACGAACATCACATCGGTACCGATCTGCTCATTGAACTTGACTCCCATTGTATCACGTCGGGCCCTCTTGATGAGGTAAAACCCTACGTCATACTTCTTATATATTGATTGTGGTGGGGTACAAAGTACAAATTGATCTACCTCGAGATCGTATGATATTGTCTAAGCTCTAAACCTTACGAATGTATATTCGCGCCTCTACAGACTAAACCCCACAACTTATATAGGCACCGGGGGTATCTAGGATTACAAATGGATGGCTACAATCTTAGAGATAAGTATGTCGGTTAAACTATGCTTGAAGTGTACGCCAAGTCTTCAAGAGATCTTCATCTTAACCACACCGAGGGCCAGGGCTAGTATGGCCATGTCATCAATCTTTAGTGGGTCCTTAGCTCGGCCCATTAGTGCCAGACCGATGTGGCAAATACCCCCTAATACAGGACACCAACACTTGGCCCGACCCACTTGGCCGAGAGTTGACGTGGTGAGAGCCCTCCTTGTCGGGACACCATCACAGTGCGAATAAGACTTCGCGTGTTCTCTATCACGAGCTAAGTAGGCTACCATCTGGGTTGCATGGTACACCAAATAAATAGCTACATCCATGTGAATAAATTCGTTTCAAAAACATTTCATAACTATTATTCATAGTGTAGGGCGTGTGGGATTGCAACCTTGAAGGCTACTCATCCATTAATATCATTGGATTATCTACACGCGAGCGTCAAGGACAATGGGCATGAGAACGCTTGCAATGGAAGATTCATAACATAAACAATCGCCTTCATTAAGCATCAGTGATGTTCGAAGCTTGAGTGCCATCGTGTCTCGATCTGGGCGTCAGTGGTGTTCGCCGCTTTACATCGATATTGTTGTCGGGAAGTTCCAGTCAACTTAGGAACGTTCACCTATGCCCCAACATCGCCGCCTCCGGACAAGGCATCGCACATCAAGCCACCACTCACCATCGATGGCAGATGCCAACGGTGAGGCATAATGGTTGTGCTATAACTCCTCCAAATTTGGTCTATTGTCATGCTACATTCATGCCATGTGCATTTATTTGCATTATTATTGAAGATCAATATATGGAATTAACTCAACATGTCCTACAACTAATGGTTCTCTACTCCAACATTCCGTTTTCGCTACCATGGCAATGTTTTCTTCAATGACAATCCAGTTTCGCTGTTATGGCAACAATTTTCTGCTATGATAACTTTTTTTTGATGCCCCGACAATGTTTTAGCAATGTGGCCTGGTTGTAACATAGGACCATTTTCCCAGGACTAAGGTTTTTTGGGACATGGGTCCATGAGATCAAGAAATGTTACCCCTCCATCGGTCCTTCAAGATTTGTTGCTAACATGGTCATTTAACCAATACATATAAGATGCATGATCATAACTAAGCAAATACATGACACAATACGAAAATGGTGTGAGCCAATCATCATCATTCATGAAGTATACGCAGTATACGCCCGCTGCCCCATATGCTCCATGAACTAGTTTCGGGATTACTTGCGCATATGTCACGCCGGCTAGCAATCTAGCATATAATGATGTCATGTCCATCCTCTCCCTAGAGTGTTCATTGTAACCGTTCTTCAAGCTCCTCCACAACGAAGAATGTTTCCAAATGTGACCATGGCATCCAATTTGTCCAGAGGTCCTAGAAAAGAACCATGCGCCTGTTGCATTTATGTCATCGGATCAGCGCGCACGTGAGGGGGGCGGCATCTTGTCAGAATGGTTGAGCATTGGAGGAGCCGACAAAATATAGTGGAACGTGGATGAATGATTTAATGTGCTTAAACACTTTATGGTTTTTTATTGCCACGTGACGTGTCTTAGTTATAGTTCAGCTAGCTAATTGACTAAGATGTAACTATTAATTGTGTTACAACTATCATGCAATATCGTTTAGTTTTTGGACTATGCATGTATGCTCATCAAGCTACTTAAGGCATTAATCAGATGAAGCATGCAAAAACTAATTAATTCATGAAGTTACATGCACATATACACACTAACTTTTGCGGATACCTACATAGGAGTAGTATGTTGTTAATAGTAGCATGGTTTGCCTCATTAGCTAAGTAGTGATGCGGTTAAGCCATCAATTGGTTGTATTTGTCTACGCTTTCATTCGATCAAATGGTAGAGTATTTCCTGTAAAGACAAGAACATGTTAGGCAGTACTATATATATCAACACACCTGATGAGTAAAAGGGAAGTCATCTTGGTCGAATAGCTTTGGGTTGGAGGAGCAAATGGACTATAGTGCAATGCAGAGCAAGAAGACCCGAACAGGATGTATGGAAAGGGATGGGCACTAAGAAGAGAGAGCTTCCTATAATATGGCCAATGGTTAGCGGGTGCGTGTTATGATTCACATACTAAATGAGCCAGGTTCGGTTTGTCAAACATGTAGCCCCATGCGCACTAATGTTTCACATAAATAGAAGGCAATCATGTTCGAGGTGAATATGAATCAAATACCGCGAGCTCACATTACCGAATGCGATACTTTGTTTGGTGTATAAATACATGACTTATCTCTAAAGAATGAATGGCCTATATTTTGACCACATCGTGACCCAAAGTGTATTTCCGCAATCTCCTAATTTTTAATAAATAGAAAAAGAAAAGCAAATCCCAGCCGTCCGATGGCAGCCCACAGCTTCAGATGCCAGGATTCCCAACAAGCTAGTGCCTCAGCTTCCCGGGGGGACTGCTGTGCCGGAGACTCCCCAAACTACCCACCCCGCTTGCCCCCCCTAGGTCTGAAATAGCCGTAAATATCCTCCATCCGGAGGCTACGAATGTAATTTGTCGACCCCGAGCAGAAATGCTAAAAAAAAAAACGTCCGACACAAAGGATATGAGCTCGTGCAGGAGTGCGGCTAGGGTTTCTCCTCAAACACTCCTCCCCTCTCCCCTCTCCCCCAACCCCTCGCCGCCGCCGCATCCAAAACCCCTTCCCCCATCAACCTCGTCCTCTAATGGCATCACGGCCCATCAGGCGAAGCTGCTAGCTCGTGTCTCCCGTCCGCTTCCCCGAATAGCTTGTTGATCTACCGCAGCCCCCCATCCCCGCCGCCGCCGCCATGACGACCCTCAACCAGTTCGATCTCCTCGGAGACGTCGACAACGACGACCCCTCGCAGCTGCTTGCTGCGGCGGCGGCCGCCGCGGCAAAGAAGGCCCAGGCGAACAAGACGGAGGCAGCGCCTGCTGGAAAGGCGGCCCAGACTGCGGCGTCGGCCAAGTTGACGACCAAATCCGCTCCCCCGGCACAGGCTGGTGAGTTGCAGCGCCGAGAGCGCCAGATCTGGATTCGGAGCATTTCGGCCCTTTCCAGCATCTGATGTGGTTCGGTTGATTAAAAATTTATCTTATTTTTGTGATTAGTTTGGGCATGTTTACCGACGCATTTCATTTTTGAGGCGGTATGGATTATTTTTTATGTGGTTCGGTTGGTATACCACGTCGGTCGTAAATCTGATTCCATTTGTTGCGGGGCGTGGGCTTTTCATCGCTTGAAATTAGAATCTATACCTTACTTCTAATACACCGTTCGAATTTTTGATTATATTCTAGCTCTATTTTCTCACAACATGAAGTTTTTCATTTAAGCACTTTAATTCAACTTTCTTTCAGGGAGGGATGCGAGGAGCGGAGGCCCACCATCACGTGGAGGATTTGGCCGTGGTGAACCTGGCCGCGGCAGAGGCGGCGGCCGATACGGCCAGAACCGTGACTTTGGCAGTGAGAACAGCAATGGCTACCAGGGAGGTTATGGTGGGGTAGGTTCTGGAGATGGCGCTGTAGCTGGAGGCGGGGATGGGGAGAGAGACCCTCGACCATACCGTGGAGGCGGTGGTAGACGTGGTGGTTACCGCAACGGTGAGTTTGGTGACGACTCTGAGAGACCACCCAGGAGAAACTATGAGCGCCACAGCGGGACTGGTCGTGGCCAAGGGATGAAACGCGATGGTGCAGGCCGTGGAAACTGGGGATCTTCCACTGATGAAGGTCTTGCACAGTAAGGACATTTCCATCTATTGTTGTTTTTCGTTACTATCTGAATTGATGAAGGGAGTTATAAGAGATGAATCTGTTTTGTATAACCAGGGAAACTGATGAAGCTCTTAAAATTGAGGACAATGCTCCCATCGCTGAGAAGCAGGGTGAGCAGGATGATGCTCCTCCAACAACAGTGGAGAACAAAGACCACAAGGATGGTGCTGCAAAGGAGGAGGAAGAGAATGAAGAGGATAAGGTAAAGGCTACACCCAAATGCAATTTATGTGCGGAGATTGCACTTTTTATTTAGGTTTGCAGAAGTAAAATGTTTTGTAGTGGGGGTGGTTTACTAGTAGGCAGGCTTGATCTGGCCCTTGATTTGTCCATTATTGTCTAATACCTGCTGGTAGCTTAGCTTATATTACTGCTGTTAGTTGCCCCTTGTCTCACACTCATTGATGCTGTTGGGATGATGTACTTCATCACCCTTAGTGCAATGAAGGGTCTGGCCAGGAAAGGATTTTCATAATTCACAGTTAAGACAATAAGATTTTGGATTTCTCTCAAATATGTACTGCCCTCTTGTTTGGTTCATATGTTGTCGTTTTTAATTCTTGCACTAGGAACACTGTTTTTAGTGCATTTCGCAGGAAAGTAATCATTCCTCAAACTTCATTTTCCCATAGGATCTAGGCAAGCACATCCCTACACCCACCACACTTGTTATATTTTCCTGCTCCTAACAGGCCTTGAGTATCTTCTCACTTCATTTGCCTGCTTTGTTTGCACAAAAGCACCGACTTGCTATTTGTGTGCAAGAAATGTGTGCATCATTTGAATCAAATCATAGTAGATGAACCTTCTCATTTACTGTTGAACTGTTATCTAATGCCATGGACTGAGCTTCTCATGCTGCTGGAGATGTCAGTGCACACCTCCTGCCCGGGTGTGAGTCCTATTTGGCTCAAATTTGGTTGCCTACTTCTTTATGTTATGACATCTGGTTCCTTTATGCATGTCTGCTGCTTTCATGCAATGTATGTGTACTAATATTTCAATTGTACAGGAGATGACTCTAGAGGAGTTTGAGAAAATAAGGGAGGAACAGCGGAAAGCACTACTAGCATTGAAGACTGAAGAAAGAAAGGTTGAAGTTGACAAGGACCTGCAGTCTCTGCAGCCACTGTCTACCAAGAAAGCCAATGATGAGGTTTTCATTAAATTGGTATGTTTAGTAGTATATGCTATTTTAATTCTTTGGTAATTTTTGAATATATGAATGATTATGTCTGTGTCTCCTTAGGGTTCTGACAAGGAGAAGAAGAAGGAAAGTACTGAGCGTGATGAACGTGCCAAGAAGGTAATACCTGTGGTCTTATGATGCACACTTTCCGTTCACTATTATAAGATGGTCTAACTTTTTTCTAAATTGGATGTATGTAGACATGTTTTAGTGTGTTTGCTCTCTTATTTCAGTCTGTCTGTAGTTTTTTTAGAAGAACAGGGATGCCTCTCCCCGATTCCATTACTTGAATGAAACAGTCTGTTTGTAGTCCATACTGCAATATCCAAAACATTTTATAATAGATCCAAAACATTTTATAATAGTGAACAGAGGGAGTAGCATTTTGTAATCCTGAGTACAATTTGGTGGGTGACCAAACTAGTTCACACATTTGGCGGTTGCATTGAAGTTTTATTGTTCAGCTTTCTGTGTCTTCCATGGTCCCAGTTGGGTACAGCATGTTTTTGGAAGTTCCTTTTAATTTACTATTTTGTCCTTGTGTTAATTAGCCAATTATGTACTCCCTCTGTTCCAAATTACTTGTCATGGTTCTAGTTCAAATTTGAACTAAAACCACAACGAGTAATTTGGAACGGAGGGAGTAGGAGATTAGGTGAATTTGGACCAATCTTCTAGGGTTGGAATCTGGAATTCTGAATCAACCGTGCAATTGCTAGTTTGTTTGGGGTAAAAGCAAGGGGCAACCTTAGTTTAAACAACCAACAAATTGTGTAACAAGTCCATTGTGGTTGTGGTGGCTATGTTGTGCTATCGCTATTGCTTCCAACAAGAAAATGCTAGGTGCTAATGTTGTAAATCTCCTCTCCAGTCTCTTAGCATCAACGAGTTCCTCAAGCCTGCCGAGGGAGAACGGTACTACGGTGGCCGTGGTCGTGGAAGGGGCCGCGGTGAGGGCCGTGGAGACCGCGGCGGTTTCAGGGGCGGGTTTGGAGGAGGATACCAGCGCGGGCAAGCTGCCGCGCCATCCATCGAAGATCGGTCACAGTTCCCGACCCTGGGCGGGAAGTGAAGGTTGTGTGCTGTGCTGTCCCGAGCGCCATCCTCGTTGTCTTGACTGGTGTTGCCTTTAAATTTTGCCCGACATTGGATTATTGTGTCTCGGTTAATCGGAACAAATAATGTGGTTTTTTCTTTCAGTGTGTTACTCGATTTTGTATGCCGGAGTTGATCGTCGGGATTAGGCCTCTAGCTAGTTTTGTAGGCTAGCTTTGCGTTTGGTTAAAGATCGTATTATGCCTTGTTTCTTCTAGCTTTACTTTGTTCGGAATGATGTCACACAAAGCAATCATACGCCTTGCTAAACTCATCATCCTCTCAAGGCCACCGAGCATCTAGTCTAGATCCTTGGTACCATGTCCATGTCTGGGGTATCGGCGCACACTGAGAAAATATGTTCTTGGAAGGATTGAATCAGGACAGGGCTAGCGAACGGCTAGTGCTCACCTTGCCGTCGGCCTCTTCCCTTGGGCTGTGGGCTCGCCCGCTCGGTATCTAGTCGTCGAGCTGTGCATGCATTGTCTCAGCGTTTAATTTGGAGCTGTTGGTTCGGCATCGGCCTCCTCGATGGTGGCTTCGACAGTGGAGCATTTACAACCGGACGCCTCAGACTTACGTTAGTGCGTCTTGCACTGTCTCGCTGTTTAGTCGCTGTCCGACATAAAATTGCCACCTAAGGGCATTTACAATGCAAAGATGCGCGTGGGCGCTTAGACAATAAAAAGAACTAATTAAGGAAATAGCATCGGGGTAGGAGTCCGTCTCTTCAATGCGCGGCGCCTATTTGAGCGCTAATGTGATTGTTTTTTCCCGCAAAAAATACGATAGCAGTCGCTAAACAAGCTCATGCAAAAGAAAAAAAAGGAGGGGTTCAGCCATAACGGCTGGGAAAAGAAGCCTGGCACCTGGCCTAAGCGCCGGCGTTGTAGATGCCCTAATCGGACTGACTCTTGCCAAATGCGAGGGTCAGTAATCGGGCTCTCTAAACGCAGCAAAATGCCTCGGCTGACCCGTAACCTCATATCCAGCTCATGTATGAGGTGGACGTGCCTGCCATGTCAGATGCGGCTCACTATGGCCCGCTTGACCTCATATATATTCAACCCTATCCGCACTTCGGAGAAAACTCTAACTACACTCCACTCCTCATCGTCCTTAAGCTCCTCTCTAGTATCCAACTCCGAGATGTCCGGATCCGACGACTGATACCTCATCCCCTGCGGTTCCAAGGAGTTGATGGTCGTCTGTGCTACTCTCCAACGCTATGGGAAGGAGTGCGCCCTCCCGCGGTCGGAATGGATCTGGCGGGGAGTCCATTGCCTTCTCTCAAATGACGTTAGGACCCATCGGGGCAGTGGTTCAAGGCATGTGACCGCGGCCTAGCCAAAAGCGGTGACCAGCATGGCGGCACAACGCCGCCCTGTTGCCGGAACCGTTTAGGTGGCGACTCGTCTCCGCGGCGTCGGCCGCCGAAACGGAGGCCATAGCTGCCTCCCTCCATGGTTTACGACCAAACCAGCCAGTAGGCACGACACACCCGCCGTGAGAGGCCGCGGACGCGGGATGCCGCGACAGCTCTCGACTCTCGAGGCAGAGTTCCTGTGCTCCGCCGGCCGACCTCTGCCTGTGTGTCAGGCCCCGATAACTTCAGAGTATAGATTTCTAGCTAATTTTGGGAGGAATTGTATGGGTGAGGCAGATCTCGACTGTATTGCTCGGAGAAGAAGTATATGGTTTGCGGTTACAAGCCGTAGCTAGCAAGCAATTCAGGAAAAGTAGATAATGACCTCTCCCAGCCACAACCCGACTGTTTATAGGCTGGCCAATGACAGCTCATAAAGTGCACTACAAGAAATGTAAAGCTACAGTAAAGGCCCTCTCTCCTACGGTGGCGATCTGTATAGGAGCCATCGTAGCCGTTGATCTCTCTGAAACGGTATTGTCGGATTAACTACACCGCTTTCTCTGAATCTTCAGTCTTAACTGAATTCCCAGCCTTTGATGCCTGACATTGCCCCTCCCTTGAGATGCGCCATGTCCTCATGGCGCTTGTTGTTGCTCTCGCCACGCTTGTGTCGTAGCTTTAAAGAACTCAGGGAATGTATACTTTATGAAATCTGCATCTTCCCACGTTGCATCTTCTGGCGGTAGGTTTTGCCACTGAATGTACCATTGTACAACTGGCATATTGTGTCGAGGCACTTGTCTGACTTGAAGAACTTCTGCCGGCCCAGTCTTTACTGTGCCGTCTGCTGTAACCATCGGAAGGTTTTTACTGGGAATGGACTTAGATCCTATGTGCTTTTTCAACTGGCTCACATGGAAGACATGATGAATTTTGACATGATCAGGAAATTGCAGTCTGTAAGCTACTTTGCCCACTCTCTGAGTTATCACAAAAGGGCCATAAAACTTGTTCTGTAATTTCAAAGCTCCTCGAAACCCAAATGCAGCAAGCCTATAGGGAGCCATTTTTAGATATACTAAATCTCCCACATTGAACACCCTTTCACTCCTTTTTAAATCTGCATACTTTTTCATCCTGTTCTGAGCTTGTTGCAGGTTGATTTTCAGTTGGTCCAGCATGTTCTGTTTTTCTGTCAGAAATGTATGAGCTTCTTCCTCTTCAGGACCAGGAATTGCTACCTCAGATATTAGTGGGGGAGGAAAACCATACAAGGCTTGGAAGGGGACATCTTCAGAGCTGTGTGATAAGTGGTGTTATACCAGAATTCAGCCAAGGATAACCAGGAATACCACTTTGTGGGTTGATCAGTAGTCATGCATCTCAAGTACGTTTCTAGACATTGGTTGACTCATTCGGTCTGGCCATCTATTTGCGGATGGTAAGCAGTACTGTACCATAGTTCACTGTTAAGAGCAGCAAAGATATCCTTCCACAACTTGCTAGTGAAAATTCGATCCCTGTCAGATATGATTAGCTTAGGTGGCCCATGTAGTTTGATTATGTTGTCCACAAATGCTTGGATGAGAGAGAGGAATGAAATGAGCATAGCGAGTGAATCTGTCCACCACCACTAGTATGACCTCCTTGCCTTGGGAATTAGGAAGTCCTTCTATGAAGTCCATAGAAATATGCTGCCAAGCCATGTCAGCCATAGGCAAGGGCTCCAATAAACCAGGTTGCAGACAATGCTCATGTTTAGCTCTCTGACAGATAGGACAGGCTGCAATGAACTTCTCCACTTCTGCTTTCAGACCAGGCCAGTAGAATATGTTTTTCATTCGTTGATATGTAGCTCTAGTCCCTGAATGTCCACCCACAGGAGAACTGTGCAAAGTAGTGATCAATCTTGCTCTTAACTCAGCTACATTCCCCACCATGATCTTTCCTTTATATATGATAATACCTGCTGTCAAGCTGTAGTCAGGCATGGTGTTGTTGGGTTGTAACAGTAGTTTTTCCAGAATGGTTTTTGTAGCTGGATCTTGAGGATAACTGTCCACTAATTCTTATTCCCACACTGGAGTAGCTACAGATATGGCCATGCAAGATGGTAGCAACCTGGAAAGAGCATCTGCTACATTGTTTTGAACACCTTTTTGTATTGAATTTTGAAATTGAATTCCAATAGTTTCATCATTAGCTTGTGCTGAACTCCCTCAGTGATCTTCTGATTAGTAATGAATTTCAAAGATTGTTGATCAGTTTTAATGATCAATTCATTACCTATCAGGTAATGTCTCCATTTTTTAAGTGCTTCTAAGATGGCCAGAGCTTCTTTTTCATAAGTGGACAGAGCAGTGTTTCTAGGGCAGAGAGATGAGCTATAATAAGCTAGAGGTCTGCCCTGTTGCATCAGTACTGCTCCTATCCCTTTTCCAGATGCATCAGTTTCAAGCACAAAGGGTTTGGAGAAATCAGGTAGAGCTAACACTGGGACTGTGATTAGGGCTTGTTGTAGTTGCCCAAATGCTTTGTCATGTTCCTGTTTCCACTGAAACTGGCCCTTCTTTAATAGACCATGTAAGGGTCTGCATATAACTCCATAATTTTTTATAAATCTTCTGTAGTAACTTGCTAGCCCCAGGAAACTTCTCAACTTTGTCACATTCTCTAGCACTGGCCAATCAGCAATTGCTTTGATTTTCTATGGGTCAGTTGCTAATCCTTCAGAAGAAATCACATGCCCTAAGTATTCAACTTGTTGGACTGCAAAAACACATTTAGACCTTTTTGCATAGAGCTGGTTTTCCTTCAGAACTTTCAGTGCTAGTTCAATATGTTCCATATGTTCCTTGAGTGATTTGCTGTAAATCACTATGTCATCAAAGAAGACTAGCACAAACCTCCTCAAATAAGGGCCAAAAATGCTATTCATTAAAGCTTGAAAGGTGCCTGGTGCATTAGACAATCCAAAAGGCATGACCAGATATTCAAAGTGTCCCAAGAATGTTCTGAAAGCAGTTTTGTGGATGTCATCCGGATGCATCCTAATCTGGTGATATCCTGCCCTCAAGTCTAATTTGGAGAAATATTTAGCTCCATGTAATTCATCCAGTAGATCTTCAATAACTGGTATAGAAAACTTGTTTTTAACTGTGACTGAGTTGAGTTTCCTGAAATCAGTGCACAATCTCATTGAATTATCCTTTTTCTTTACCAAAATGACAGGAGCAGCATATGGACTCTGGCTGCGTCTGATAAAATGAGCAGCCAACATTTTCTTGATTTGCTCTTCCATTTCTTTCTTCTGGTGCTGTGGAACTCTATAAGGTCTAGAGTGGGGAGGTTCAACTCCAGGTTGCAGAGGAATGGTGTGATCACAATACCTATGAGGTGGAAGAGTGCGAGGTTCCTCAAAAAGGTCTGCATACTCCATAAGTAATTTCTGCAATTGTGGAGGGGTTTGAAAACCAGCTGGAGCTTCCATAACAATATTATGCATCTGTAATAAAAAGCCCTCTGCTCCTTTCTCCAGCAACTTGCTCACCTTCTCAGCTGGAATTTCCTTCACTTTTCAGGAGTATTGAAAATAGCCGCAGTTACTGTCTTCTTGCCTTTCATAGTGAAACTGAAAGTATTGCCAGGTATGTTGAAAGAGACAGGGCTCATTAATGTGAACCAGTCATAACCAAGTATCACATCATGACTAGGAAGATTTAATGTTCTGAAACTGTGCTGTAATGTGGTTTTTGCAATTTTAAACTCACAATCAGGAACTACAACATTGGACACCAGTTTGCCTCCTCCTGCCACTGTAATTGCTTTGGGTTTTACTGGAAGCAATGTACAGTTTGCTTTCACAGCAAATTCCTGATTAATAAAGGATGAGAAACTGCCTGAGTCTAACAATGCTATAGCTCTTTTCCCATTTATGTGGATAATTACTGTAGGGGTAGGCACTGCCAGTTGTTGACCTAGTGCATGGGCTGTGATAAAACATTGCTTGCTCCTCTGCCTCCAGAATTTCTTCTTGCTCTTAAGGAGGACTGTCCTCAGTATCTTCCATTTGCTCTCCTAGTTCCTGTTGTAACAGGTGAATATTAGGAACAAGTTTGCACTTGTGACCATGCATCCATTTGTCCCCACACCTCCAACATTCTCCCACTTTTCTAAGTTTTTGAGGATTGCTATTGGTGCCCTCAGCCTGCTTATTTTGTCCACTCTGCTGGGGTATGGCCGTTGTAGTACTGCTCTTGTTTTGGAAATTCCCACTGTTCTTTTGGTAAAAATTCACAAAGAAACTCTGCTGTTTCTTCTGCATTGCATTTGCTGGTGGGTGGTGTGGTTCCACCTCCTTAGCTAAACAGTAGGCATCTGTCAGAGATTGTGGTTGAAGAGGCCTGATTTGAAATTTAATCCCTTCCCTTAAGCCATTGACATAACATCTCACAAACCACTATTCCCCTAATTCAGGTGTTTCTTCTAAAACATCTGCCATAAGGTCTTCAAAGTTCTTTGTGTAATCAGAAACTGAGCTGTTGCCTTGTTTCAGAGAGTTAAATTTCTCAGTTAGGTCATAAGAACCATGCTCTGCAAATCTCTTTATGACCTCTTTTCCAAATTGTGTCCATGAGAGTTGCTTCTTTAGCAATCCAGACCTTCTTAGCCAAGTATCAGCTTCTCCAATAATATACATTTAGGCAAGGGAAACTTTGTACTCATCAGATGCTGCTGACATTTGAAAATATTTGTTGCACTGCCTAATCCACCCCACTGGATCTTCACCAGAAAATCTAGGAAATTCTAGTTTAGGTCCTTTAGTCAGAGATCTCATGAACTAAGCTTGCATATCCATTTCATATGTTTTATGGTAGCCCTGCCACATCTGTCTCTCTCTGTTATTCTAATAGAAGTGATTGAATGCAGGTGTGTGGATATTGTTTCTGGCAGTCATAGGGGTTCCCACTGAATTGTGTGCCTCCAGTCTCCCTTGATTTGCAAACCCTGGAGGTGCAGTAGCTCTGTTTGTGTGAATAGGAGGTAAATTCTGAAGTTGGAGATCTTCTAACTGTTTAGATTTCTCCTTCTCTGCTGCCAACTGTTGTCTCAAGTGTTCCACTCTTGTTTCCTGTTCCTGTGTTTGCTCTTGGTGCAATTTAGGGGACTTAGGTACTTCTTGAGAACTAGAAGGTTGCTCTTGCTGCTGAGTTGTTTTGACCAATGTTTGCAACACGCTACTGATTACTGATAGCTGCTTCCCTAGATCCAACACCACTTTCTCAACTTCGCCCACTGTTACTGAAATTTCCCCTTGCTTTGACCCAATTGCCTGTACCTCTGCCTGCAGTTTGGACACCTGCGACTGCACACCTGGGCATTATCCTTCTGCAAGACTCCAAACTCCTCACGCATGGCCGAAATTTCTTGACCATCAGTGTCATCCACTGGCTTGGAACGCCCCATCGCCTCGATCTGAAGTATGGGTACGGAATTTTACCACTGAATTGTCAGCAACCCTTCCCAATACAATAGATCCTGCCACCGCCGAATAACTTGCCGCCCTGACACACGGATCGGAGCGTAGAACGCGGGATTTTACCGATCGAACAGAGTGTCGTCAACTAGCTTGGAACGCCCCATCGCCTCGATCTGAAGTATGGGTACGGAATTTTACCACTGAATTGTCAGCAACCCTTCCCAATACAACAGATCCTGCCGCTGCCGAAGAACTCGCCGCCGTGACACACGGATCGGAGCATAGAACACGGGATTTTACCGATCGAACAGAGTGTTCGAACAACCGCTTCTGCTCGACCGACCTGTGCCTGAATTTCACCGCCGCCTGCGCCTCCACTCTAACCCCGCCGCCAACTCCGCCTACTCTGTGATGCCGCTGGATCTCAAGAGAAAAGGGTGGGAGATAGGGTGGGAATTGCGGATCTCGGAAAAAAAATTTCATCACCACATCGCGTTTCTGCCGAAGAACGCTGGCTCATGATACCAATTTGTCAGGCCCCGATAACCTCAGAGTATAGATTTCTAGCTAATTTTGGGAGGAATTGTATGGGTGAGGCAGATCTCGACTGTATTGCTCGGAGAAGAAGTATATGGTTTGCGGTTACAAGCCGTGGCTAGCAAGCAATTCAGGAAAAGTAGATAATGACCTCTCCCAGCCACAACCCGGCTGTTTATAGGCTGGCCAATGACAGCTCATAAAGTGCACTACAAGAAATGTAAAGCTACAATAAAGGCCCTCTCTCCTACGGTGGCGATCTGTATAGGAGCCATCGTAGCCGTTGATCTCTCTGAAACGGTATTGTCGGATTAACTACACCGCTTTCTCTGAATCTTTAGTCTTAACTGAATTCCCAACCTTTGATGCCTGACACCGTGCCTGCGCTGCTTACATACGCTCCTCGCCGATGCCATGCACTCACGGGTACTCCGTGCCCCGGTAGCTTGTTTTGTTTGACGCTTTGAGCATTTGGACTATTCGATTCGCAGCATCCACCTGATTTTTCTTGTGCCCACCTTGCACCCCAGAGATGGGTCAATCGTGGAAACCAACACCACTAGCTCTGCAAAGCTTTCAGTCTGGTCGAAAATTCACTAGGCCAACAGTCATAGCTCCTGTAATCGCAAAAGAAATCAACGGCCGTGCATCGATTTCGAGGTCCTTGTTTTCAAAATCGTAGACCACATGTGCACGAGTGAGGACGTCTAATTATAGTAGTAGACTTCTGAGCACAATCGATACTTATCAGTGCAGTAATCTTGCATATTCGTGAGGGGTTTAATGTAATTCAGGATGATCTACTTGTTTTGTTTACCGGATGGACAATTCTGTGCTAGTAACAGGGTGTCATGCTTGGAGTTGGAGGAGGAAGTTTGGGAGCAAAGTCCCAGAAAAATCAATTTGTGGTATTTTGTCCAACTATCAATCAAAGATGTGCTATTTACTCCAATAAAAAGAAAGGTGGTATAGGAGCAAAGTGTTGTTGAACACACACCTAATCAGAGGGGATTCGAAGGTGAGAGAAGGGGAAGACACTAGAATTTCTGGTCGGGGGCAACCTTATCTATTCATCCTCAGTACAGATTTTTGCAGAGCTTCACTTTTACACATAAGACCTCTGGCTTTCCTATTATACAACAAGAGTACCGACATTCCCCCTCAAGATGGGGCGAAGATGTCAATAAGCCCCATCCTGTTACAAATCCTCATAAATGATACAACACCTATCCCTTTTGTTAATACATCTGCAAGCTGATCTACTGACCTAACATAACTAATTTGGAATAACCTTTCATCTAATTTCTCTCGGATAAAGTGCCTATCTATCTCAATATGTTTAATTCTATCATGATAAACATGGTTGTTCACTATGTTAATTGTGGCCTGATTATCACAATACACTTGAATAGGTGCACCACCGCACAACTGCAACTCAGTTAGCAATGTTTTTAACCACATCAGTTCACACAACAATGAAGCCATTGACCTAAACTCCGCTTTTGCTGTCGAGCGAGCTACCACACTCTGCTTCTTAGTTCTCCAACTAACCAAATTTCCTCCGACAAACATGCAGTAGCCTGAAGTTGAACGCCTATCATCTAAGCATCCAGCCCAGTCCACATCGGTGTACCCCTCGATTCTCAGATGTCCATGATTAGTGTGTTGGGAAACGTAGTAATTTAAAAAAATTTCCTACGCACACACAGGATCATGGTGATGCATAGCAACGAGAGGGGAGAGTGTGTCCACGTACCCTCGTAGACCGAAAGCGGAAGCGTTAGCACAACGCGGTTGATGTAGTCGTACGTCTTCACGATCCGACCGATCCAAGTACCGAACGCACGACACCTCCGAGTTCTGCACACGTTCAACTTGATGACGTCCCGCGAGCTCTGATCCAGCAAAGCTTCACAGGAGAGTTTCTTCAGCACCACGGCGTGGTGACGATGATGATGATGCTACCGACGCAGGGCTTCGCCTAAGCACCACTACAATATGATCGAGGTGGATTATGGTGGAGGGGGGCACCGAACACGGCTAAGGGATCAATGATCAATTGTGTGTCTATGGGGTGCCCCCTTGCCCCCATATATAAAGGAACAAGGAGGAGGAGGCGGCCGGCCAAGGAGGGCGCGCCAAGGGGGAGTCCTACTCCCACTAGGAGTAGGACTCCTCCTATTCCTAGTAGGAGTAGGAGAGGGGGAAGGAAAGGGAGAGGAGGAGAAGGAAAGAGGGGGTCAGCCCCCTTTGCCCTAAACCAATTCGGTTTGGGCCTTGGGGGGGGGCGCCCCACACTCCCTTTGCTTCCCTCTATTTCCACTAAGGCCCATGTAGGCCCATTAAGCTCCCGGGGGGTTCCGGTAACCCCCGGTACTTTGATATATGTCCGAAACCTTCCGTAACCTTTCCGGTGTCCGAACATAGTCGGCCAATATATCAATCTTTACGTATCGACCATTTCGAGACTCCTCGCCATGCCCGTGATCACATCCGAGACTTCGAACTACCTTCGGTACATCAAAACACAAAACTCATAATACCGATCATCACCAAACTTTAAGCGTGCGGACCCTACGAGTTCGAGAAGTATGTAGACATGACCGAGACACGTCTCCGGCCAATAACCAATAGCGGAACCTGGATGCTCATATTGGCTCCCACATATTCTACGAAGATCTTTATCGGTCAAACCGCACAACAACATACGTTGTTCCCTTTGTCATTGGTATGTTACTTGCCCGAGATTCGATCGTCGGTATCTCAATACCTAGTTCAATCTCGTTACCGGCAAGTCTCTTTACTCGTTCCGTAATACATCATCCCACAACTAACTCATTAGTTACAATGCTTGCAAGGCTTATAGTGATGTGCATTACCGACTGGGCCCAGAGATACCTCTCCGACAATCGGACTGACAAATCCTAATCTCGAAATACGCCAACTCAACAAGTACCTTCGGAGACACCTGTAGAGCACCTTTATAATCACCCAGTTACGTTGTGTCGTTTGGTAGCACACAAAGTGTTCCTCCGGTAAACGGGGTTGCATAATCTCATAGTCATAGGAACATGTATAAGTCATGAAGAAAGCAATAGTAACAAACTAAACGATCAAGTGCTAAGCTAACAGAATGGGTCAAGTCAATCACATCATTCTCCTAATGATGTGATCCCATTAATCAAATGAAAACTCATGTCTATGGCTAGGAAACATAACCATCTTTGACCAACGAGCTAGTCAAGTAGAGGCATACTAGTGACACTTTGTTTGTCTATGTATTCACACATGTATCATGTTTCCGGTTAATACAATTCTAGCATGAATAATAAACATTTATCATGATATAAGGAAATAAATAATAACTTTATTATTGCCTCTAGGGCATATTTCCTTCAGTCTCCCACTTGCACTAGAGTCAATAATCTAGATTACATAGTAATGATTCTAACACCCATGGAGCCTTTGTGTTGATCATGTTTTGCTCGTGGAAGAGGCTTAGTCAATGGGTCTGCAACATTCAGATCCATATGTATCTTGCAAATATCTATGTCTCCCACCTGGACTTGATCCCGGATGGAGTTGAAGTGTCTCTTGATGTGCTTGGTTCTCTTGTGAAATCCGGATTCCTTTGCCAAGGCAATTGCACCAGTATTGTCACAAAAGATTTTCATTGGACCCGATGCATTACGTATGACACCTAAATCGGATATGAACTCCTTCATCCAGACTCCTTCATTTGCTGCTTCCGAAGCAGCAATGTACTCCGCTTCACATGTAGATCCCACCACGACGCTTTGTTTAGAACTGCTCCAACTGACAGCTCCACCGTTCAATATAAACACGTATCCGGTTTGCGATTTAGAATCGTCCGGATCAGTGTCAAAGCTTGCATCAACATAACCATTTACGATGAGCTCTTTATCACCTCCATAAACGAGAAACATATCCTTAGTCCTTTTCAGGTATTTCAGGATGTTCTTGATGTTGGGGAACATAGTAATTTCAAAAAAATTCCTACGCACACGCAAGATCATGGTGATGCATAGCAACGAGAGGGGAGAGTGTTGTCCATGTACCCTTGTAGACCAAAAGCGGAAGCGTTAGCACAACGCGGTTGATGTAGTCGTACGTCTTCACGATCCGACCGATCAAGTACCGAATGCACGGCACCTCCGAGTTCAGCACACGTTCAGCCCGATGACGTCCCTCTAACTCCGATCCAGCCGAGTGTTGAGGGAGAGTTTCGTCAGCACGACGGCATGGTGACGATGTTGATGTTCTACCGACGCAGGGCTTCGCCTAAGCACCGCTACAGTATTATCGAGGTGGACTATGGTGGAGGGGGGCACCGCACATGGCTAAGAGACGATCAACTTGATCAACTTGTGTGTCTAGAGGTGCCCCCCTGCCCCTGTATAT
>NC_041384.1:525850440-525857204 GCF_002162155.2 Triticum dicoccoides
CGGAGGAGTCCTACTCCCACCGGGAGTAGGACTCCCCCCCTTTTCCTAGTTGGATTAGGACTTGGGAGGGGGGAAGAAGGAAAGAGGGGGGCCGGCCCCTTTACCCTAAACCAATTCGGTTTGGGCCTTGGGGGGGCACACTTCCCTTGCTTCCCTCCTTTTCCACTAAGGCCCATGTAGGCCCATTAAGCCCCCAAGAGGTTCCGGTAACCTCCCGGTACTCCGGTAAAATCCCGATTTCATCTGGAACACTTCCGATATCCAAACATAGGCTTCCAATATATCAATCTTCATGTCTCAACCATTTTGAGACTCCTCGTCATGTCCGTGATCACATCCGGGACTCCGAACAACCTTCGGTACATCAAAACATAAAACTCATAATATAACTGTCATCGTAGCGTTAAGCGTGCGGACCCTACGGGTTCGAGAACTATGTAGACATGACCGAGACACGTCTCCGGTCAATAACCAATAGCGGAACCTGGATGCTCATATTGGCTCCTACATATTCTATGAAGATCTTTATCGGTCAGACCGCATAACAATATAGGTTGTTCCCTTTGTCATCGGTATGTTACTTGCCCGAGATTCGACCGTCGGTATCTCAATACCTAGTTCAATCTCATTACGGGCAAGTCTCTTTACTCGTTCCGTAATACATCATCCTGCAACTAACTCATTAGTTGCAATGCTTGCAAGGCTTATAGTTATGTGCATTACCGAGTGGGCCCAGAGATACCTCTCCGACAATCAGAGTGACAAATCCTAATCTCGAAATACACCAACCCAACAAGTACCTTCGGAGACACCTGTAGAGCACCTTTATAATCACCCAGTTACATTGTGACATTTGGTGGCACACAAAGTGTTCCTCCGGTAAATGGGAGTTGCATAATCTCATAGTCATAGGAACATGTATAAGTCATGAAGAAAGCAATAGCAACAAACTAAACGATCAAGTGCTATGCTAACGGAATGGGTCAAGTCAATCACATCATTCTCTAATGATGTGACCCCGTTAATCAAATGACAACTCATGTCTATGGCTAGGAAACTTAACCATCTTTGATTCAACGAGCTAGTCAAGTAGAGGCATACTAGTGACATACTATTTGTCTATGTATTCACACATGTATTATGTTTCCAGTTACTACAATTCTAGCATGAATAATAAACATTTACCATGATATAAGGAAATAAATAATAACTTTATTATTGCCTCTAGGGCATATTGCCTTCAGTCTCCCACTTGCACTAGAGTCAATAATCTAGTTCACATCGCCATGTGATTTAACATCAATAGTTCACATCACCATGTGATTAACACCCATAGTTCACATTGTCATGTGACCGACACCCAAAGGGTTTACTAGAGTCAATAATCTTGTTCACATCGCTATGTGATTAATACCCAAAAAGTACTAAGGTGTGATCATGTTTTTCTTGTGAGGGAAGTTTAGTCAACGGGTTTGCCACATTCAGATCCGTATGTATTTTGCAAATTTCTATGTCAACAATGCTCTGCATGGAGCTACTCTAGCTGATTGCTCCCACTTTCAATATGTATCCAGATTGAGACTTTGAGTCATCTAGATCACTGTCAAAACTTGCATCGACATAACCCTTTACGACGAACCTTTTGTCACCTCCATAATCGAGAAACATATCCTTATTCCACTAAGGATAATTTTGACCAATGTCCAGTGATCTACTTCTAGATCACTATTGTACTCCCTTGCCAAACACAGGGCAGGGTATACAATAGGTCTGGTACACAGCACGACATACTTTATAGAACCTATGGCTAAGGCATAGGGAATGACTTTCATTCTCTCTCTATCTTCTGCCGTGGTCGGGTTTTGAGTCTTACTCAGTTTCACACCTTGTAACACAGGCAAGAACTCTTTCTTTGACTGTTCCATTTTGAACTACTTCAAAATCTTGCCAAGGTATGTACTCATTGAAAAACTTATCAAGCGTCTTGATCTATCTCTATAGATCTTGATGCTCAATATGTAAGCAGCTTCACCGAGGTGTTTCTTTGAAAAACTCATTTCAAACATTCCTTTATGCTTTGCAGAATAATTCTACATTATCTCCGATCAACAATATGTCATTCATACATACTTATCAGAAATGATGTAGTGCTCCCACTCACTTTCTTGTAAATACAGGCTTCACCACAAGTCTGTATAAAACTATATGATTTGATCAACTTATCAAAGCGTATATTCCAACTTCGAGATGCTTGCACCAGTCCATAGATGGATCGCTAGAGCTTGCATATTTTGTTAGTACCTTTAGGATTGACAAAACCTTCTGGTTGCATCATATACAACTCTTCTTTAATAAATCCATTAAAGAATGCAGTTTTGTTTATCCATTTGCCAGATTTCATAAAATGCGGCAATTGCTAACATGATTCGGACAGACTTAAGCATAGATACGAGTGAGAAACTCTCATCGTAGTCAACACCTTGAACTTGTCGAAAACCTTTTTGCGACAATTCTAGCTTTGTATATAGTAACACTACTATCAGCGTCTGTCTTCCTCTTGAAGATCCATTTAATCTCAATGGCTCGCCGATCATTGGGCAAGTCAATCAAAGTCCATACTTTGTTCTCATACATGGATCTCATCTCAGATTTCATGGCCTCAAGCCATTTTGCGGAATCTGGGCTCATCATCGCTTCCTCATAGTTCGTAGGCTCGTCATGGTCAAGTAACATGACCTCCAGAACAGGATTACCGTACCACTCTGGTGCGGATCTCACTCTGGTTTACCTACGAGGTTCGGTAGTAACTTGATCTGAAGTTACATGATCATCATCATTAGCTTCCTCACTAATTGGTGTAGTAGTCACAGGAACAGATTTCTGTGATGAACTACTTTCCAATAAGGGAGCAGGTACAGTTACCTCATCAAGTTCTACTTTCCTCCCACTCACTTCTTTCGAGAGAAACTCCTTCTCTAGAAAGGATCCATTCTCAGCAATGAATATCTTGCTTTCGGATCTGTCATAGAAGGTGTACCCAACATTCTCTTTTGGGTGTCCTATGAAGACACACTTCTCCGATTTGGGTTTGAGTTTATCAGGTTGAAACTTTTTCACATAAGCATTGCAACCTCAAACTTTAAGAAACGACAGCTTAGGTTTCTTGCCAAACCATAGTTCATACGGTGTCGTCTCAACGGATTTAGATGGCGCCCTATTTAACATGAATGTAGCTGTCGCTAATGCATAACCTCAAAACTATAGTGGTTAATCGGTAAGAAACATCATAGATTGCACTATACCCAATAATAGTACGGTTATGACGTTCGGACACACCATTATGCTGTGGTTTTCTAGGTGGCACAATTTTGTGAAACTATTCCACATTGTTTTAATTGAAGACCAAACTCGTAACTCAAATATTTGTCTCTGCGATCAGATTGTAGAAACTTTATTTTCTTGTCACGATGATTTTCCACTTCACTCTGAAGTTTTCTGAACTTTTCAAATGTTTCAGACTTATGTTTCATCAAGTAGATATACCCATATCTACTCAAATCATCTGTGAAGCTCAGAAAATAACGATACTCGCCACGAGCCTCAACATTCATCGGACTGCATACATCAGTATGTATTATTTCCAATAAGTCAGTTGCTTGCTCCATTGTTCCGGAGAACAGAGTCTTAGTCATCTTGCCCATGAGGCACGGTTCGCAAGCATCAACTGATTCATAATCAAGTGATTCCAAAAGCCCATCAGCATGGATTTTCTTCATGCGCTTTACACCAATATGACCTAAACGGCAGTGCCACAAATAAGTTGCACTATAATTATTAACTTTGCATCTTTTGGCTTCAATATTATGAGAATGTGTATCACCACGATCGAGATCCAACAAACCATTTTCATTGGGTGTATGACCATAGAAGGTTTTATTCATGTAAACAGAACACCAATTTATTCTCTTACTTAAATGAATAACCGTATTGCAATAAACATGATCAAATCATATTCATGCTCAATGCAAACACCAAATAACACTTATTTAGGTTCAACACTAATCCCGAAAGTATAGGGAGTGTGCGATGATGATCATATCAATTTTGGAACCACTTCCAACACACATCGTCACTTCACCCTTAACTAGTCTCTGTTCATTCCGCAACTCCCGTTTCGAGTTACTACTCTTAGCAACTGAACCAGTATCAAATACCGAGGGGTTGCTACGAACACTAGTAAAATACACATCAATAATATGTATATCAAATATACCTTTGTTCACTTTGCCATCCTTCTTATCCGCCAAATACTTGGGGCAGTTCCGCTTCCAGTGACCAGTCCCTTTGCAGTAGAAGCACTTAGTCTCAGGCTTAGGTCCAGACTTGGGTTTCTTCTCCTGAACAACAACTTGCTTGCTGTTCTTCTTGAAGTTCCCTTTCTTTCCCTTTGCCCTTTTCTTGAAACTAGTGGTCTTGTTAATCATCAACACTTGATGCTCTTTCTTGATTTCTATCTTCATTGATTTCATCATCATGAAAAGCTCGGGAATCGTTTTCATCATCCCTTGCATACTATAGTTCATCACGAAGTTCTACTAACTTGGTGATGGTGACTAGAGAATTCTGTCAATCACTATTTTATCTGGAAGATTAACTCCCACTTGATTCAAGCGATTGTAGTACCCAGACAATCTGAACACATGCTCACTTCTTGAGCTATTCTCCTCCATCTTTTAGCTATAGAACTTGTTGGAGACTTCATATCTCTCAACTCGGGTATTTGCTTGAAATATTAACTTCAACTCCTGGAACATCCATATGATCCATGACGTTCAAAACATCTTTGAAGTCCCGATTCTGAGCTGTTAAGCATGGTGCACTAAACTATCAAGTAGTCATCATATTGAGCTAGCCAATATGTTCATGACGTCTGCATCTGCTCCTGCAATAGGTCTATCACCTAGCAGTGCATTAAGGACATAATTCTTCTATGAAGCAACGAGGATAAACCTCAAATCACGGATCCAATCCGCATCATTGCTACTAACATCTTTCAACTTAGTTTTCTCTAGGAACATATCAAAAATAAAATAGGGGAGCTAAACGCGAGCTATTGATCTACAACATAGATATGCTAATACTATTAGGACTAAGTTCATGATAAATTTAAGTTCAATTAATCATATTACTTAAGAACTCCCACTTAGATAGACATCCCTCTAATCCTCTAAGTGATCACGTGATCCATATCAACTAAACCATGTCCGATCATCACGTGAGATGGAGTAGTTTCAATGGTGAACATCACTATGTTGATCATATCTGCTATATGATTCACACTCGACCTTTCGGTCTCAGTGTTCCGAGGCCATATCTGTTATATGCTAGGCTCGTCAAGTTTAACCTGAGTATTCCGCGTGTGCAACTGTTTTGCACCCGTTGTATTTGAACGTAGAGCCTATCACACCCGATCATCACGTGGTGTCTCAGCACAAAGAACTTTCGCAACGGTGCATACTCAGGGAGAACACTTGTACCTTGATAATTAGTGAGAGATCATCTTATAAAGCTACTGCCGAACTAAGCAAAATAAGATGTATAAAAGATAAACATCACATGCAATCAAAATATGTGACATGATATGGCCATCATCATCTTGTGCCTTTGATCTCCATCTCCAAAGCATCGTCATGATTTCCATCGTCACCGGCATGACACCATGATCTCCATCATCTTGATCTATATCAATGTGTCATCACATGGTCGTCTCGCCAACTATTGCTCTTGCAACTATTTCTAGCGCATAGCGATAAAGTAAAGCAATTATTTGGTGCTTGCATCTTATGCAATAAAGTTACAACCATAAGGCTTCTGCCAGTTGCCGATAACTTCAACAAAACATGATCATCTTATACAATAACTTATATCTCATCACGCCTTGACCATATCACATCAGAACATGCCCTGCAAAAACAAGTTAGACGTCCTCTACTTTGTTGTTGCAAGTTTTACGTGGCTGCTACGGGCTGAGCAAGAACCGTTCTTACCTACGCATCAAAACCACAACGATAGTTTGTCAAGTTAGTGCTGTTTTAACCTTCTCAAGGACCGGGCGTAGCCACACTCGGTTCAACTAAAGTTGGAGAAACTGACACCCGCTAGTCACCTGTGTGCATAGCACGGCGGTAAAACCAGCCTCGCATAAGTGTACGCGTAATGTCGGTCCGGGCCGCTTCATCCAACAATACCTCCGAACCAAAGTGTGACATGCTGGTAAGCAGTATGACTTATATCACCCACGAATCACTTGTGTTCTACTCGTGCATATTACATCAACGCATAAAACCTGGCTCTGATGCCACTGTTGGGGAACGTAGTAATTTCAAAAAATTTCCTACGCACATGCAAGATCATGGTGATGCATAGCAACGAGAGGGGAGAGTGTTGTCCACGTACCCTTGTAGACCGAAATCAGAAGCTTAGCACAACGCGGTTGATGTAGTCGTACGTCTTCACGATCCGACCAATCAAGTACCGAACGCACGACACCTCTGAGTTCAGCACACGTTCAGCCCGATGACGTCCCTCTAACTCCGATCCAACCGAGTGTTGAGGGAGAGTTTCGTCAGCACGACGGCGTGGTGATGATGTTGATGTTCTACCGACGCAGGGCTTCGCCTAAGCACCGCTACAGTATTATTGAGGTGGACTATGGTGGAGGGGGGCACCGCACACGGCTAAGAGACGATCAACTTGTGTGCCTA
>NC_041384.1:525857779-525900158 GCF_002162155.2 Triticum dicoccoides
CTTGGGGGGGGGGGGGCGCCCCACACTTCCCTTGCTTCCCTCCTTTTTCACTAAGGTCCATGTAGGCCCATTAAGCCCCCCGGGGGTTCCGGTAACCTCCCGGTACTCCGGTAAAATCCCGATTTCATCCGGAACACTTCCGATATCCAAACATAGGCTTCCAATATATCAATCTTCATGTCTCGACCATTTCGAGACTCCTCGTCATGTCCGTGATCACATCCGGGACTCCGAACAACCTTCGGTACATCAAAACATAAAACTCATAATATAACTGTCATCGTAGCGTTAAGCGTGCGGACCCTACGGGTTCGAGAATTATGTAGACATGACCGAGACACGTCTCTGGTCAATAACAAATAGCGGAACCTAGATGCTCATATTGGCTCCTACATATTCTACGAAGATCTTTATCGGTCAGACCGCATAACAACATACGTTGTTCCCTTTGTCATCGGTATGTTACTTGCCCGGGATTCGATCGTCGGTATCTCAATACCTAGTTCAATCTCGTTACGGGCAAGTCTCTTTACTCGTTCTGTAATACATCATCCGACAACTAACTCATTAGTTGCAATGCTTGCAAGGCTTATAGTGATGTGCATTACCGAGTGGGCCCAGAGATACCAATCCGACAATCGGAGTGACAAATCATAATCTCGAAATATGCCAACCCAACAAGTACCTTCGGAGACACCTGTAGAGCACCTTTATAATCACCCAGTTACGTTGTGACATTTGGTGGCACACAAAGTGTTCCTCCAATAAACGGGAGTTGCATAATCTCATAGTCATAGGAACATGTATAAGTCATGAAGAAAGCAATAGCAACAAACTAAACGATCAAGTGCTATGCTAACGGAATGGGTCAAGTCAATCACATCATTCTCTAATGATGTGAACCCGTTAATCAAATGACAACTCATGTCTATGGCTAGGAAACTTAACCATCTTTGATTCAACGAGCTAGTCAAGTAGAGGCATACTAGTGACATACTGTTTGTCTATGTATTCACACATGTATTATGTTTCCAGTTAATACAATTCTAGCATGAATAATAAACATTTACCATGATATAAGGAAATAGATAATAACTTTATTATTGCCTCTAGGGCATATTGCCTTCACTTGACCGCTGTCTAGTGATCCACTCCTGGATTACTTTGGTACCTCCCTGCTAAAATAATAGCAAGGCACACATCCGGTCTGGTACACAACATTGCATACATGATAGAGCCTATGGCTGAAGCATAGGGAACATCTTTCATTTTCTCTCTATCTTCCGTAGTGGTCGGGCATTGAGTCTTACTCAACTTCACACCTTGTAACACAGGCAAGAATCCTTTCTTTTCTTGATCCATTTTGAAATTCTTCAAAACTTTGTCAAGGTATGTGCTTTGTGAAAGTCCAATTAAGCATCTTGATCTATCTCTATAGATCTTGATGCCCAATATGTAAGAAGCTTCACTGAGGTATTTCATTGAAAAACTCTTATTCAAGTATCCTTTTATGCTATCCAGAAATTATATATCATTTCCAATCAATAATATGTCATCCACATATAATATTAGAAATGCTACAGAGCTCCCACCCACTTTCTTGTAAATACAGGCTTCTCCAAAAGTCTGTATAAAACCATATGCTTTGATCACACTATCAAAACGTTTATTCCAACTCCGAGAGGCTTGCACCAGTCCATAAATGGATCACTGGAGCTTGCACACTTTGTTAGCACCTTTTGGATTGATAAAACCTTCAGGTTGCATCATATACAACTCTTCTTCCAGAAATCCATTCAGGAATGCAGTCTTTATATCCATTTGCCAAATTTCATAATCATAAAATGCGACAATAGCTAACATGATTCGGACGGACTTAAGCATCTCTACTGGTGAGAAGGTCTCATCATAGTCAACTCCTTGAACTTGTCGAAAACCTTTCGCAACAAGTCGAGCTTTGTAGACAGTAACATTACCATCAGCGTCTGTATTCTTCTTGAAGATCCATTTATTTTTGATGGCCTGCCGATCATCGGGCAAGTCAACCAAAGTCCACACTTTGTTCTCATACATGGATCCCATCTCAGATTTCATGGCTTCAAGCCATTTTGCGGAATCTGGGCTCATCATCGCTTCCTCATAGTTCGTAGTTCGTCATGGTCAAGTAACATGACCTCCAGAACAGAATTACCGTACCACTCTGGTGCGGATCTTACTCTGGTTGACCTACGGGTTCAGTAGTAACTTGATCTGAAGTTTCATGATCATCATCATTAGCTTCCTCACTAATTGGTGTAGGTGTCACAGAAACCAGTTTCTGTGATGAACTAATTTCCAATAAGGGAGCAGGTACAGTTACCTCATCAAGTTCTACTTTTCTCCCACTCACTTCTTTCGAGAGAAACTCCTTCCCTAGAAAGGATCCATTCTTAGCAACGAATGTCTTGCCTTCGGATCTGTGATAGAAGGTGTACCCAACAGTTTCCTTTGGGTATCCTATGAAGACACATTTCTCCGATTTGGGCTTGAGCTTATCAGGTTGAACCTTTTTCACATAAGCATCGCAGCCCCAAACTTTAAGAAACGACAACTTTGGTTTCTTGCCAAACCATAGTTCATAAGGCGTCATCTCAACGGATTTTGATGGTGCCCTATTTAACGTGAATGCAGCCGTCTCTAAAGCATAACCCCAAAACGATAGCGGTAAATCAGTAAGAGACATCATAGATCGCACCATATCTAGTAAAGTACGATTACGATGTTCGGACCACCATTACACTGTGGTGTTCCGGGTGGCGTGAGTTGCGAAACTATTCCGCATTGTTTCAAATGTAGATCAAACTCATAACTCAAATACTCTCCTCCATGATCAGATCATAGAAACTTTACTTACTTGTTATGATGATTTTCTACTTCACTCTGAAATTCTTTGAACTTTCCAAATGTTTCAGACTTATGTTTCATTAAGTAGATATACCCATATCTGCTCAAATCATCTATGAAGGTGAGGAAAAAATGATACCCGCCGCGAGCCTCAATATTCATCGGACCACATACATCAGTATGTATGATTTCCAACAAATCTGTTGCTCGCTCCATAGTTCCGGAGAATGGCGTTTTAGTCATCTTGCCCATAAGGCATGGTTCACAAGTACCAAGCGATTCATAATCAAGTGATTCCAATATGACCTAAACGGCAGTGCCACAAATAAGTTGCACTATCATTATCAACTCTGCATCTTTTGGCTTCAACATTATGAATATGTGTATCACTACTATCGAGATTCAACAAAAATAGACCACTCTTTAAGGGTGCATGACCATAAAAGATATTACTCATATAAATAGAACAACCATTATTCTCAGATTGAAATGAATAACCGTCTCACATCAAACAAGATCCAGATATAATGTTCATGCTTAACGCCGGCACCAAATAACAATTATTTAGGTCTAAAACTAATCCCGAAGGTAGATGTAGAGGTAGCGTGCCGACGACGATCACATCGACTTTGGAACCATTTCCCACGTGCATCATCACCTCGTCCTTAGCCAGTCTTCGCTTAATCCGTAGTCTCTGTTTCGAGTTGCAAATATTAGCAACAGAACCAGTATCAAATACCCAGGTGCTACTGCGAGCTCTGGTAAGGTACACATCAATAACATGTATATCACATATACCTTTGTTCACCTTGCCATCCTTCTTATCCGCCAAATACTTGGGGCAGTTCCGCTTCCAGTGACCAGTCTGTTTGCAGTAGAAGCACTTAGTCTCAGGCTTAGGTCCAGACTTGGGTTTCTTCTCCTGAGCAGCAACTTGTTTGCTGTTCTTCTTGAAGTTCCCCTTCTTCTTCCCTTTACCCTTTTTCTTGAAACTGGTGGTCTTGTTAACCATCAACACTTGATGCTCCATCTTGATTTCTACCTCCACTGCCTTTAGCATTGCGAAGAGCTCGGGAATTGTCTTATTCATTCCTTGCATATTATAGTTCATCACGAAGCTTTGGTAGCTTGGTGGTAGTGATTGAAGAACTCTGTCAATGACAGTATCAACAGGAAGATTAACTCCCAGTTGAGTCATGTGATTATGATACCCAGACATTTTGAGTATATGTTCACCGACAGAACTATTCTCCTCCATCTTGCAGTTATAGAACTTATTGGAGACTTCATATCTCTCAGTTCAGGCATTTGCTTGAAATATTAACTTGAACTCCTGGAACATCTCATATGCTCCATGACGTTCAAAACGTCGTTGAAGTCCCGGTTCTAAGCCGTAAAGCATGGAACACTGAACTATTGAGTAGTCATCGTCTTTACTCTGCCAGACGTTCTTAACGTCATCGGCAACATGTGCAGCAGGCCTGGCACCCAGCGGTGCTTCCAGGACGTAATTCTTCTGTGCAACAATGAGGATAATCCTCAAGTTATGGACCCAGTCCGTGTAATTGCTACCATCATCTTTCAACTTTGCTTTCTCAAGGAACGCATTAAAATTCAACGGAACAACAACACGGGCCATCTATCTACAATTAACATAGACAAGAAAAATACTATCAGGTACTAAGTTCATGATAAATTTAAGTTCAATTAATCATGTTACTTAAGAACTCTACTACCTCTTGAGCACCGCGTTGGTTTTCCCTTGAAGAGGAAAGGGTGATGCAGTAAAGCAGCGTACGTATTTCCCTCAGTTTTTGAGAACCAAGGTATCAATCCAGTAGGAGATCCCGCTCAAGTCCCACGCACCTACACAATCAAATAAGAACCTCACAACCAACACGATAAAGGGGTTGTCAAGCCCTTCTCGGTCACTTACGAGAGTGAGATCTGATAGATATGATAAGATAATATTTTTGGTATTTTTATGATAAAGATGCAAAGTAAAATAAATGGCAAAGGAAATAACTAAGTATTGGAAGATTAATATGATGAAAGATAGACCCAGGGGCCATAGGTTTCACTAGTGGCTTCTCTCAAGAGCATAAGTATTACGGTGGGTAAACGAATTACTCTCGAGCAATTGATAGAATTGAGCATATTTATGAGAATATCTAGGTATGTTCATGTATATAGGCATCACGTCCGAGACAAGTAGACCGAAATGATTCTGCATCTACTACTATTACTCCACACATCGACCGCTATCTAGCATGCATCTAGAGTATTAAGTTCAAGAGAACAGAGTAATGCTTTAAGGAAGATGACATGATGTAGAGGGATAAACTCATGCAATATGATATAAACCCCATCTTTTTATCCTCGATGGCAACAATACAATACGTATCGGTTCCCTTTCTATCACTGGGATCGAACACCGCAAGATTGAACCCAAAGCTAAGCACTTCTCCCATTGCAAGAAAGATCAACCTAGTAGGCCAAACCAAACTGATAATTCGAAAAGACTTGCAAAGATAAACCAATCATACATAAAAGAATTCAGAGGAGAATCAAATATTGTTCATAGATAATCTGGATCATAAACCCACAATTCATCTGATCTCGACAAACACACCGCAAAAGAAGATTACATCGAATAGATCTCCAAGAAAATCAAGGATAACTTTGTATTGAGATCCAAAGAGAGAGAAGAAGCCATCTAGCTAATAACTATGGACCCGTAGGTCTGAAGTAAACTACTCACAAATCACCGGAGAGGCCATGGAGTTGATGTAGAGGCCCTCCGTGATCAATGCCCCCTCCGGTGGAGCTCCGGAAAAGGCCCCGAGATGGGATCTCTCGAGTACAGAAGGTTGTGGCGGTGGAATTAGGTTTTCGTGGTGCTCCTGGATGTCTGGGGGGTACGTGGATATATATAGGAGGAAGAAGTACATCGGTGGAGCAACAGAGGGCCCATGAGAGTGGAGGGCGCGCCCAGGGGGGTAGGCGCGCCCCCTACCTCGTGCCTTCCTCCCTTGTTTCTTGATGGCCACTCCAAGTCTTCTAGATCACGTTTGTTGAGAAAATCACATTCCCGAAGGTTTCATTCCATTTGGACTCCGTTTGATATTCCTTTTCTTCGAAACCCTAAAATAGGCAAAAAAAAACAGCAATTTGGGCTGGGCCTCCGGTTAGTAGGTTAGTCCCAAAAATGATATAAAAGTGTAAAGTAAAGCCCACTAACATCCAAAATAGATAATATAAAAGCATGGAGCAATCAAAAATTATAGATACGTTGGAGACGTATCAAGCATCCCCAAGCTTAATTCCTGCTCGTCCTCGAGTAGGTAAATGATAAAAGAAGAATTTTTGATGTGGAATGCTTTCTAACATATTTCTTAATGTAATTTTTTTCTTTATTGTGGCATGAATGTTCAGTTCCATAATATTCAAGATAAAAGTTTAATATTGACATAAACATAATAATACTTCAAGCACACTAACTAAGCAATTATGTCTTATCAAAATAACATGGCCAAAGAAAGTTATCCCTACAAAATCATATAGTCTGGCTATGCTCTAACTTCACCACACAAAATATTTAAATCATGCACAACCCCGATGACAAGCCAAGCAATTGTTTCATACTTTTGATGTTCTCAAACTTTTTCAATCGTCACGCAATATATGAGTGTGAGCCATGGATATAGCACTATGGTGGAATAGAATGGTGGTTGTGGAGAAGAGAAAAAGGGGAATATAGTCTCACATCGACTAGGCGTATCAACGGGCTATGGAGATGCCCATCAATAGATATCAATGTGAGTGAGTAGTGATTGCCATGAAACGGATGCACTAGAGCTATAAGTATATGAAAGCTCATCAAAAGAAACTAAGTGGGTGTGCATCCAACTTGCTTGCTTACGAAGACCTAGGGCATTTTGAGGAAGCCCATCATTGGAATATACAAGCCAAGTTCTATAATGAAAAATTCCCACTAGTATATGAAAATGATATCATAGTAGACTCTCTATATGAAGAGCATGATGCTACTTTGAAGCATAAGTGTGGAAAAGGGATAGTAACATTGTCCCTTCTCTCCTTTTCTCTCAATTTTTTATTTGGGCCTTCTTTCCTTTTTCTTTTTCTTTTTTGGCCTCTTTTTTTTCGTCCGGAGTCTCATCCCGACTTGTGGGGGAATCATAGTCTCCATCATCCTTTCCTCACTTGGGACAATGCTCTAATAATGATGATCATCACACTTTATTTACTTACGACTCAAGAATTACAACTCAATACTTAGAACAAAATATGACTCTATGTGAATGCCTCCGGCGGTGTACCGGGATGTGCAATGATGCATGAGTGACATGTATGAAGAATTATGAACGGTGGCTCTGCCACAAATACGATGTCAACTACATGATCATGCAAGAAATATGACAATGATGAAGCGTGTCATAATAATGAAACAATGGAAAGTTGCATGGCAATATATCTCGGAATGACTATGGAAATGCCATAATAGGTAGGTATGGTGGCTGTTTTGAGGAAGGTATATGGTGAGTTTATGGTACCGGCGAAAGTTGCGCGATAGTAGAGAGGCTAGCAATGGTGGAAGGGTGAGAGTGCGTATAATCCATGGACTCAACATTAGTCATAAAGAACTCACATACTTGTTGCAAAAATCTACAAGTTATCAAAGCAAAGTATTACGCGCATGCTCCTAGGGGATATATTGGTAGGAAAATACCATCGCTCGTCCCCGACCGCCACTCATAAGGAAGAAAATCAATAAATAAATCATGCTCCGACTTCATCACATAACGGTTCACCATACGTGCATGCTACGGGAATCACAAACTTCAACACAAGTATTTCTCAAATTCACAACAACTCAACTAGCATGACTCTAATATCACCATCTCCATATCTCAAAACAATTATCAAGTATCAAACTTCTCATAGTATTCAATGCACTCATATGAAAGTTTTTATTATTGCCATGTTGTTCTAAAGGACTCTCAAAAAAAATATAAGTGAAGCATGAGAGAACAATAGTTTCTATAAAACAAATCCACCACCGTGCTCTAAAAGATATAAGTGAAGCAGTAGAGCAAAAACTATATAGCTCAAAAGATATAAGTGAAGCACATAGAGAATTCTAATAAATTTCAAATCATGTGAGTCTCTCTTAAAAGGTGTGTACAGAAAGGATGATTGTGGCAAACTAAAAAAGCAAAGACTCAAATCATACAAGACGCTCCAAGCAAAACACATATCATGTGGTGAATAAAAAGATACCTCCAAGTAAAGTTACCGATATACGAAGACGAAAGAGGGGATGCCTTCCGGGGCATCCCAAAGCTTAGGCTTTTTGGTGTCCTTGCATTTTACCTTGGGGTGCCATGGGAAGCCCCAAGCTTAGGCTCTTGCCACTCTTTGTTCCATAATCCATCAAATCTTTATCCAAAACTTGAAAACTGCACAACACAAAACTCAAATTAAAAAATCTCGTGAGCTTCGTTAGCGAAAGAAAACAAAACACTACTTCAAGGTACTGTAATGAACTCATTCTTTATTTATATTGGTGTTAAACCTACTTTATTCCAACTTCTCTATGGTTTATAAACTCTTTTACTAGCCATAGATTCATCAAAATAAGCAAACAACACAAGAAAAACAGAATCTGTCAATAACAGAACAGTCTGTAGTAATCTGTAGCTAACGCAAGTTTTGGAACCCCAAAAATTCTAAAATAAATTGCTGGACGTGAGGAATTTATCTATTAATCATATTCAAAAATAATTAATTAAATAGCACCTTCCAAATAAAAATGGCAGCGATTTTCGTGAGCGCTAACGTTTGTGTTTTTTACAGCAATATCAAAAGGACTTTCCCCAAGTCTTCCCAACGGTTCTACTTGGCACAAACACTAATTAAACACAAAAAACACAACCAAAACAGAGGTTAGATAAATTATTTATTGAATAACAGCAAGGAAAAATATTGAGTTGTCTCCCAACAAGCGCTTTTCTTTAAAGCCTTATAGCTAGGCATAATATTTCAATGATGCTCACATGAAAGACAAGAATTGAAGCACAAAGAGAGCATCATAAAACACGTGACAAACACATCTAAGTCTAACATACTTCCTATGCATAGGCATCTTATAGGCAAACAAATTATCAAGGCAAGCAAAAACTAGCATATGCAAGGAAGCGAAAAGAAACAATAGCAATCTCAACATAATGAGAGGTAATTTAGTAACGTGAAAATTTATAACACCATATTTTATTCACTCATAATAATTACATGTATGATCATAAGCAAATTCAACAAAATAGCTATCACATAAAATATTTTCAACACGATCCACATGCATGCAAAGTTGACACTCTTCCAAAATAGTGGGATTAACATTAACTAAAGTCATGACCTCTCCAAACCCACTTTTATCAAAAATTTCATAAGATTGAACATTCTCCAAATATGTGGGATCTAAAGTTGACACTCTTCTAAACCCACTTTCAATAATATTGCAAACACTATTATCAATCTCATATTCATCATGGGTCTTAAATAAATTTTCAAGATCATAAGAAGAATCACCCCAATCATGATCATTGCAACAAGTGGAGGACAAAGCAAAACTAGCATCCCCAAGCTTAGGGTTTTGCATATTATAAGCACAATTGACATTAATAAAATTTATACTATCATCAATGCAATCGTGCTTTTTATTCGAAGATCCATCGTGAATCACTCCATAAAGTACTTCATCACAATTTTTAGATTCACGAATTTCAAGCAAAACTTCATAAAGATAATCTAGTGCACAAAACTCACTAGCAATTGGTTCATCATAATTGGATCTCTTAAAAAAGATTAGCAAGCGGATGAGGATCCATAGATCTTAGGTTCTTTGTTTAGTAATAAATAAACAACTATTCCAACTAAACGAGCAAACGAGCCAAGTAAGACATCAAAGCAAATGGAAAGATGAACAGAAAAGGGCGAATAAAATGGCAAGGGTGAAGTGGGGGAGAGGAAAGCGAGAGGCAAATGGCAAATAATGTAATGCGAGGGATAAGAGTTTGTGATGGGTACTTGGTAATGGCGCCAGAAATGAATCGTTGTTGGAGTCAAATCTTGACTTGACTTGGTGCGAATCTCCGCGGCAACGGCGCCAGAAATCCTTCTTGCTACCTCTTGAGCACTGCGTTGGTTTTCCCTTGAAGAGGAAAGGGTGATGCAGTAAAGCAGCGTAAGTATTTCCTTCAGTTTTTGAGAACCAAGGTATCAATCCAGTAGAAGATCACGCTCAAGTCCCACGCACCTACACAAACAAATAAGAACCTCGCAACTAACGCGATAAAGGGGTTGTCAAGCCCTTCTCGGTCACTTACGAGAGTGAGATCTGATAGATATGACAAGATAATATTTTTGGTATTTTTATGATAAAGATGCAAAGTAAAATAAATGGCAAAGGAAATAACTAAGTATTGGAGGATTAATATGATGAAACATAGACCCGGGGGCCATAGGTTTCACTGGCTTCTCTCAAGAGCATAAGTATTACGGTGGGTAAACGAATTACTCTCGAGCAATTGATAGAATTGAGCATATTTATGAGAATATCTAGGTATGATCATGTATATAGGCATCACGTCCGAGACAAGTAGACCAAAACGATTCTGCATCTACTACTATTACTCCACACATCGACCGCTATCTAGCATGCATCTAGAGTATTAAGTTCAAGAGAACAGAGTAATGCTTTAAGGAAGATGACATGATGTAGAGGGATAAACTCATGCAATACGATATAAACCCCATCTTTTTATCCTCGATGGCAACAATACAATACGTATCGGTTCCCTTTCTATCACTGGGATCGAACACCGCAAGATTGAACCCAAAGCTAAGCACTTCTCCCATTGCAAGAAAGATCAACCTAGTAGGCCAAACCAAACTGATAATTCAAAGAGACTTGCAAAGATAAACCAATCATACATAAAAGAATTCAGAGGAGAATCAAATATTGTTCATAGATAATCTGGATCATAAACCCATAATTCATCGGATCTCGACAAACACACCGCAAAAAAAGATTACATCGAATAGATCTCCAAGAAAATCGAGGAGAACTTTGTATTGAGATCCAAAGAGAGAGAAGAAGCCATCTAGCTAATAACTATGGACCCGTAGGTCTGAAGTAAACTACTCACAAATCACCGGAGAGGCCATGGAGTTGATGTAGAGGCCCTCCGTGATCAATGCCCCCTCCGGTGGAGTTCCGGAAAAGGCCCCGAGATGGGATCTCTCGAGTACAGAAGGTTGTGGCGGTGGAATTAGGTTTTCGTGGTGCTCCTGGATGTCTGGGGGGTACGTGGATATATATAGGAGGAAGAAGTACGTCGGTGGAGCAACAGAGGGCCCATGAGAGTGGAGGGCGCGCCCAGGGGAGTAGGCGCGCCCCCTACCTCGTGCCTTCCTCCCTTGTTTCTTGATGGCCACTCCAAGTCTTCTAGATCACGTTTGTTGAGAAAATCACATTCCCGAAGGTTTCATTCCATTTGGACTCCGTTTGATATTCCTTTTCTTCGAAACCCTAAAATAGGCAAAAAAAACAGCAATTTGGGCTGGGCCTCCGGTTAGTAGGTTAGTCCCAAAAATGATATAAAAGTGTAAAGTAAAGCCCACTAACATCCAAAATAGATAATATAAAAGCATGGAGCAATCAAAAATTATAGATACGTTGGAGACGTATCAAGCATCCCCAAGCTTAATTCCTGCTCGTCCTCGAGTAGGTAAATGATAAAAGAAGAATTTTTGATGTGGAATGCTTTCTAACATATTTCTTAATGTAATTTTTTTCTTTATTGTGGCATGAATGTTCAGTTCCATAATATTCAAGATAAAAGTTTAATATTGACATAAACATAATAATACTTCAAGCACACTAACTAATCAATTATGTCTTATCAAAATAACATGGCCAAAAAAAGTTATCCCTACAAAATCATATAGTCTGGCTATGATAAACAGGGTTGTTCACTATGTTAATTGTGGCCTGATTATCACAATACACTTGAATAGGTGCACCAACGCATACCTAGCAACTCAGTTAGCAATGTTTTTAACCACATCAGTTCACACAACAATGAAGCCATTGACCTAAACTCCGCTTTTGCTGTCGAGCGAGCTACCACACTCTGCTTCTTACTTCTCCAACTAACCAAATTTCCTCCGACAAACATGCAGTAGCCCGAAGTTGAACACCTATCATCGAAGCATCCAGCCCAGTCCACATCGGTGTACCCCTCGATTCTCAGATGTCCATGATTAGTGTGTTGGGGAACGTAGTAATTTCAAAAAAATTCCTACGCACACACATGATCATGGTGATGCATAGCAATGAGAGGGGAGAGTGTGTCCACGTACCCTCGTAGACCGAAAGCGGAAGCGTTAGCACAACACGGTTGATGTAGTCGTACGTCTTCACGATCCGACTGATCCAAGTACCGAACGCACGACACCTTCGAGTTCTACACACGTTCAACTCGATGACGTCCCGCGAGCTCCGATCCAGCAAAGCTTCACAAGAGAGTTTCGTCAACACGACGGCGTGGTGATGGTGATGATGATGCTACCAACGTAGGGCTTCACCTAAGCACCGCTACGATATGATCGAGGTGGATTATGGTGCCCCCTTGCCCCCTTGCCCCGTTCGCCTAAGCACCGCTACTGACACGTTCAATTATGTGTCTATGGGGTGCCCCTATATATAAAGGAGCAAGGAGGAGGAGGCGGCCGGCCAAGGAGGGCGCGCTAAGGGGGAGTCCTACTCCCACTAGGAGTAGGACTCCTCCTATTCCTAGTAGGAGTAGGAGAGGGGGAAGGAAAGGGAGATGAGGAGAAGAAAAGAGGGGCCCGGCCCCCCTTGCCCTTTGCTTCCCTCTATTTCCACTAAGGCCCATGTAGGCCCATTAAGCCCCCCCCCCTCCGGGGGGGGGGGGGGGTGGGTGGTTCCGGTAACCCCCGGTACTTCGATATATGTCCGAAACCTTGTTGTTGAACACACCTAATTAGAGAGGATTCGAAGGTGAGAGAAGGGGAAGACACTGGAATTTCTGGTCGGGGGCAACCTTATCCATTCATCCTCAGTACAGATATTTACAGAGCTTCATTTTTACAAATAAGACCTCTGGCTTTCCTATTATACAACAAGAGTACCGACACAAAGTCCCAGGAAAGTTGTGGCATTTTCTCAAATTGCTCGAAAGTTTGCCGCCACACTTTACCACACCTGCATTTTCATGCAAGACAGACATAGATAGGGAATTTGCAGCTACGGCAAGCTATATCCGCATCATACTCTACATTGCTTCTTTTGAGTGGTTAAATTTGTCAATGTGCATGATAGAGCATGCTATTTTAAATACACAGTAAGAGTTAATATTTCATTTGAACTTTAAAAGTATGTAACACAGTTTTTATGATTCTACTTCTTGCTAGCATTCAGATTTGTATGGAAAATACATACAAAAAAGAAATAAAAGACGCCTCAGGGGAAATAAACACCTAGGTCTTTTAATCAAGGAGAGCGTATGACGGACCATCATTGTGAGCACGGAGGCTCGAACGCAGGCGGGAAACATTCAAATATACAAGCACCTATCCCCATGATGAAACCCAGAATCAAACACTCTGCAAGCGAGAGCGCTTCTTGTTCACCACCATACGCCGCGATGTCATTATGCTGCAGCTCACCAGGTAGCTATAGTAAGGGGGTATCCGAGACTTCCACGCTAGGAATTCACAATTTCCACGCGGTATAGCACTTCCAGATACGACATCCAGCAATGTTAGCTTTGGAACGTCCTGCTGCGGAGAGCAGACCTGATGAACACCATTGGCCACAAGGACTTCGGAACCGCCGCCTGCCATCCTCCAAAGGTATATAGGCCGCCCTTTCCGCATCAGATCGACCGGATGCTCGCCAAACATGAGCACATGCTTGGCAGTGAACTCTCTGATGCGCTCGAGAGCCTTGCGCCAAAACCGGGCACTGAGATTTGCTCTCAGCAGGGTGCCGATTATGTTTGCATTGATGAAAGAGGCGTTGAGCTCAGCTGCAATCTCCATGGCTATGGATGATAGCTCTGAATAGTCCTCCGGGCCGGCGTCTCTGAAGGCAATCATCTTGAAGAAGTACCAGTAAGCTTCATGGGGCAAAGCATTCAGTCTGAGAGCCTGGGTTGTTCCGAACCGCATGATTCTCTCTGACCTGCCTGTAACTATGACTTTGCTCCCGTGTGCCATATGGCTCAGTAAAGAGCACAACCTGCTCCATATTTCCTTTTCCAAATCCCCAATCAGCTCCACAACGACCAGCAGCCTCCCATGTGAAGCGCTGTTTCTGTACTTGACAACACCGCTGTCTTGCAGAGCATTCGCTTCCGTGCCTTGGAGTTGGAGATCATCCCCGCCGAGGAACACGATCGAGGAGAAGTAGCCGCGCACCCTGCCGTCGTAGCAGACATGCTCAACGAGGGTGCTCTTCCCGACCCTTGCGGGTCCGACTACCGGAAGAACACCGAAATTTGCTGTGCCAGGGGGGCCAACCTGCAGCAGGAAGCTCACGATCCTCTCGTATTCCGTGTGACGGCCGAACATGCACATGTCCGTAGACAAGTAGCTGCTGCAAGGTTGCCGGCACAGCAGAGGATAGCACTTCAAGAACACCACAAACTCCTTCATGTCGGCGACAGTCGTCTCAAGGCAACAAAGCGCTTTGCTGAGCTCGTTGCCGTCGAACACCATGTTCTTCGGCGCCCTGGCAGAGAGGCAGAGCCGCTTGACGGGACTGAATCGGCACAGCATAAGCGAGCGGTCGCTCACCTCATCTTTGGCCGTGGCGTCGCCTTCTCCACGGCGTATGCACGTGAGGGCGTCGAGCATGTAGTAGCCTCTGTACATGTCGTTCCTCAGCATCTCGAGCTGCCAGAGCATCGCCTGGTTGGTGATCTGCCGCCGCTCGGCCTCCTCGACGGTGGCCTGGACTCGCAGCAGAAGGCGGCGCAGCCGTTGCAGGCTCTCTTCCGCTCCTCCGGCCTGCAGCCGGTGGTACCTGTCGACGAGGAAGGATACGGACCTGCTTATAATATCGCCAAGAACTGCAGAGACGATCACCTCCATCTTGAATCCTTTGGGGTAGAAGGGGAAGGAGATGCCTTGTTCGTTTGCTCTCTTTTAGAAGGCTTTATTCACGAATCGGCAGTGCTGGTTTCAGCCAAAAGATCTGTAAGGCTCTGTGACTGAGGTTGGAAAGAGAGCCTTGGAGTAGCCGCGAGGGAAATGTCAAGTCGCCAACCATTAGATCGCACCCTGGCTGTCAACGTCAGAAAGTAGCAAGTCAAAGCACAGAGGAGAATACAACTGGTAATACTTCAATCAGTATCAGAGGGCCTGGTATACATTGCAATTTTGTGCTGAAAACCATCTGGATTTTACATTTTAGAAACAAACAAACAAAACCCCGTTGAAACTTGTTACTACCTCCCTCCGATCCATAATAAGTTGGATCGGAGGGAGTTGTATATATCCCGCTTGCTGCAAACCATATTTTCACAGAGTGTCAGGACAAACCCCAGTTCCGTCCACGCTGGATTCAGATATGCAAAACTAACTGACGCTTAAGGATGCTAGCGGAGGGGCGATGTGAACAACTCAAATTGAGATTCTTGCTGACCGCGAGAAACTCGTCACTGTAGAAAGCGCTCTTGTGACCATTCATCACTCTCAAATCTTCGTGAAGTTCTACAGATCCATGGTACTAGCTCCGCCACAAATTATAACACCGTTTTAGGGTTTAAAGTCATATTCTAGCCATGTTTCCCCCCCTTTTCGTGTGGGGGATCTTTAGTACTGTCTCAAAATAAGTGTCGCTGATTTACTATAAAATTGTACTGAATCAGCGACATTTATTTTGAAACGGAGGGAGTAGTTTGGTTGGAAAATTTAGCAGGCTTGATTGGGACATGAATCAATGTTCTATACATTTCTTTCATGTATCAAAATAAAGAATATTGCTTTTTTATTTTGAGGGAAGAATATTGCTTTATTAGTAGTACTGACTCACTGTCGTATTGGGTCAATTTCGACGGCCTTGTTGTCAAAGTTACGGCGGGTCCATCTGTCCATGGGCAGAAGCCAGGACTTCTATGCCTCAACCCGAACCACAAGTTGGTCTTTCCCTCTTCTCTTCTTTGGTAGATCCATCTATCCCACCAGGAACATTGCAGGGGCCTTCCGAAATGGAGCCGCTTCTCTCTGCAATCGTGGGTGATCTTGTCAGCAGAGCCCTGTCCATGGTAACCCAGAGATACCTGCAGTCCAAGGGAGCAGAGGAGGAGAAGCTCCAGAGGCTACGGGCAGTGCTGCTAAGGATCGATGCCACCGTCGAGGAGGCCGAGGGGAGGCACATCACCAACCAGGCAATGCTCCAGCAGCTCCAGATGTTGAGACGAGGTATGTACAGAGGCTACTACACGCTCGACACCTTCAGATACCGAGCGCACAGGGACGAGGCCGATGGCAAGGCAAGCACTCGCCGTTCGCTTGCCCTGTCCAGATTCAGCCCTTCCAGTTCCAGACGTACCTCCTCCTCCGTGTGCGATGCCCAGAGGATGGACCTGGTGCTTGATGCCGGGAGCTGCAACAATCTCGACAAGATGCTCAGCAGCCTTGAGAGAATGATTGGTGACATGCAGGAGTTCGTGATGTTCTTGGGCAGCTATCCTCGAATCTCCCAGCAACCTTACGACGCGTATTTGTTTCATGATCAGGTTATGTTTGGCCGGCAGATGGAAAAGGAGACAATTTTGAGCTTTCTGCTTTGTAGAGAGGCTGCAAGGAATGGAAGTCTGGGTGTGCTGCCGATAATTGGTCCAGCGAGAGTCGGAAAGAGTACACTTGTTGAGCATGTCTGCCTTGACGAGAGGGTGCGGAGGCGCTTCTCGTCGATCGTCTTCTTCAGCGGAAATGATCTCAATGGTGGAAACTTGGCCACTCTAAAAGGTAGCGGTGTGATCAAGCATCAGAACCTTGCTTCCACCCCGCATGGAGACTCACTGGCTGTAATTGAGCTAGCAGGGGACATGGACGAGGAAACATGGAGGGGGTTGTACACCTCGGCAGCAAGCCACCTGACGCCAGGCAGTAAAATCATACTCACCAGCCGTTCAGAGAAGATAGCATCATTAGGAACGGCACAGTCTCTTGTGCTGAAATTTTTGTCCCAAGAAGCTTACTGGTATTTCTTCAAGACGGCTGCATTCGGAAGCACAGACCCTGGTGAGCATCCTAACCTGGCAGCCCTCAGCATGGAGATCGTCGTCCACATGAACAGATCATTCGTGGCAGCGAACACCGTTGCCAGCTTACTGAGAACCAATCTTGACACACGGTTTTGGCGCAGAGTGCTGAGATGCTTGAGAGATTTTGCAAGCAAGCACCTCAGCATGTTTGGCGAGCACCCGACCAATCTCCTGCAGAAGGACCAGCCTGTGTACATGTGGACAATGGCCAAGACAAGCAATGTCGTCGTAATGCGTGATATTTATCATGAGCCCTCTCCCAAGATCAGTGAGGTTCCCAGGATAACGGCACAGGATGTTTTGTCTGGGCGAGTTATGTCTGAAGGGACATTCCAAGCAGTGGCATGGAGGTCCAGGATACCTCCCTGCTACACCTACTTGGTGAGCTTCATTGTGTCACGGACAGACAAGCACGCGGTGCTCGGTAAGAAGCGGTCTCGGCAGGAGAGAATTTGATGTAAAATGCAATAATGTATAGCTAATATGATTGCAAAGTGCACGCCTTACCTTTTTTTTAACAGCGCCCAACATCTCCTCACTTATGTGTGGCGGCTTGCTCCATGGATCTCCAGCTATATCTCCACAAGCCGAGTACTGAACTCAACAGTCCACACTCATCACACAGCATAACCGTCTGGCAGAACTGCTTCAAGCCAGACTGACAGAACCATTTTTATCTGCAAGGCAGGCTGACAGAGAAAACCAGTAGGAAGGAAGAGATGTTACTGATACAAAACCCTGACAGTTAGTAGTCCAACACTACAGAAGAGCAGCAGCATTTTACAAGATCTCTGAGCGATCGTGCCTTTCCCAGTGAAATTACTGCACTGCACATGTAGTCTATATGTAAAGGAAGTATGTTCAATACAATGCAGGGTCAGCTCAGCGCACATATTTGATGTGTTCTAAACTACTCCCCTGTAAGACCTTTTAGGGATTTCACTATAGACTACATACGGAGCAAAATGAGTGAATCTACACTGTAAAGTATGTCTATATGCATCCCTATGTAGTTCATAGAGGAATCTCTAAAAGGTCTTATATTTAAGAACGGAGGGAGTAGCATGGAGCCTGGCCCATATGCAACACAAACTCTATTATTTCTGTCAATTCATTTATACTTTCATACTTTCGTAGCCCAAATCAAATTCTTATTGCGTACTGAAATAACATGAACATTTCTAGGTAGCAGCTTTGGCAGAAATCAGGTATTCCAAGGACCCACAGTGTGAATAGACATGAGTTTCACATAAGGATGAAAATCAAGCATAACCAGGGACCGTTATTGACATACTAGAACAACATTTAGGGTAGTCTAGCTCTGGCTATCCAATCTGAGAACATCGCGGAACCGCACAACGAATCCGCCACCCTCCTGCTAGACCCGTAGGCACTAATTACCAACCAAGCCGTCGCAGAGGTCAGGGAGGGAGGACGAGCCGAGGGAGCAGGGCAGGTCCTGGTCCAGATCCGGGGCGGCGGCGGCGGCGGTCTTGCTGGCGAGCTCCACCGCACGGTCAAGGAGGCTGCGTGGCAGGAGGTCCGCCGGCGGAGGCAGTCGCTGGTGGCGCTGCAGCCACCACGCGACCGCGGCCGCCCTTGCCGCGCCTCCGCTGATGGCGCTCCCCGGCATCGGATCGCCTTGCTTGCAGCTCGCAGGACGCCGCGATACTCCGAGAGGGTGGGGGAAAGCGGACCTTGAGCACTTGACGTGAGGAAGAGCCGAACGAAGTGGTTTGCGACTGCCCCAGATATCTATAGGCCCTTTATCGGCTCACATTTTCTGTATGGGCCGAATGCTATCCTTCTGCTTCTGTTTTCTTTTTCCAAAAGAATTCCTGTTTTCACCCTCTACTTAAACATTTCTGAGGCAAATAACTCCATTCAACAGTTTTTCATCCAGATTACCTCTACTTTTAATGGAGCGGTTGGTAGCCTGATACTTCAATTTTATTTTCATCCAGTTTTATTTCCTCTCACCTCACACCACCGTTGTACCATTGGTTTCTTACCCATTGGTTTATCTTTCTCTTCACTTTCCCCCCCAAAGAAATCAACACTTTCCTAGCGTACTCCTATCGATACAATTTGCTTTAGGAAACACATAATATATTTTCAGAAAAAAAATAACGAATTTTAAGAAAATTAACAAGTAAACCATGACAAACAAATCTTACTGTAAAAGTATTATATCTCTGCTCATAAAACAGGAGTCGTTCATTGTATCTAGGCTCCACGATCAAAGGAATCCCACCGATTTTTTTCACTATCAAACCCCACGTCCCCACCTTCCATTCTGGTTTTTTTAATCTCCCGTCACGGTTCCTCTTCCGGTCTCCCGAAGGCACACGTGCCCCCACGAGGCCACGACCACACATGCCCCCACCCCATCTCCCCTTCCTCCCGACCCTTAGCCCTAGCCCCTGATCCTGTCGCCGCCATAATCAACGCACGGACAGAGTGGCGGCGCCCGCTCGGCTCCGCCGCAACGACCGCAGCAGGCGCGAGGCATCGCTCTAGGTGGCGTGGCGGTGACCCAACACCCGCGACCGCAACCACCCGCGGTGTAGCTGCTCATGGCGACGGTGGTGCACGCTTACTCGCAGCCACCGGTGGCTGCTCCCCATCTCCAGATGGTCCCGACACGGTCGCAAGCGGCGCGACGACACCCTTCACTACTACCCCTCCGAGCGTCCGCGACTGCAGTTACGTTTCTTCTCATCTTGGCGTCCTCCGGATCCGCCATCACCGATGCCGCGCTTTTCCCATCCGCGACCTCTCGGTGTTATCTGATCCCCGATGTTGTCTCTGTCCATGAAACCTCCTCCTCAGCCCCTTGTGCTGCCCTCTCGCACGGCTTCTCCTCACGACATTCTTCTTTGCCATAAAGCCCCTCGGTCGAATCTCCGACTCATTGCAAATCGAAATTGCCGACCCAGCCTATCTCACCGTGCTCCACTGATTGTAAGTACTTTGGACCTCTGCTTCCTATATACACTTGCAATATTTGAGGGTTCATGAATGGAATGGCGAGATGCCTTTTTGGATGCTTAGATTCTTGATGTGTGCTCTATAGTTTCCTTGACCCATGGTCTGGAAGCAGGAAGGCAAGGAGCCAAATTGTGCTTTATTACTTTATAAGAGACAGTCTGGTGCAGAAAGACGCCACTGCAGAGGGAAGGTTCTATTTTCATGGGCTTGCTTAGCTACTAAGGAGATGGGCATTTATTCAGTGGCGTTGTCGATTTGCTGAGTATGCTTTGAGTTTGACGCTTTCAGTATGTACAGGATACAGTTAGGTAAGAGAGCAACCTCAGTTTTTGGCTTAGGTGTAGACTAGCCATTATGTCACACTCTTATTCGGGTTCGGATTATGGAAATGATGTAACAAACAAAGTAAATTGTTGGGGAACGTAGCATGCAATTTTAAAAAAATTCCTACGATCACGCAAGATCTATCTAGGAGATGCATAGCAATGAGAGGGGGAGAGTGTGTCCATGTACCCTCGTAGACCGAAAGCGGAAGCATTAGCTTAACGCGGTTGATATAGTCGAACATCTTCTCGATTCAACCAATCAAGCACCGAACGTACGACACCTCTGAGTTCTGCACACGTTCAGCTCGATGACGTCCCTCGAACTCTTGATACAGCAAAGTGTCGAGGGGGAGTTTCGTCAGCACGACGGCGTGGTGACACTGATGGTGATGTGATCCGCGTAGGGCTTCGCCTAAGCACTACGACAATATGATCGGGGGAGTAAACGGTGGAGGGGGGCACCACACACGGCTAAGAAATAATTGATGTGCTTAGAGGTGCCCCCTACCCCCGTATATAAAGGAGGGAGAGGGGAGGAGGCCGGCCTAGGGCGCGCCAAGTGGGAGGAATCCCACTTGGACCCCTAGTCCAATTCGCCCCCCTTTCCTTTTACCGGAAGGGGAAAGGGGGAAGGAGTAGGAGGAGGAGAAGGAAAGGGGGGCCGCGCCCCCTCCCCTTATCCAATTCGGACTCCCCATGGGGGGGCACCCCTTGTGGGCTGCCTTCCCTACCCTCTATGGCCCATATGGCCCATATCTTTCCCCCGGGCGTTCCGGTAACCCCCCGGTACTCCCATAAAAACCCGAAACACTTCAGAACCATTCTGGTGTCCGAATACTATCGTCCAATATATCGATCTTTACATCTCGACCATTTAGAGACTCCTAGTCATGTTCGTGATCTCATCCGGGACTCCGAACAATCTTCGGTCACCAAAACACGTAAGTCATAATGCAAATTGTCATCAAACGTTAAGCGTGCGGACCCTACGGGCTCGAGAACTATGTAGACATGACCGAGACACATCTCCGATCAATAACCAACAACGGAACCTGGATGCTCATATTGGTTCCTACATATTCTACGAAGATCTTTATCGGTCAAACCGCAATGACAACATACGCCATTCCCTTTGTCATCGGTATGTTACTTGCCCGAGATTCGATCGTCGGTATCTTCATACCTAGTTCAATCTCGTTATCGGCAAGTCTCTTTACTCGTTCCATAACGCATCATCCCGTAACTAACTCATTAGTCATATTGCTTGCAAGGCTTATCATGATGTGCATTACCGAGAGGGCCTAGAGATACCTCTTCGATACTCGGAGTGACAAATCCTAATCTTGATCTACGTCAACCCAACAAACACCTTCGGAGATACCTGTAGAGCATCTTTATAATCACTCAATTACGTTGTGACATTTGATAGCACACAAGGTATTCCTCCGGTATTCGGGAGTTGCATAATCTCATAGTCAAAAGAATATGTATAAGTCATGAAGAAAGCAATAGCAATAAAACTTAACGATCATTATGCTAAGCTAACGGGTGGGTCTTGTCCATCACATAATTCCCCTAATGATGTGATCCCATTCATCAAATGACAACACATGTCTATGGTCAGGAAACTTAACCATCTTTGATTAACGAGCTAGTCAAGTAGAGACATACTAGGGACACTTTGTTTTGTCTATGTATTCACACATCTATCAAGTTTCCGGTTAATACAATTCTAGCATGAATAATAAACATTTATCATGATATAAGGAAATATAAATAACAACTTTATTATTGCCTCTAGGGCATATTTCCTTCAGTCTCCCACTTAAACTAGAGTCAATAATCTAGATTACATTATAATGATTCTAACACCCATGGAGTCTTGGTGCTGATCATGTTTTTCTCGTGGAAGAGGCTTAGTCAACGGGTCCGCAATATTCGGATCTGTATGTAATTTGCAAATTTCTATGTCTCCCTCCTTGACTTGATCGCGGATGGAGTTGAAGCATCTCTTGATGTGTTTGGTTCTCTTGTGAAATCTGGATTCCTTCGCTAAGGCAATTGCTCCAGTATTGTTACAAAAGATTTTCATTGGACCCGATGCACTAGGTATTACACCTAGATCGGATATGAACCCCTTCATCCAGACTCCTTCATTTGCTGCTTCCGAAGCAGCTATGTACTCTGCTTCACACGTAGATCCCGCCACGACGCTTTGCTTGGAACTGCACTAACTGACAACTCCACCATTCAATATAAATACTTATCCGGTTTGCGACTTAGAGTCACCCGGATCAGTGTCAAAGCTTGCATCGACGTAACCATTTACGACGAGCTCTTTGTCACCTCCATAAACGAGAAACATATCCTTAGTCCTTTTCAGGTACTTCACGATGTTCTTAATCGCTGTCCAGTGATCCACTCATGGATTACTTTGGTACCTCCCTGCTAAACTTATAGCAAGGCACACATCAGGTCTGGTACACAACATTGCATACATGATGGAACCTATGGTTGAGGCATAGGGAATGACTTTCATTTTCTCTCTATCTTCTGCAGTGGCCAGACATTGAGTCTGCCTCAACTTCACACCTTGTAACACATGCAAGAACCCTTTCTTTGACTGATCCATTTTGAACTTCTTCAAAACTTTATCAAGGTATGTGCTTTGTGAAAGTCCAATTAAGCGTCTCTCTATAGATCTTGATGCCCAATATATAAGCAGCTTCACCGAGGTCTTTCATTGAAAAATTCTTATTCAAGTATCCTTTTATGCTATCGAGAAATTCGATATCATTTCCAATCAACAAATATGTCATCCACATATAATATTAGAAATGCTACAGAGCTCCCACTCACTTTCTTGTAAACACAGGCTTCTCCGAAAGTCTGTATAAAACCATATGCTTTGATCACACTATCAAAGCGTATATTCCAACTCCGAGATGCTTGCATTGAGGGAAGTCCTGGACTAATGGGTCCTCGGGCGTCCGGCCTATTAGCCATGGGCCGTACTGATGGGCTGTGAAGATATGAAGACCGAAGACTGCACCCGTGTCCGGATGGGACTCTTCTTGGCGTGGAAGGCAAGCTTGGCGACCGAATATGTAGATTCCTTTCTTTGTAACCGACCTTGTGTAACCCTAGATCCTCCCGGTGTCTATATAAATCGGAGGACTTAGTCCGGAGAGGGGATACTCATTATCATAACCATACAAGCTAGACCTCTAGGGTTTAGCCATTACGATCTCGTGGTAGATCAACTCTTGTAATACTCATATTCATCAAGATCAATCAAGCAGGAAGTAGGGTATTACCTTCATAGAGAGGGCCCGAACCTGGGTAAACATCGTGTCCCATGTCTCCTATTACCATTGACCTTAGACGCACAGTTCGGGACCCCCTACCCGAGATCCGCCGGTTTTTACACCGACATTGGTGCTTTCATTGAGAGTTCCATTGTGCTGTTGCTAAAAGGTTTGATGGCCCCTTCAATCATCAATAATGACACTGTCCAAGGAGAAACTTTCCTTCCCGGACAACTCTTTGTATTCGGCGGCTTCGCACTGCGGGCCAACTCGTTTGGCCATCTGGAGCAGATCGAAAGCTACGCCCCTGGCCATCAGGTCAGATTTGGGAGCCTGAATGCGGACATCCGTGGAGACTTGATCTTCACTAGATTCGAGACCGCGGTAGCCGCTCCTGGTCGCCCCGATGATAATGACCTAAATCTGTCATCAGACCGCATCTCGGAGATCGCTCCTGTAACCGCTTTGGCCTTAGATGCGGAGCAGACGGCGCCACCCAAGGATAGGAGGATCAACCCCACCACGGAGGCCACAGATTCCATGGCGTTGGAGCCGCACATAGACTTAACCTCTCACGACGTCTTTGTCACTGGAACTCCGGACTCGTCTCCGGCCGTAAATTCCGAACCACGTGAGCCTACTAATGCCGAACTTGATCGTTTATCGATCTTCGAATTCAGCGTCGCAGACATCTTCCAGCACTCGCCTTTTGCGATGTGCTAAACTCATTAAAAAACCTGTCCTTGGCGGAGGACTCTCAGCCGAACTATATCTGGTTCGAACTAGGGGCTGACGATGGAGGATTTTGCTCCCCACCCGCCACCCACTTCATAGCCACGGTCGAGGATTTGACCGACACACTTGATTACGACTCCGAGGACATCGACGGTATGGACGGCGATGCCAGAGAAGAAGAGGCCCAGAACCCGCTGTTTACCGGACGCTGGACACCCACTTCCTTGTATGATGTATACATGGTGGATGCACCAAATGAGAACAACGACGACGACAAGGAAGATCCAGCTGAGGATAAACCTTCCAAAATACAGTCGAAGCACCGGCGTTAGCAGCGCCGCTCTAAGTCATGCCACAGTAAAGACAGCAACACCGGCACCGGAGAAGATAACACTCCAGAAGGTGCCGAAGACAACGAAGACCCCGTTGATACAACAAATGAACAAGATGAACGCGAAGATGGGCAGGTTAGCCCTGGTAAACAGGCCACGCACGAAGATTCAGAGGACGATAATTACCTTCCGCTCTCCGAGGATGAGGTGAGCCTCGACACTGAGGATTTCATCGTGCCTGAGGAACCTCTTGAGCAGGAGCGCTTCAAGCGCCAGCTAATAGCCACTGCAAGGAGCCTGAAAAAGAAGCAGCAGCAGCTTCAAGCTGACCAAGATCTGCTCAATGATAAATGGACCAGTGTCCTAGCAGCCAAAGAATACGGCCTCAAGCGCCCAACCAACAGCTACCCAAAGCCCAAATTGCTACCTCAGTTTGACGAGGAGGCGCCGGAATACATACCACCATCGTACAATGTGGTTGACCGACCACCACGTGGTCGGGACAAAACGACAACTCACGCCGAATACCAGCCCGCCCCGCCTCATCGCACAGGTAGAGGTAAATTAGCCCACAGCCATACATATGACCTCCGGCAAAACCTGAACAATAAAGCAGGACACACCAGATCAATCTATGGATCGCGAGGACGTGCCTCGACACGCGACGACGACCACCTATTTAGACGTGATAAACCTAGTCATGCGCGGGCTGAAAACCACAGACGGACTCCATCAGAGCTACGTCGTGATACGACCCGATATAGAGGCGCCGCACACCCTCATTGCTTCACTAATGAGGTCATGGATCATGAATTCCCAGAAGGGTTCAAGACCGTGAATATAGAATCGTACGATGGAACCACGGACCCCACGGTGTGGATCGAAGACTTCATTCTCCACATTCATATGGCCTACAACGATGACCCCCACGCCATCAAATACCTCCCTTTAAAACTCAAGGGGCCATCTCGGCATTGGCTAAACAGTCTGCCTGAAAATTCCATCGGCAGTTGGGAGGACTTGGAAGAGGCCTTCCTCGATAACTTCCAAGGTATATATGTTCGACCTCCGGACGCTGACGACTTAAGCCATATAGTTCAATAGCCCGGAGAGTCCGCTAGAAAATTCTGGACTAGGTTCTTAACTAAAAAGAACCAAATCGTCGATTGTCCGGATGCCGAAGCCCTAGCAGCCTTCGAACACAGCATCCGCGACGAATGGCTCGCTCGCCACCTCGGCCAAGAAAAGCCAAAATCCATGGCGTCCCTCACGGCACTCATGACCCCGCTTTTGTGTGGGCGAGGATAGTTGGTTGGCATGTAGCAAAAACAATGCAAGCGACGCCGGCACCCGTGAAGCTAAAACTAGCAAAGAAAAGTCTCGACGCAACAGATACAAGCGTCGAAACAACAATGACAACACCGAGGACACAATGGTCAATGCCGGGTTCAGTGGCTCTAAGTCCGCTCAGCGGAAGAAGTCGTTCCAAAAGAACAATTCAGGTCCATCCAGCTTGGACCGCATACTTGATCATCCGTGCCAGATTCATGGCACCCGGACAAACCACCCAATCATAGAAATAGAGATTGCTGGGTTTTTAAACAGGACGGCAAATTAAACACCGAGAACAGGAAAAAGGGATCGCAAAGCGAGGATGACGACGTAGAGCCTCGGCAGCCGAACACAGGGGGATAGAAGAAGTTTCCCCCTTAGGTCAAAACGGTGAACATGATATATGCTACCCACATCCCCAAGAGGGAGCGCAAGAGTGTGCTCAGGGATGTCTATGTGGTAGAGCCAATCGCCCCAAAATTTAATCCATGGTTGTCATGCCCGATCACTTTTGATCGCCGGGATCATCCGACCAGTATCCGTCATGGTGGTTCAGCCGCACTGGTCCTAGACCCAATAATTGATGGGTTCCACCTAACTCGTGTCCTTATGGACGGTGGTAGCAGTCTCAATCTGCTCTATCAGGATACAGCGCGGAAAAATGGGCATTAACCCATCACGGATCAAGCCCACCGGGACTACCTTCAAAGGAGTCATACCAGGTGTAGAGGCCCGCTGTACGGGCTCAATCACACTGGAGGTCGTCTTCGGATCTCCGGACAACTTCTGAAGCGAGGAGTTAATCTTCGACATCATCCCCTTCCACAACAGCTATCACACACTGCTCGGACGAACTGCGTTTGCTCGATTCAACGCAGTCTCACACTATGCTTATCTCAAGCTCAAGATGCCCGGTCCACGCGGCGTCATAACGATCAATGGAAATATGGAATGCTCCCTCCGTACAGAAGAGCACACAGCTGCCCTAGTAGCATAAGTACAGAGCGACCTTCTCAAGCAGAACCTTTATTCAGCTGTCGAGCCCACAGACACCGGTAAGAGGGTCCGAACTACTCTGCAGCAGGAGAGCTCGGCTCGTCAGGAGCTCGACTAGCAATCCGGCCTCCATCTCAGTCCCGATCAAGTAGTGGCATTCGTGCCACGCGTACATAACTACACACTCAAAATTCCATGGGCATCGATGGAGGCATAGCTAGCTTGTGATCCATAGTACGGCTCAACGGACATCGGCTAAACACATACTTTCACTTTTACTTGTTTCCTTTCCAGGTCTCAAATCCTATAGGCCCCATCTGGTGGTCTGGTCATCGGTCCTCCTGAAGGACAAACATACCAAGACGGCGAGAAACGCAGACATATGGGGGACTTTCTAGGTGATTCCGTTAACGATAACTCTACTATTTTTTAGGACCCACATGCAGCTCTCCCTTGGTTTCGGCATGTTAAAAGCCTATTGCTTATCGCACTACCTGTATCAATGCGCCTTGACGTACTAATTACATTACAATGAGAACAGTTTGCGGCTGGAGCTTTCAGACCCCAGCCTTTTCCTTTACACCTTTTCTGTTTTCTTTCTTTTTCTCCCTCTGCTCCCCTGTGGGTAACGTTGCAGATAGCACCCATACACTTTGGTACGTTTCATGTTTGCCAGGGGCTGCTCAGCACCCCACACTACGGCAACAAAAGTCCGAACACTTTTTATAAGTATAGTTCGGCACCCCGAATTTAACATTATATGCATTGGCTCTGAATCATGTCTTTGGTCAATAGTTGGGTTGCCCGGCTCCTGTGCTTGCTACCTTACATTCCTCTATATCGGCTAAGGTTGTAAAGGGAGAACTACTACGATTGTGCCTTGGTTTACCCAAAGGAGCACCTCAGTAGAGAAAGCCAAAAACTGACTGTCATGATGTGGCGAGAGTCGGTCAGCTGTTTGGAGATTGCAAATCGTTGGAGATTTCTTCCGCGTTATGCGAAGGATTGGTACTTCCCGATCAGACACTTATAGTACTCTAGTTCAGATACTAGGGGCTTCACCCATGTTTTTATTATCGAACTCCTATGGCTAAGTGAGGGCGTTACAGCCGCATAGTCTGGTTGCCTGGTTCGTTGCGCTAAACAACTCCTTCAAGGACCATCTAATTGGATCAAGATTGTTTAGATTCCATCCCTAACACCCCCATACTACCTACATGGGGGCAGAAGCCGACGACAGGTTAACCCTCAGATTTCATACAACACGGCCGCACAGGAAGTAAAAATTTAAAAACACAACAAGCATTATATTGCATAAACACTTTGTTTTATACAAGGTAGAGGGAGCTCGAATACACTCATTCAAAGATAGTGTCTTTCTCACAATAATCCGCGACAATGCGGGATCCCTCCAGGACACCATCAAAATATAACTCGGGTCGGCGGTGCTCCTTGCCCTCAGGCGGCCCCTTGGTCATCAGCTTCTTGGCATCCATCTTCGCCCAGTGCGTCTTGACGCGAGCAAAGGCCATCCGTGCACCTTCGATATAGACCGGCCGCTTTATAACATCAAGCCAGGGACATGCATCAACAAGCCGCTTCACAAGTCCGAAGTAGCTGCTGGGCATCAGCGCGGCAGGCCATAGTCGGACTATTAACTCCTTCATGGCTAGCTCGGCCGCCTTGTGTAGCTCGACCAACTGTTTCAGCTGGTCGCCGAAGGACACCGGATGTTCGGGTCCAAGATATTGAGACCAGAACAGCTTCTCCGTAGAACTTCCTTCTTCGGCTCGATAGAACTCGACAGTGTCTGATATGCTGCGCGGCAAATTCGTAAACGCCCCTAGAGAGCTCCAAACTCAGGTAAGTAAAAGGAACGCTTTCTTCATAGACTTGCTTTGCATAATGAACGCCTTACCCGCCGCGATCTTCCCGGCCGCCTGGATTTCTTGAAGGGCGCTCTGGGCCTCGGCTCGAGCCTCTTGTGTGCTCTGGCGGGCGTTCGCAAGTTCGGACGCTTGCGTCTTAGAATCACGCTCCAAGGACTCGTACTTCTTGATGGCATCCTAGAGCTCTTGCTGGACCTCGCCGACCCGGGCCTCGTGCTTCTTGCGCGCAGCGTGTTTGTAACACCCTCGATGCGACTATATCTCCCACGTGTCGAGGCACGACTTAGAGGCATAATCGCATTGAAGGCATATGTCGCAAGTTAGGCAATCTTCACAACAACCCATGTAATATATAGGTAATAAAAGGGGAGATAACATAGTTGGCTTACACTCGCCACGTCAATCAAGGTACATAAATAACATTACATCAACCAAACACTCATGGCCCGACTACGGCGCCAAAATATAAGATAACCCAACAAGCGACACGGTCCCGATCACCCCCAACTGGGCACCACTACTGATCATCAGGGAAAGACACGTAGTATCATTGAGAGTCCTCGTCGAACTCCCACTTGAGCTCAAGCGCGTCACCTGGAGCGGAATCATCAGGCCCTGCATCTGGTGTAATAGTAATCTGTGAGCCACAGAGACTCAACAATCTCGCACCCTCGCGATCAAGACTATTTAAGCTTATGGGTAAGGCAAGGTAAAATATGTGGAGCTGCAGCAAGCGACTAGCATATATGGTGGCTAACCTGTTCGCAAAAGAGAGCGAGAAGAGGATGCAAAGCGCGAACGCATAACTAAAGAGGGCAAACCTGCGGCAAGCATTACTCCAACACCGTGTCCACTTCCCGGACTCTGCCGAGAAGAGGCCATCACGGTAACTCACACGGTTGATTCATTTTAATTAAGTTAAGGTTCAAGTTATCTACAACCGGACATTAACAAATTCCCATCTGCCCATAACCGCGGGCACGGCTTTAGAAAGTTCAAATCCCTGCAGGGGAGTCCCAACTTAGCCCATGACAAGCTCTCACGGTCAACGAAGGAATAGACCTCCTCTCGAGATGTTCCGATCAAACTCGGTATCCCGGTTCTTCAAGACAACTCCGACAATGGTAAAAGTCCAGCAACACCACCCGCTGTGCCGACAAATCCCGATAGGAGCTGCATATATCTCGTTCTTAGGGCACACCGGATAAGCTAAGCGTACGGGAGCGAACGTAACCCAAGTTGCCAAGGGACGGCCCCGCACGGTGCTCTAGGTTGGACCAACGCTCAGAGGAGCACTGGCCCGGGGGGTTTAAAATAAGATGACCCTTGAGTCCGCGAAACCCAAGGGAAAAGGCCAGGTGGCAAATGGTAAAACCAAGGTTGGGCATTGCTGGAGGAGTTTTATTCAAGGCGGACTGTCAAGGGGTTCCCATTATAACCCAACCGCGTAAGGAACGCAAAATCCGGGAACATAACACCGATATGACGGAAACTAGGGCGGCAAGAGTGGAACAAAACACTAGGCGAGAGGCCGAGCCTTCCACCCTTTAACAAGTATATAGATGCATTAAGATAATGTGGCAATAAAATGATATCCCAACAAGCAAATAATGTTCCAACAAGGAACGGACTCCAATCTTCACCTGCAACTAGCAACGCTATAAGAGGGGCTGAGCAAAGCGGTAACATAGCCAATCAACGGTTTGCTAGGACATTGTGGGTTAGAGGTTTGACATGGCAATTTGGGAGGATTGAAAGCAAGCGGTAGGCATCGTAGCATTGGCATAGCAAAAGAGCGACCATCTAGCAAAGCAAAGATAGTATTGATTTCGAGGGTATGATCATCTTGCCTACAAAGTTGTCAGAGTTGTCTGGATCCTCGAAAGCAAACTCAACCTGCTCCTTGTTAGCGAACTCGTCTCCCGGCTCTACCCAAACAAGACAAACAAGCAAATGGAACACAATCAACCATGTGCAAGGATCAAACAATATGATGCAAGGATGGTATGCTATGCGGGATGCGATGCGAGATGTATATGCAAGATTTGACAGGGAAAGCATGAACCTGGCCTCAACTTGGAAATCCAAGTGTGCCACTGGAAAGATGAGATGAAATCGCTTGAAAACGATATAAAGAACGCCGGAATCGGAGTTACGGTTTGGAAATGGCAAGCGATTCAAATATGACACCGGTCTACGATTTACAGCAAGTAGCCATCTAAATGCAACAAGATGAACATGCTACAACACCTAAACATGGCATAAAAATACATGGCAGGGATGCATTCATGATGCTTAACAAAAGTCTAGCACTGAGCTATGGCCAATTCATCCATTAACAGGTTCAAACAAGCATGGAAAAAATGCATATGGTAAGCAGATCTCAGACTTAGTGAAATTAACACTTGTCTGGAATTTCAGATCAGATAGCACTCTTCGGAGCAACAAAACTACATGCTACAGGGGCTTAACATGGCAAAGCAAGGCATGGCATGGAGCTACTCAAAGAGCTTAACAAAAGTCCCTTAGTGACCTTGAGCCAAAAGGGATCAGAAAATACAATTGCAAGCATGTGAACATGGCAAAACATAATCAGTTCTCAGACTTAGTGAAAACTGGAGCATGCTGAAACAGATATCAAGTAGGCATGTTTACGAGCTCGATGCACTCACTACAGATCAAGTCATGACAATCTAAGCATACACCCATCAAGAATACACAAAATGCAAGCTAGACATGGCAAGAACAATAACATAGCATGCACGGATCAACTACAACATCATCGGCAAAATCGCTAACAAGTAGACAATTTGCCCAGATTCACGAAATAGCAAAAGTAGAGCTCGATTGACTCAAGCTAGGGTGCTCCATAATTTCAAACAAAGACATGGATGGATAGAGCACTACAAGATTAACAAAACATCATTACTGATCATCCTCAAAAGAGGCACGGATCACTAGGAAACAACATGAACAGATGACCACAAGAGATAAACAACTCAAGGACTTAGTGGAAATGCTAAGTCCCTGAAATCAGCATTACCAAGTGCCTCACTTTGCAAGCTTGTGCTAGTCAGCACACACATCACAAAAATACATGGGTTGCACCTCTGGAAAGATGGCAAAACCCTTAACAAAACATATGTAGAGCTCATGGGCATATCATGCACACAATAATCATGATAAAAATGACAAATCTCTAAATGGAGTAGCAGATCTGACAATTAACTCAAGTAGCACTCTTCTAACAGCATTTCGGGCATCAAGATGAACTAAAATGAAAATGATGCAATGAAATGAAATGATGTACTCTCTGAGATGAACATTTTGATATGCTATATGCTCAAAACGGAGTTACGGATGAGGAGATACAACATGATGAAAAGTGCAAAATAGCTAGGGTTTCAGGGGTAAAAGTCAACCCTGAGATCTGGATCTAGATCTAGCCGGCACGGATCCCGAGGATCACCGGGGCACTGTTCACCGACGGGGAGGGAGCTCGCCGGAGCACGACGGGGAGGCGGGGGCCGGCGTGGGCGCGGCCGGCGACGAGGCTGGGCGACGGTGAGGTTCGGGCGGCGCGGCATCGGCGATGGCCGCGGCGGCGAGGTGCGGCGTCGCGGTGGCGCGGACTTGAGGAGGCGGTGGCCGGCGAAGCGGACGGCGGCGACGTGGCGGCGCCTGCCGGCGAGGCGGCTCGGCCGCGATGACAAAGAGGCGCGGGGCGGCGACTGGCGGCTGGGCCGCGGGGGCCCAACGCGGGCCGGGCGGGCCGCGCGGGGTGAGGCGGCGATGTGGGGCTCAGGTGATGACGTGGCGCGTCAGGAGTGGTCAGCGGCGGGGGCGGACATGTCCGTCCGACGCGGTTTCGTCCGGCGGCGGCGGGGTAGGTGGATCTAGGGTTTTTTGGAGAGGGGATCCGCGAATTTGGAGGAGGAGGTCTATTTATAGACATAGAGGGAGCTAGGAGTGTCCAAATGAGGTGCGGTTTTCGGCCACGCGATCGTGATCGAATGGTCTAGATGATGGAGAGGATTTTGGTGGGTTTTGGGCCAAATTGGAGGGGACACACGACGCCTTTTCGGTCCCTCGGTTAACCGTTGGAGCATCAAACGAAGTCCAAATGGTACGAAACTTGACAGGCGGTCTACCGGTAGTAAACCAAGGCCGCTTGGCAAGTCTCGGTCCAATCCAGAAATGTTTAATCCCCACACACGAAAGAAAGGTAGAAATGACCACCGGAGGAGAACGAAGCGCCGAAATGCAAAACAGACAACGGGGAAAAAGCTCGAATGCATGAGATGAACACGTATGAAAATGCAATGCACATGATGACATGATATGAGATGCATGACAACGACAACAACACACGGAGACAAAAACCTGAACCCGAGAAAATAAAATAACTTAAGGCCGGAAACGGCAAGAGTTGGAATACATATTGGGGAAAGTCACATTCGGGGTGTTACAACACTCCACCACTACGAAAGGATCTCGTCCCGAGATCTAGGACTGAAAGAACGCCGGGTATTCAGAACGGAGGTGATCCTCGCGTTCCCAGGTAGCTTCACAGTCAGAATGGTGTGACCACTTGACTTTGAGGAATTTGATAGACTTGTTGCGAGTCTTGCGTTCAGTCTCTTCAAGAATAGCAACTGGGTGCTCACGATAAGAGAGATCTTATTGGAGCTCAATGTCCTTGAAGTTGACGGTGCGGTCAGGAGTCTTGAAGCACTTTCGGAGCTGAGAGACATGGAACACATCATGAACATTTGCAAAGTTTGAAGGAAGCTCGAGTTGATAGGCGAGATCGCCTCTCTTGCTGACAATCTTGAAAGGTCCCACGCATCTGGGGGCAATCTTCCCTTTGATACCGAAGTGGCGAGTACCTTTCATAGGAGAGACGCGGAGGTAAACATGATCTCCGATCTGGAAAGCCAAATCACAGTGCTTACTGTCATAGTAGCTCTTCTGGCGGGATTGGGCTGCTTTGAGGTTATCTCGAATGACTTTGCACATTTCCTCTGCCTCTATGATTAAGTCATTTCCGAGAAGCTGACGTTCACCGGTTTCAGACCAGTTGAGAGGGGTACGGCACTTCCTGCCATACAGGATTTCAAAATGGGCCTTGCCTGAACTTGCTTGAAAACTGTTGTTGTAGGAGAATTCAGCATACGGAAGACAATCCTCCCACTTCATGCCGAAGGAGATCACACAAGCCCTGAGCATATCTTCAAGAATCTGGTTGACACGCTCGACTTGACCGCTAGTTTGAGGATGGAAAGCTGTGCTGAAGCGGATGTTGGTGCCCATGGCCTTCTGAAAAGAATCCCAAAACTTGGAGGTAAAGATGCTGCCATGGTCTGAAGAGATCACTTGTGGAATACCGTGCAGGGAGACAATTCGAGAGGTATAGAGTTCCGCCAATTGAGCTGCAGTGATTGACTCTTTGATAGGTAGAAAGTGAGCCACTTTAGTGAGTTTGTCGATGACAACGAATATAGCATCATTGCCACGCTTGGACTTTGGAAACCCGGTCACGAAGTCCATCTCAATGTGGTCAAACTTCCATTCTGGAATGGCAAGAGGTTGGAGGAGACCAGCTGGCCTTTGGTGTTCTGCCTTCACTCTTCTGCAGACATCACACTCATTCACGAACTGAGCAATCTCGCGCTTCATTCGAGTCCACCAATAAGCCTGCTTGAGGTAATGATACATCTTCGTGCTCCCAGGGTGGATGGAGAGGAGAGAATTGTGAGCCTCGTTCATGATCACTTTACGAAGTTCACCTTTGGGTACAACAATACGATCCTCGAAGAAAAGAGTATCCTTGTCATCAAGGCGGTAGCACTTGTACTTGGTTTGACTCTTGGCAATCCCAATCTTCACCTTTTTCACCATAGCATCAAGAAGCTGGGCTTGGTGAATCTGGTCTTCCAAGGTAGGAGAGACTTGAAGGTTGGCGAGGAAACCTTGAGGAACAACTTGCAGATTAAGTTTGCGGAAAGCTTCACAAAGCTCGGGTTGATAAGGCTTGAGAATCAGATTGTTGCAATAAGCCTTTCTGCTCAATGCGTCAGCAATCACATTGGCCTTGCCTGGAGTATACTCGATACTCGGATTATACTCTTGAATCATTTCGACCCATCGAGTTTGTCTGAGGTTGAGATTAGGCTGAGTGAAGATGTACTTGAGACTCTTGTGGTCAGTGAAGATGTCCACTTTTCTTCCCAATAAGAGATGTCTCCAAGTCAAAAGAGCATGCACAACTGCCGCCAACTCGAGATCATGAGTGGGGTAGTTCTTCTCATTGGGCTTCAACTGGCGAGAGGTATAAGCAACAACTTTCTTCTCTTGCATCAACACTGCGCCAAGACCTTGGAGAGAGGCATCACAAAAGACCTCGTACGGCTTGGATTCATCAGGCGGAGTCAGAACTGGAGCAGTGATCATTTTCTCTTTCAAAGTGTTGAAAGCAATGTCACACTCCGGAGACCAAACACACTTGACGTGCTTCTGGAGAAGTTTTGAGAGAGGCTTCGCGATCTTAGAAAATTTTTCAACGAATCTTCGGCAGTAGCTAGCGAGACCGAGGAAGCTACGGAGTTGCTTCACGTTCTGAGGAGGTTCCCAATTCACAATTGTAGACACCTTCTCAGGATTCACCGCAATGCCCTTGGCAGAGATGATATGACCAAGATAAAGAACCTCATCGAGCCAAAATTCGCACTTGGAGAACTTGGCGTAGAACTTGTGTTCCCTCAACTTATCGAGTACCAAACGCAAGTGCTTGGCCTGATCTTCCTTGTTCTTCGAGAAAACCAGAATGTCATCGAGATAGACCAAAACGAAGTCATTGGTGTAGGCATTGAAGATGAAGTTCATCATACGAGAGAATGTCGGAGGAGCGTTGACGAGGCCAAAAGACATGACAGTGTATTCATATGAACTATAGCTTGTCCTGAAAGCCGTCTTGGGAATATCTTGCTCACAGATTCGAATCTGATGATAACCCATACGAAGATCAAGCTTGGAGAATACTTGGGCACCTTTGAGTTGTTCGAACAGCTCGTTGATGTTGGGAAGTGGGTATTTGTTCTTGATGGTCTTCTTGTTCAATGGACGATAATCAACACAAAGTCAGTCCGTTGCATCCTTCTTCTTCACAAAAAGAACACCACAACCCCACGGAGAAGAACTAGGCCGGATGAGACCCATTCTCTCTTGAATATCGAGTTGCTTCTTCAGCTCCTTCAACTCTTCAGGTCCGAGCTTGTAAGGACGCTTGCACACAGGTTCCGTGCCAGGCTCAAGATCAATGACGAATTCAACTGGCCGGTGCGGAGGCATTCCTGGAAGCTCTTCTGGAAAGACGTCTTGATATTCGCAAACGACTGGAACTTGCGAGATAGCATCCAGTTCACCCTTCTCATTGAGAGAAAACAGACGGATGGTATCGTCATTCGCGGCAAAGACAATTACATCCTCAGACGAATGAGTCAATTGAATCGGCCTGGCTGCACAATCAAGCTGAGCCTTGTGCTTAGAAAGCCAATCCATCCCGAGAATAAGATCAATATCCGAGTTGCCAAGAACCATTGGAGAAGCCAGAAACTTGAAATCACCCAACATGATAGAAACATCCGGGACTATTGAAGTAGCCCTCATAGACTTAGTCGGAGAAACCACTCCCATAGGTTTACCCAACATTTGCGAAACGAAGTCATGCTTGGAAACAAATGGTCTTGACATGAAACAATGCGATGCACCAGTGTCAAAAAGAACTTTTGCGGGAAAAGAGTTAACTGGAAAGTTACCCATGATGACATCTGACGAGTCCTTTGCCTGAGCTGCATTTAGCAAGTTGACCTTGGCGCGCTTGGGGTTATGCTTGACCACAACTGTACTTGCCGATCTCACAGGAGGAGGAGGGAGACGCCTCTGGTTGAAGCACTTGTTGGCATAGTGACCCTTCTGTTGGCACTTGTTGCACGTGACCTCTGAAAGCGGACGGTGGTACGGAGCACTTGATCTTGGAGCTTGAGACGAAGTCTTGTTCTGAAAGCCAGGGTTGGGTGGGTGGGAAGAACCACTGCCACCTTTGCTCTTCTGCTGATACGGCTGGCGGAACGGAGGAGGAGGAAGCCAATACTTCTGCTGCTTGGCCACTTGAGTAGAGGAAGAAGGAGTAGCATCTCTGACTCGCTTCTTGGAAGCATCACACCTCAGTTGAGCGGCCTCTTGCTTCAGTGCCATGTTGTAGAACTCATCGTACCTCAAGGGCTCAAAGAGAACAAGAGCTAGCTGAATTTCTTCTCTGAGACCACCCCTGAACTGGTATATCATGCTCTTCTCATCAGGGACGTCCTGCTTGGCAATGCGGGCGAGCTTCTGGAACAACTTGTGTAGTCATAGACAGACAAAGAGCATTGCTTCAGGTTGCGGAATTCCTCACACTTGCTTTCAACCATGCTCTGAGGAATATGATGAGCTCTGAAATCTTGACGGAATTCATCCCAGGTAATAGCACGTCCACCTCTGGAATCCTTGTACTGCTAGAACCATTCTGCGGCTTGATCTTTGAGTTGGAAGGAAGTGAACTTGACAAAGTCCTCAGGCCTGATGTTACTGCACTCGAAATGCTTGCACAGATCCACGAGCCAATCGTCAGCATCGGTTGCCTCAACACAATTGCTGAAAGTCTTTGGCCCGTTAGCAAGGAACTGGTTGAGTGTACCAAAGTGATTCTGATTGTTGCCTTGGTTCCTTGGTTGCCTTGATTCGCTCTTGAAGAATTTGCATGATCAACTGTGTGTTTGCATTGGTTGCGGCCATCACAGCTTGCCATGCCTCCGGAGGAGGTGGAGGTGGTGGCGGATCTTGATTCTGATTCTGATTGGTGCTCTTAGCGGGAGCCATCCTGAAGAGGTTAACCACCGTTAGCACATATACAGATAAAAGAAGCTGAGTCCAACAGAATGAAAATTGCAACATATAGTCTTCACATCCGAACAAAATGAACGAATGCACTCCTCTTGAAATGGTCACATATCCATAAATTGAGAAGCCACATAGAATTTAGGTAGAGAGATAAATCAACAAGGTACGGATCAACAACGAATAATCCGTATGAAATCCCAATCTCAAACCAAATATCCATGGAAGAAGAACTAGAGTTACAAGAATTCCCACCTATGAAACTCCCGAACCTTTCCGGTTATGCAATCAGGTGTTGGGGATACAGGGGAAGCATAATATCTCACCCAAATCTAGCAAATCCTACATCCAGCTGTATCCATCCTTCAACACATAACCGAGAAAAACTTCGGAAACCATCTACCTCAACCTTCAAAAAGCATCCGTTATACAAGTTATGGCGATACTCCCGAACTCCCGCCCCAGTACTGGGTGGCGTCGAGGTTATCTCACCAACAAACTGCATAAAAGAGATTTTTGATGTTGGCGTACTAAACTCAGGTATTCCAGAACTACAACGATAAAATTATGACGACAACACCTCAGAGCTCAACTCCCCGGGACACTTCCACAAAACCCATGACAGGAGGCACCAAGACAATGTTCTCGTCATAAAACCATCGGAACGATTCCAAGATACCCGCGTGATCCTAAATTTTTTTAGTGAAATTTGAGAAGAGAAGAGTCAAAACTCTACGTCAGGATGCCTTACCAGAGCGATGAGGAGACTGGGGAGTAAAAAGAATTCCTAAACTCTCCGATATATAATTCCTAAATGACTCAAAACATTTTTCTAGACACAACTCGGCCGCTAAAAACGATCAAGCAATGGGGCTCCTAAGGTCGGGGAAGGCTCTAATACCAACTTGTAACACCCTCGATGCGACTATATCTCCCACGTGTCAAGGCATGACTTAGAGGCATAATCGCATTGAAGGCATATGTCGCAAGTTAGGCAATCTTCACAACAACCCATGTAATATATAGGTAATAAAAGGGGAGATAACATAGTTGGCTTACACTCGCCACGTCAATCAAGGTACATAAATAACATTACATCAACCAAACACTTATGGCCCGACTACGGCGCCAAAATAAAAGATAACCCAACAGGCGACACGGTCCCGATCACCCCCTACTGGGCACCACTACTGATCATTAGGGAAAGACACGTAGTATCATTGAGAGTCCGCGTCGAACTCCCACTTGAGCTCAAGCGCGTCACCTGGAGCGGAATCATCAGGCCCTGCATCTGGTGCAATAGTAATCTGTGAGCCACAGGGACTCAGCAATCTCGCACCCTCGCGATCAAGACTATTTAAGCTTATAGGTAAGGCAAGGTAAAATATGTGGAGCTGCAGCAAGCGACTAGCATATATGGTGGCTAACCTGTTCGCAAAAGAGAGCGAGAAGAGGAGGCAAAGCGCGAACGCATAACTAAAGAGGGCAAACCTGCGGCAAGCATTACTCCAACACCGTGTCCACTTCCCGGACTCTGCCGATAAGAGGCCATCACGGTAACTCACACGGTTGATTCATTTTAATTAAGTTAAGGTTCAAGTTATCTACAACCGGACATTAAAAAATTCCCATCTGCCCATAACCGCGGGCACGGCTTTCGAAAGTTCAAATCCCTGCAGGGGAGTCCCAACTTAGCCCATGACAAGCTCTCACGGTCAACGAAGGAATAGACCTCCTCCCGAGACGTTCCGATCAGACTCGGTATCCTGGTTCTTCAAGACAACTCCGACAATGGTAAAACAAGTCCAGCAACACCACCCGTTGTGCTGACAAATCCCAATAGGAGCTGCACATATCTCGTTCTCAGGGCACACCGGATAAGCTAAGCGTACGGGAGCCAACGTAACCCAAGTTGCCAAGGGACGGCCCCGCACGGTGCTCTAGGTTGGACCAACGCTCAGAGGAGCACTGGCCCGGGGGGTTTAAAATAAGATGACCCTTGAGTCCGCGAAACCCAAGGGAAAAGGCTAGGTGGCAAATGGTATAACCAAGGTTGGGCATTGCTGGAGGAGTTTTATTCAAGGCGGACTGTCAAGGGGTTCCCATTATAACCCAACCGCGTAAGGAACGCAAAATCCGGGAACATAACACCGATATGACGGAAACTAGGGCGGCAAGAGTGGAACAAAACACTAGGCGAGAGGCCGAGCCTTCCACCCTTTAACAAGTATATAGATGCATTAAGATAACGTGGCAATAAAATGATATCCCAACAAGTAAATAATGTTCCAACAAGGAACGGACTCCAATCTTCACCTGCAACTAGCAACGCTATAAGAGGGGCTGAGCAAAGTGGTAACATAGCCAATCAACGATTTGCTAAGACATTGTGGGTTAGAGGTTTGACATGGCAATTTGGGAGGCTTGAAAGCAAGTGGTAGGCATCGTAGCATTGGCATAGCAAAAGAGCGAGCATCTAGCAAAGCAAAGATAGTATTGATTTCGAGGGTATGATCATCTTGCCTGCAAAGTTGTGAGAGTTGACTGGATCCTCGAAAGCAAACTCAACGGGTTCCTCGTTAGCGAACTCGTCTCCCGGCTCTACCCAAACAAGACAAACAAGCAAACGGAACACAATCAACCACGTGCAAGGATCAAACAATATGATGCAAGGATGGTATGCTATGCGGGATGCGATGCGGGATGCATATGCAAGATTTGACAGGGAAAGCATGAACCTGGCCTCAACTTGGAAATCCAAGTGTGCCACTGGAAAGATGAGATGAAATCGCTTGAAAACGATATAAAGAACGCCGGAATCGGAGTTACGATTTGGAAATGGCAAGCGATTCAAATATGACACCGGTCTGCGATTTACAGCAAGTAGCCATCTAAATGCAACAAGATGAACATGCTACAGCACCTAAACATGGCATAAAAATACATGGCAGGGATGCATTCATGATGCTTAACAAAAGTCTAGCACTGATCTATGGCCAATTCATCCATTAACAGGTTCAAACAAGCATGGAAAAATGCATATGGTAAGCAGATCTCAGACTTAGTGAAATTAACACTTGTCTGGAATTTCAGATCAGATAGCACTCTTCGGAGCAACAAAACTACATGCTACAGGACCTGAACATGGAAAAGTAAAGCATGGCATGGAGCTACTCAAAGAGCTTAACAAAAGTCCCTTAGTGACCTTGAGCCAAAAGGGATCAGAAAATACAATTGCAAGCATGTGAACATGGCAAAAACATAATCAGTTCTTAGACTTAGTGAAAACTGGAGCATGCTGAAAACAGATATCAAGTAGGCATGTTTACGAGCTTGATGCACTCACTACCGAGAAATTCATGGCAAACTAAGCATACACCCATCAAGAATACACAAAATGCAAGCTAGACATGGCAAGAACAATAACATAGCATGCACGGATCAACTACAACATCATCGGCAAAATCGCTAACAAGTAGACAATCTGCCCAGATTCACGAAATAGCAAAAGTAGAGCTTGATTGACTCAAGCTAGAGTGCTCCATAATTGGAAAAAAAGACATGGATGGATAGAGCACTACAAGATTAACAAAACATCCTTATTGATCATCCTCGAAAGAGGCACGGATCACTAGGAAACAACATGAACATATGGACACAAGAGATAAACAACTCAAGGACTTAGTGGAAATGCTAAGTCCCTGAAATCAGCATTACCAAGTGCCTCACTTTGCAAGCTTGTGCTAGTCACCACACATATCACAAAAATACATGGGTTGCAACTCTGCAAAGATGGCAAAACCCTTAACAAAACATATGTAGTGCTCATGGGCATATCATGTACACATAATCATGACAAAAATGACAAATCTCTAAATAGAGTAGCAGATCTGACAATTAACTTAAGTAGCACTTTTCTAACAGCATCTCGGGCATCAAGATAAACTCAAATGAAAATGATGCAATGGAATGAAATGATGTACTCTCTGAGATGAACATTTTGATATGCTATATGCTCAAAATGGAGTTACGGATGAGGAGATACAACATGATGAAAAGTGCAAAATAGCTAGGGTTTCAGGGGTAAAAGTCAACCCTGAAATCTAGATCTAGATCTAGCCGACACGGATCCCGAGGATCGCCGGGGCACTGTTCACCGACGGGGAGGGAGCTCGCCGGAGCACGATGGGGAGGCGGGGGCCGGCGTGGGCGCGGCCGACGATGAGGCTGGGCGACGGCGAGGTTCGGGTGGCGCGGCGCCAACGATGG